>NC_136613.1:32048197-32585697 GCF_933228915.1 Telmatherina bonti | reverse complement strand
TCCTGAACCAGTTCAAGCTTCTACATCCTGAACCAGTTCAGGCTTCTCCATCCTGAACCAGTAAACCTTCTACATCCTGAACCAGTTCAGGCTTCTCCATCCTGAACCAGTTCAGGCTTCTTCATCCTGAACCAGTTCAGGCTTCTCCATCCTGAACCAGTAAACCTTCTACATCCTGAACCAGTTCAGGCTTCTCCATCCTGAACCAGTTCAGGCTTCTTCATCCTGAACCAGTAAACCTTCTACATCCTGAACCAGTTCAGGCTTCTTCATCCTGAACCAGTAAACCTTCTACATCCTGAACCAGTTCAGGCTTCTACATCCTGAACCAGTTCAGGCTTCTCCATCCTGAACCAGTTCAGGCTTCTTCATCCTGAACCAGTTCAGGCTTCTTCATCCTGAACCAGTAAACCTTCTACATCCTGAACCAGTTCAGGCTTCTACATCCTGAACCAGTAAACCTTCTACATCCTGAACCAGTTCAGGCTTCTTCATCCTGAACCAGTTCAGGCTTCTTCATCCTGAACCAGTAAACCTTCTCCATCCTGAACCAGTAAACCTTCTACATCCTGAACCAGTAAACCTTCTCCATCCTGAACCAGTAAACCTTCTACATCCTGAACCAGTAAACCTTCTTCATCCTGAACCAGTAAACCTTCTCCATCCTGAACCAGTAAACCTTCTACATCCTGAACCAGTAAACCTTCTCCATCCTGAACCAGTAAACCTTCTACATCCTGAACCAGTAAACCTTCTCCATCCTGAACCAGTAAACCTTCTTCATCCTGAACCAGTAAACCTTCTACATCCTGAACCAGTAAACCTTCTCCATCCTGAACCAGTAAACCTTCTCCATCCTGAACCAGTAAACCTTCTACATCCTGAACCAGTAAACCTTCTACATCCTGAACCAGTAAACCTTCTTCATCCTGAACCAGTAAACCTTCTACATCCTGAACTCACATGTATAAAATCATTTAGTTATTGATCAGATCATTAAACTCTGTGGGTTAGTGTGAGGTTTCCCTGCAGGAGCTCCGATAGTAGTTCAGAAAGCACACCGGGTCTCTTTCGGTAATCCGAACAGGAACTTGTTCCACTGCCTGAACGTTTCCGACCACACTGGCAAACTCCTACATTTCAAGGTTGATTGGGAACTTTTCCAGATATTGCAGTTCAGGTGAGTTTTCCAAGATCCAAGCCTGTATAAACCATCCAACCCTGCACATGGAGCAGCTCATGGGGTGGTACTGTTCAAGAAACACACACCTCTTTATTTATTTATTTATTTGTTTGTTTATTATTGTTTATTTATTATTCGTTTCTTCACAAAAAAAAACAAAAACCTACCCAATCAATACCATCCTGCAAGTTACCCCCCATCCTCCCCTCCTACCTTCAGCTCGGAGTAAAAAGTAGGATTTTAAATGAAATCATTTGAAACTTTGAGTCATAGTGTAACTTTTAGGCCTCTGCTCTAAAAAGACGAGTAAATCGTTGCATTTGCAGGATCTTTCAGAATCCGTTTGTCAGAATGTGTAAACATCAGTTTACATGTTGTTGAGGAAGGATGAGTGAAGATGGCAGAAAGAAAAAAACTTTCAGGCTCAGCTGAAAATCGAACGACCGTTTTTCAGGTTGAACATGAACATCTATCAGATCACAGTGGAACATGCAGACTTCATGAGGTAGAACAGGATGAGTCAGGTGAAGTTGGAAGGTTTTAACAGGTTTCTACTAATGCAGAGTTTCATGTGGTGATTCATTCATTCATTCATTCATTCATTCATCATCCTAACCGCTTAGTCCGATGAAGGGTTGCAGGGAAGCTGGAGCCTATCCCAGCAGTCTTTGGATGAAAGGCGGGGTACACCCTGGACAGCTCGCCAGTCCATCACACGGTGGTGATATGCAGAAAAACTGCTGAAGTTTACCGACTCAGCTCCTGTGTTGTTACCGTACTGGGACGCATTTAGAGCGCATTCAGACGTAGAAAAGACTTTGTGGTTATGTAAGACAGCGAGCAGCGGGGTCCGTATCAGTGGGACAGGAACGATGAGAAACACTGAGATGTCAGAGGTGCTTTAGGTTCACTGGCTGCTCAAGGGTTTTCCCACAGCAAGGACCCAGCACTCCTCTCCCCCCTCCCCGGTCCTAGGGGACTCCTGGTACGCCATGAACCTTCAACTTCTTTGAGGGGCTGGATGGAGACGAAGCACACACACACACACACACACACACACACACACAGACACGTCAAGCCAAAGCCTGGACGCAGCTCAGTGTTTACATTTCTGGGCCGCGGCTGTGTGAAAGCTGCAGATGAAGGAGGACGGAGCATGAGAGAGGAACAGCTGCAGGTCTCTGTGTTTTTCCTCATGTTGTCTGTGAGACCAAGCAGATAGAAGCACGCCACCATAAATTAGTCTGAGTGTATTTAGCTTTCACCGATGCTCCGTTGTCATTGTGTGTGATTTGAGTCGAGCATATTTCCTCTGGAAATGTACTGAAGGCTTTTCTTTTCGCTGGGATCTCCTGCTCTTATCAGATGGAAATACCCGCTGAAGTGAGCAGGATGAAGGTTTTATAACACCTCACTCCAACGGATTACACGCCGTACATCTAGCGTTGGAACTGGGAGCTTGTTTTCAGAAATGTTGAGGCCGACTTCTTCCAAAAGAGTTGTGACAGGGTAAAATATGTCATGCTGACAACGACGCACATCTGGAGCTTCTGTGAACATCTGTCTCTGTGTTTAGCGTACAATGCACAGTCAGTACCGTTGGATTTTACTGGATCAGTTGCAGGATGTGCGGAGTCACCGCCGTGCACACAAACACACAGTGCACTGTAGACACGCAAACTACTGACTCACTAGCTGATGGGCTAAATACACCTGATGAGCAGTTAGCTTAGCTCCATCAGAACCGCTCGCTAGTTCTCCAAACTCTGGAAGATTGGCTGATAGTAAAGGTGATGTTGCAAGTGGTTTTAGTTGTTTAGAAGACGCAGCTGTCCCAAGCAGAAACTAGATATTCATATAGATGGACCATAAGTCCCAACTATCCCACTGTACTTCAGAAGACTCGTTGTCCCTACGGCCACAGCTAACGTCCTCTGGAGGTCGTATACGCCTGGGATGGTTCAGCAGACCATCACAGGGCCAACAGAGAAACAACTTCTCCAGTCGTCAAGTTAGATCCCGTCAGCCTCGCATGTTTTTGGATGTTGGGAAGAAGGCAGAGCACCTGGAGACAAACATGAACACACGTCGCCAGCGTGCCGCCCTCATTAGTCCAAGTCTTTTCATTTTGCTGTTCACATCTTCTTACCCACGTCTTTTAAAAGCACATCAGAAATAACCATGGAAACATGGAGACTCACAGCTCATGAACAAAAGCCGACTTGAAAAAAAAGAAAAATATTTTTTTAATACGTTCATTACTGGAGAAGGCAGAGAGCATCTCTAGATCCCGCTTAATCACCTGTATGGATGCTTCTTGTCACGCTCAAGACTTGCAAACCTCATGCAGAGATGAACGTGACAGAATCCTATGGGTTTTACTGCAGCTGTCCCGACGTCCAGAGGACACATTTCTGCTCTTTTCTCCACATAAAGATTCTATTAAACTAAGGTTTATATTCCTGTAGATGTACCATAAGTCCCAACGATCCAACTGTTTGTCCATATCGCCACATCTGACCTCATCTAACGGTTTTTATTGTTTCTTTGTTACTTGAAGGTCCTGAAATTATTTATTTTTCTTTATTGATTAGTTGTTTGTCCAAAAACATATTAAGATAAACACACCGCAGAGCCCCTTTCTGTGATATGAGAAACGATTGCTGATAAATTGGGAATATTTCAGCGTTTATAGCAGATATGATGTCATAGACTCAGTGTGGTCGTTTTGCTCATTTGTCGACACATTTCAGACGTTCTCTGGTGATGCTTTAACTTCTGCTGTGATGATGTTCGCAGTAAAAACAGATTAATGTCGGCATTGGATGGGGGGCTGAGGGAGGGTAACATACAGCAACATAAACTAGTACCAGTCCAGGGAATCGAACCTGCAACACTTGCTCAAGCAGTCGAGATAAACGCCTCCCTTAAATGCAGGGAAGTGTCATGCACGGTGCTTCTGGACTGCATGCTCCTAGTTTTACCTTTGCCTCTTTGGATTGGTGATGTTTAAATAAAGACATTTTGTTTTATTTGTCATATTTAAGAGAAGAAAGACGATGAACGAGAGGAAACATGAGCAGAGATGGTCATGCTGTGAAGTGAACATAATAAGAGATGCGTTGTTTGAGGTGTGTTTGGAGTCCACTGACTTTTAGAGTGTTGAGCAGGTTGACTCTTTTAGGCAGCCTCCATCAGGGGAAAAAACATGTCTCTGCTTTAACAGCTGCAGTTTTAATCAGGATGCAAACAAGCACAAAGTCAGCAGGATGTGTAACCGATGGAGGAAGCTGTCGCTTCAAGTTGTGGCTCCAGGTAGGCTGTCGCCGCACCAGCTGCACCAGCATCCTGCCCTGCAGTGTGGGCTCCCTCCCACTAGACGGCACCATTCCACACAATGTCCAGAAAAATGTCCAGTTGTCTCATCTGCACGTCTGTCTCCCCACCACAGCAGGACTTTTGGGATGTTTGTTTCTGGTTTCTTACTGATGCTGACAGATTCAGCTGATGTGAACGCCTGCTGTTTCCCAGAGGTTTGTAACAGCACTTTAACTCTCTTTAGAAAGTAAAACGGCTTATTTAAGATTTAAAGATCTGTGTTGCTTTAGGGTGTGTTTGATTCCCTGCAAATTAGACCACTTAAAAGCAATTTAGTGCGAAATGGATCATAATTGTGCATTTAACTTTTCATCTTGCCACCAAGGATTGTTGCATGGATGCAATCAAATCAAAACTGAGATATTTTCATCATCTCAGGCTTGGAGAGGCTTTGAGAAGGCCTTTAAGCTGTGTGTGGGCAGTCGTCCAACATACTGTGTAAACATCAGAGTAGAGCTGTTGCTTAGCTAAACGGCAGTCAGTACTGATGGTGTGCGCTTTTCAAAGTTTCCAAGGGAAGTAAGAGTCCTAAATAACCCCTTCCAGGGAGAGAGAGGGGAGACGCGAGAGTCATATTTATCTGATGTATCTAATAAACACTCACAAACTGTTAACATTAAGATGCTCTAATGTAAAAAAAAGCTTGTGTTTTCCTTCAGTTTGTGAGATTATTACTCCTCAGCTCAGTGACTGAATGTAAACAGTGAATCACATCAACATTCAGAGCAACACACTGCCTTCCACTTCCTCATGGTCTCACACCCACACCGAGTGGTAATTTTAACCACTCTTCTGTCCACACTGAGCTGGCTGGGCTGGGCTTTAATGGGCTGTGTCTCAGGCTCTAAAGATGCACGACTGTATATTTAGCTCTGGGCCATTTCCCCGAGAGGCTGCAGCTCGCCGGCTACGTTTATCCCCGCCGCTAAACTGAGGAAACTCCCAGCTTCGCTAGCTACCTCTGCTTTGCTTGAAGGAGCGGGGCTATAATTTGGTAAATTTGTCAAAGAGGCCACTGTGCTCATGTGAAAGCAGGCACATGGCGGAGAGCTGCTGTGCTGTCCTCGCTGGAGACGCACACCCGGCTGCGTCACCGGCCTGCCGTTTTGTGAGCGCCTTCGCGTGACACGTTAGTAACAAAGCTAACGGCTCCTAAACTCTGACCTAGTGCTTCTCATTACAGCTGGTCTGTGAAGAAGCGGTGCATTGTGTTCCAGTTTAAATGTGCAACCTGAAAAGGCATTAAAGGGAAAGAGGAGATACTTCTGACTGCACCTCCTGTTGGTTTTGATATTTTACTCACCATTTTTACTCCACTGGAAAGACTGGTTAGATGGTTGAAGAATCAAACCGTGACATAGTCCTGAAAAGCTCCTGTCAGACCGCAGACAGGTCATTTATCACCCGAGCACCTGGCATCAGATGGGAAAAGTTAGACATGTTAACATGCTGACCCTGAAGTTTGAGCGAAGGCGTCGGGGTTTCTGGTGCGCCTCAGTCGCCACGACATCAAAATCATGCCCCAAAAAACAAAAGTGGCAAATTTTAGTGCTTTTTAAATTCCCTGAAGCAGATTGTGCAACACTTTTTTGCATTAAAAGTGCTCAATAAAAAAATAAAGTTTGATTTAATTTGATTATATTCATTAACTAAACTTGGAATTTTTTCCAGGGCTGTCTAAATGAAACCATTAACGCAAAGATAAATCTGTCAAATTAGCTCCTTCAATTATTTTTGAACACATTAATGCATGAAGAAAGTCAGTACATGTGTAAGATTAACAATCTGAACTGGGCATTAGCTGATTTTGGACAAAAAAACACATTTTCCGAGGGCTGCACGGTGGCATGGTGGTTATCACTGTGGCCTCACAGCAAGAAGGTTGCTGGTTCAAACCTTTGCTCAGGCGAGGCTTGCACAGTGGCCTTTCTGTGTGGAGTTTGCATGTTCTCCCTGTGTACCCATGGGTTATCTTCTGGTTCTCTGGGTCCAAAGACATGGATGTTAGGTTAACTGGTTACTCTAAATTGCCAAAAATCTCCAACTGTGC
The DNA here is from genome assembly GCF_933228915.1 of Telmatherina bonti. Taxonomy (NCBI): domain Eukaryota; kingdom Metazoa; phylum Chordata; class Actinopteri; order Atheriniformes; family Telmatherinidae; genus Telmatherina; species Telmatherina bonti. The sequence continues at coordinate 32,579,086 of NC_136613.1, read as the reverse complement.
CATTTACTGGCCATACTCTAAATTGCCAACAGGAGTGAGCATGTGGTTGGTTGTCTCTGTGTGGCCCTGTGATGGACTGGCGAGCTGTCCAGGGTGTACCCTGCCTTTTGCCCAAAGACTGCTGGGATAGACTCCAGCTTCCACACGACCTTGAATTGGATTAAGCGGTTAGGATCATGAATGAATGAAACACATTTTCCTCCTTCTTGACGATGATTCTGACACTCTTCCAGCCAACATTTAGAAGGTGCTGCCAGATGTGAACCCCAACCCTAACGTACGTAATCATTGGGATCAAGGCTCACAAAGCTAAAAACACAACTGAAGCAGAGCATCTACTGAATGAAAGTCTGATTTTGATGTTGGTGGAGACACAAAACTGTCCCAGAGAAAACACCGCCTTTTTGCCATGGGATGTCCATCATCGCTTTCTGTCTCGCACTCTTCTTTTCTTCTTATTCAGCAAAGGTGAAAAATCACACTGCTACGTAGATGCCTCTATCACTATCTGATGCCTGCAGCTAAGAGTATGGTTGGCCGTGGAAATGCAAAGAGATCTGGCTTCACCAAACCAAGCGGTTCTGTACCGACCCAGAGCCGCTGCTGGGAAACAGGGTTTATGTAGACTCAGACTCCAGATTTCAGTCCAGTCAAGCATTAACAGGATGAGCTGGACCAACAGATCTAATCCCTGGAGGGCCCTGCTTTCACCTTACAGAACCTGGTGGGGGGTACTGCTACGTATGCTCATGGATTAGCCTATCCAGGCTGCATGCAACGATGTCACCGATCCGCGTAAAACGGGAAATTTGGACTTTTCTGCTACAATCAGGTGTAATCTGGTAGTTTGGCTTCAGATTAAACTTTTTACATCCATCTGCACTGACGCAAAGGCCAGCATCCTGAAGATAAAGTCTCCAACTGTGCCATTTACTGGCCATACTGGTCACTGCTTCAACACACTCCATGTTCAGACACTTGGACATGATTGTATTGTTTCATTTTTCTGCACTGAGAAGCCATCGGCAACGTGCCATGTGGTCTATAATGTGTTTTTAATTGGTCCCTGCAATATGAAGTCGCTATCTGCTAAAATTAAATCTCCTAACCAAGGTAATCAGCCCATAAGGTGTTTTAACATGTCGCAAGACCTAAAAAAAAAAAAAAGCTAAACTAAGCATCATGTTGGGGGAAGGTCTGCAGAACACCAGCAGGTGAGCTGAGATGTAGAAGATCAGAGGAACCATTTACTGAATAGAGCCAGACGGAAGAAATGAGAAGCTAGCAAACTGCCAGGAGAGGATGGCGAAAGCTAGCAGAGATTTAACAGCAAAGATTAGAAACTACAACAGAAGCAGATTCAGATTATTTGGAGAAAACCCCCGAAAGCAAAGATAAAGGAGCTATTATGTGCAAAAGTAAGCAGAGTGTATTTTGGGGTTTTCTACTAGTTGCAGAGAATTTGTTACGGCTTTTCTAAGCTTTTCTCCCTCATTATCATTTCTACAACTCTTGAATTGGCTGTTTGTTCCGAACCACGGCATCTTTATTGGAAATGAACTGGTCACGAACCCCGCGTCACTTCGGGGAACACGTAAATGCAAACAGTGTTTCCATTACACTTTTGTGATAAATTTCTCTATCGAAACGTCCGAAAAACCACCTCTAGGAAGTGTAAAACCTCTTTAGTGATATTTCAGTCTTTTTTCGAAATGCAGTTGTTTCCATTGGTGTTTTCTATTCTTGCAATATTTAGTTTCTGTGCAATTCTAGGTGTAATGGCAACACACCTAGTGACCCTCCGACTCAGGTGGAAACTGCTTTGCGTTGACATAAACGTGATCTGATGAGTAGAGCTTTAAAACCTGCCTAGCATGAAGTTTTGGCGAGCGCTAACGGGGCGGCTGCAGCTCAGGACAAGGAGTAGTTGTACTGGTTTGGCTTGTAGCATGAAAGCAAGTTCAGAAAGACCAGAAAAAGCTTCAGAAATGCAGTCATGAATCTATCATTCACTGCTTTATAATGAATGTACAATCACTCCAACCTGTGATGAGAGGGATGCTGACTGGAGACATAATGCTACAGCTGAACTGATCCTTATCATTAGTATTGATCAACAACAACCCCTCCACCACCCAGATGCATTCAATATGGGAAACAGGAATGCTGAATTTGTTTTTCTCCATAACAACAACAAAAAATCAGCAGCTATATTTATCTTCCTGCATGAGAACAACTGTGACATGATGCTCAGCTGACTTGGTTTAGGGTGGCATATCTCCGAGCTCATGGCTGTGCCAGGACGTCAGGAGAAATCAGACCAAACCACTGTTAATGTGTGTTTTCACTGCAGATGCAGGTGCTGCCGAACCTTTGGCCACAGATCAGTGACTTTGTTTCTTCTTTGCTTTTGCATCTGTTGTAATTATGTGTAATTATGATTATGTTGGAAGAGTTGCTTCCAGACTGCTCTGTGGTTGTGTGACAGGCTCATTTTTCTGTTGGGTCACGGTTAAACCGTGTATCATGCTGTGTGGAAGAAGCCGAGATGTTTATCTTGTAAGGTAATTACTTTCCCATATGACTGAGGACTGTGCATTGTTTTCTGCACACTCAGGACTGTATTACCAAATTGCGCTAAATATTGAAATGTTGACCTACACATTGGATTTACATCAATTCAATCTGTTATGTTTGCTTTGGCAATCATGCAGAGAGGCAACATTAGGTATTTGAGTTTAATGCCTAATGGCCCATTAGAGCTTTCTACTGAAGACATTGTGTCTGTGCAGCTTCAGTCGTCCAGGTTGTGATGCTAAACTCTTGAATGGGAGGCACCTGGTCCTGCTTTTGGCTTTTGGAGACATTCAGACTTTTATCCAAGAGGATTACTCAGCTCTGAACTGAAGACTGGGATGAAACAAAGTCCTGTGCTTTCTGTTCAAGTACTTAGGATTACTACAAATATTTAGTTTTTCATGCCATGGAAGCTTGTTTATAGTTGTTTGGAAGAGGGACAAGACTGGAAAGCAGACTCTGTACTAGCATGAGGTGTAAGTGTGAGGTGGTTCATCAAGTCTGTCATACTGCTCAACACAACTAATCGCTCTGCTGGGAAAGTAGGGGTGCTACTTTTACAAACGTGCACCCCCCCCTTCACATCCGGAAGCAAAGAGACAGCAGTAGTTGGGAAAAGATTTTTTAAAAAAAACAAAAAACATAATGAAGTTGTTTACTCCACCTCCAAACTTTCAAGAGGACAATCTTGCCAACATCACTGGGAAGTTAGCCCAGTCCAGAAAGTCCACGCCCCCCAAACCACTGGTCCAAAAGATTAATGCATCACTGATCCTCAGCTGTTCCTGACTGGTCTGGGCTCCGTTGGTGGCACGAGGAGGATCAGCTCGGTATGAAGGAGGATGGTGTGTGAACAGAACACTTGAATCACTAAAAGATAGCAGTTTTTGTCTTCAGCAAGCAGACCAATAAACCAATAAACCAGCAAACATACAACATGCGTTTGAATCGTCTTCCAGCAGCCTGGCGCCTGTCATGTCGCTTCAGTGCTCCCCTCTGTGCTCAAAGTGTATAGTCCTTTAGGGACCCGCAGCTACTGTACTATCAAGCCTGAAGATGTGTTTGACCAGAAAGTTGTCGTGGAGTCGCTTGTAAACAGAAGCAGCTAATGAGACACTGATTTGTCCTGAAGTTCCCTTCAAACTTTCAGCAGTGAATAGCTACAGATAGCACATTGTTCTTCTAGAAATGACTAACGGCAGATATTTCAGCATCCTCCTCCTAACACCACTGGCTGAGAGCCATGCTGCCGAACCAGTAAGACTGGTTGATTTTGCAGCTTTTGTGAAAAATTAAAGCCAAAACGTGTTGTCATGGTTTTAAGGCTCATTTTAGGCGGCAACAATTCCTCATAAACCCTCAAACTTATTGCTTCAAACATCTATTTATGTCAATCTGCAGAATCGATCACTTTCATTGAGTTTTTGAACTGGCAAAAGAAAAAGCAGTAACTGTTCGAACTGATGCATTGCATGTTTTTGTCCAAACCTGGAACCTTTATATTTAAGGGCACGTTCACATGTGCCTTTTTGATTAAAATCCGAGTCCATTTGCTCAGAAAGTCACTTCGTTTGAGGAAATGTGAATGTGCCAAATGAATTCTGATACAGATCAAAGAAGGGGACTCGGTCCACCGACAAACGCGGGTCTCGGCCTGTTTCAAGCGGACCAACTACAGGAAGCAGACTACAAAACAAGTCACCTCCTGCTTTTGGCATGGCATTGCATTATGGGTAAATACATAGCAATGGCATTAAGGGTCCTCTGCCTCGTCTGGTGTTCATACTGCGTCCATTGTTGCAGTGGATTTCTGCAGTATACTTGCATAAGACACAATAAAAACCCCAAACAGCCATAGTTTGGTCTCCATGATTAACTCACAGGTGGAGGAAACAGTTTTCTTCTTCATGTAGGTCTTGTCCTTTCTTTTGCTAAACACTAGTGCAGCGCCACCTCTGGTGGAAATGGGGATATATTATTCTAATGGTTTGGCTGGTTTGACCAAAGTGCAGCATGAAAGCAATCGTGGTCTGAATGGATACACCCCCCGACAACTGAGCCGAGTCCCCAATCGGACCAAGTCTAGCGGACTATCCTGATGTGAATGCACCCTAAGTTTCAACTTACTGCTGGAAAAATTTTCTTTGTTTTGTCTAAAGAATCATCTTACAGAATTTAAATTTGAAATTCTCATGTAAAAGACACATTTTGCGCCTGTTTCTGCTTCAGAACCACAATGTTTTGCATCACTTCCTGTAACCAGACGTGCACTGTGAAAGGGAATTTGCATTAACACGTTACCTGTCAGAGTCCTAGTATTAACTCGTGCATATCATCTATACATCTTCATTAGGGGCACACTTGTTGCATGAAAAGCAGCTTTTGTTTTAAGAGGCCAAATAATAAACAAATAATAAACAAGGAGATCCACCTTGTTTATGTTGGTGTTGTTGGTGTCATGTTGTTCTCAGGTGTAAACGGGGCCAGAACACTCAGGTGCAAGATGACGGGACAGGGTCATCTTTGCTAAAAGCTTCTAGTTCAGGTTTAAGTGGAGGTTCTCAAACCTTTGCAGTTTCATCCACCCAAAACTGTTACAGTGTAAACAATGAGCCAAAACTCAACGTATTTCATTGTGTCAGTGTCTTAAACGGCACATGCTTTACGTCTCTTGTTCTGCTCTTTGGCTGTAACAGGCCAGATGAATCTGTTGCGCATTGGTGACATCTCATCAGCAGGTCAAAAATAAAACAGTGAGGTAAAGGTGACTACGCACATCTATCGAATAACATGGAAAATTAGTTGCATTAAAGATCCTTCTGTAACCTGGACGTTGCGAATTCGTGAGGATTAGCTGCATTTGCGTTAATAGTTGCCATGGCAACATCACAGCACCTGGAGTGACCGATGCAGTACCATCTCCATATCAAACACTCACAGTAAAGATGCTCCATAAAAAATTAGCTGGGATTTTATCATTTGCTGGACTTCTTGAATGTGAAGAAAAACACGTTTGCATGGCCTACAAGAACGATCTTTAGGGAACTCCTGGTGATTTCATCCAAATCTTTCATTTGACGCAGCTCACAGTGATTGCAAAGACTGTTTTGGGGCTGTTTTGCTGATACATGATTTCCCAGAGTCCCACAGGCTACATTCACAGCAACAGTGCACACATGGACACACAACCAGCCATCTGGCTGCAATTGGGCAAAGCGGAAATGCACGTTTAAACGTATCATTGTGAGATCTGGTCGTGTCTTAGTGTGTTTTTTTTGGGTATACACACAATAGGCTCTATTTGTGTGAAGATGCCTGCGGCAACAAACTTTGGCCCTGAAGCAAATCACACAGTCTTCATATAGAGCCACTCTGTTGTTTCCTCTCCCCTGATTCCTAGATGCAGTTTAGGAGAGCAGGTATTTGGTCTGTGCTGTAGGTTTGTTAGTCTGTGGTGAAGCTGCCGTATGGAGTGGACTTTGGATGATTCTAACATCTCTTGCACTCTCCCTGGTTGGTGGTTTAGTCTGGGCGTTTAGAGTCTGTATTCTGGGGCCTTTACAGTCAGACTATAATTTACTCTTTGCCTTTACTGTTTATATTCCAACAAAGCTTTCTACAGAAGCAGACTTCAGTGTCACAAAGCATTTGTATATGTAGGACTCCCCAATAATCACTACCAAACAGGATTAAAACCTGCTTTATAAACCTGATATTGTACCACATAAGTTTAAGGCTGGCTTAGTTCAGTTGTAGTTATCACAACACATACTTTTGCAACTGCTCATTGTTATGAATATGCAGTACACACATATAAGACATCACTATTTCAAAACATCAACCAACACTGATTTCTTGTCATTTTTTAAATTAAATACAGCCTCACAAGATGCAGTATAACCTAATATAGTTACGGGAGCTTTGAACAGTTTTGTGATGTGGAATCAGATCAATTTGATTATTTTATTTTGCAGTTTTTTCCAAAATGACATCAGGTATGGCATTCAAGTTTCAAGTACTGTTTCTAAGTAAAAGTGCAGAGTAACTATGGTCTAGAGGTATAAAAGTGTAAGGAGAGGATATATAATGAGAAGAAGATTAGTCTTGCAGAGATTTGTAACACTTAAAACATCATTAGGTCATCAGGATCTCTCAGCACTGTTGCTTTTATTGCCAGCAGTATCAAACAGTGGGATGTAACTCTGTGGGGGAAATTGTGATGGATAGCTTACCCTTTAGATGATCTCCTGAAGTATTTATATCCAATTGGGGAGTCTGAAAACATAATGTTTATCAAGAGGCTCTTTGTGGTGAATCCACAATATGGATCCATGATCCATCCAAATAGCTTAAACTGACATTAATGTCCAATCAGAAACAATCAAACATCAACAAGCGAGCAGAGCTCTATGTGAAAATAATGGTCTAATGGCTGGAATAAAGCCAAGATGATGTTTTCAATGCACAGTGATTCCAAAATCCAGCAGTCAGATTTGTGAGGATAGTTGGTAAACAGTGGCATAAACAACTGTAAATAGCAAAAAAAATAGCTGAAGAAAAAAAGTATAAACACGTGAATAGTTTCTGTTGTGTTTGTTTCAATGCCAATATTTTTTTTTTTGCTGAAAGCCAAGACGTGAGAGAATGATCTGCAGATGAGAACAGGCTTGGTCACTGCTGATCTATGTGTTAGTAGATCTGTGTTTTCTTCTACTGGTGCCCTTTATGTTGCTGTATGCACCTGTTCTGAAAAGAAATAATGCCTGTATGTTGACTGGGGTTAAAAGGTTGAGATTTGACATGTTTTTACTTTAAAAAAATAAAGCAAGATGAGCCAAGAATGGCAAAACATTGTCTTGGCGTTTTAATAGCTAAATCCACAAGCAGCTGTACTTACATGATCTGATATCTGTGGAAACACAAATGAGAGCTTAGGTGACCAGTGGATCATTCATAGAGCTTCATTTTGATGCCATCTGACCAGTGACTTATGTGAATTTGTCTGATAGATTCATTCTGTGACTGTTGAGTGAAGCAAACAGTTGAATATCATCTGCATAGAAGTGTAACCGGCATAGGATGATATCCACAGCTTCCAGTGCTTTCATGCTCTTTTCCAGCTCAGTTTTCAGGGCACACTTAGGCTATTATTAAACAAGTTATGAGACAATTTAAAGATGACTGGCATGTCTGCACCGTAAAGGATCAACATAAACTGGTTTTGGCTTATAGTAACCGCTAAAGGTGGAACTCTCCAGCCCTTCAGTTTGTCTATATGGACGGATTGATGAATCACAAGTCCATTATTTTAGAATAAAGAACTACAAATCTACTTGTCTGTTTTTTATTTTTCAGGTTTTTTGGTGATCAATGTGTATAAAATTGCCCCATATTGTTCTGACCCACCTTTGTCCCTCCATGTCCTCTCTCTCTCTCCCTCTCTCTCTCCCCATCTTTGCCTGACTCTCACCATCACTGTATATGGCATTGAAAGAAAGAGACTCGTGGACGACCCTCTTGTCTTGGCTAATGGAAGCAGACTTGTCACTTTGTGTAAATATTTGCATGGGGGGGATTATGGATGGTCCCACGCATTCAGTGTGGAGTTCTGCTTTGCTTCAGGCCACATTAGGGCAAAGAATGGAAGCTGTATGTAGCTTTAACATGACATAAGATGCAGTGACATGTGTTGACAGATACTAATGACTGTGTCTTTGTCTCTTAACAGGCGCCAAGCAGCGACCACCCTCTCAAACATGTAGACACCATGGTGAGTTTATTTACCTTTTTTTTTTTTTTTTACATTTACTTCACTCCGTTTAGTCTCATCATTTGCAGAAATGAAGTGAAGGAGCCTGTGACACTGGCTGAAAAGTTAGATGTGTTTGCTGTTGTAACACGTTGTGATTATGGTCGTATAAGTCCACCACAGAGGCTGCAAACTGTAAAACACACTCTGGTTCCACACTTACAAGAACATTACATTGGATCTGTAGTTTAGTGTTTGCAGACAGGTTAGACTGGCTTTCATATTTTATGAATCAGATCTAAACAAATTTCCAAAAATATCCCACAACCCAGAAGCTGGATGATGACTGACTTATCAGATGATCTAATCTGAACACAAGAGAGAAACTACAGCACATTACACAGAGAGGTCTTTGCTGGGAATGTGGGCCACATTACCGCAGCGAACACCTGATCAGACCATGGATTAGTCAGAGCAACATGCTCTGATGTGAAGCTACTTCTGGGGAAAGAAAGGGTGTTTAATAAAAATGATCAGTCTGTCCACATGGGAAGGAACTTAACTGAAAGAGTTTTGTTTTTGTCTAAGAATAATTTCTAAAGTAGGTCATAGAGAACAGAGTAACTTTTTATTTTTATTAAAAATAATGGACTTAGTTGAGGGTATAAACCAAAGAACAAACATTTTCCCAAACAGTTACAGAAATTAGTAGAAGCAGAAATGAGGACTGTGGTTGCTGGTTGAGCTGTAAACCCCAGTTTGCTCAGTCAGATATAAAGCATGCTGTTGCTGGAGATAAATGATGGGATTTTTGTGTTTGTGTGTTCTGCCAACTTGGTTCTGGGGACCCCCTGTCCTGCATGTTTTAGAGACAACCCTACTGTAACATGCTGATGAGGAAGTTTGTACGTCTTCATCAGTTGTGTTGGAGTCTACGGCGTGCAGGGCAGTGGTACCTACGGACCAGGAAGGAGAAACATCCCTCTAAATGATAACTTAAAGAGTTGTAAAAGTATATTTCTGTTTCAGAAAATGTTTTTAAAAAGAGTTTTTATGTACTGGAAGGCAAAAGAAGTAGATGGAGAGTTGTTAATTCCCTTTCTTTCTTTCATGTGGTACTGGTGTAGCTTTTGAAAAAAAGGTACGTATAGACTGGTGTTTATAAGTTTGTCTTCTTCCTTCTTCATTTGTGATGTACAAGGATAAAAATGAACCAAAAGACAAACAAATGCATTAAATCATGAATAGAGTAAATAAATAAGAAATGAGCTAAGAGTAAGTTTTAACAGAGGAAACAATGAAAAGAGTGTGTATCTGCTGTAATGTTGGACAGAAAGAGAAACGGCGGGCTCTGAAACGTGGTGGCGTTTCTGTAAGTCGCTGCCATGATGGCGGACATGTTGGCCTATGTAGCTTTCAGAGAGAGGAACATATTTAAACCAATCAACGTAAAACCGCAGAGTAATGACCCTCCTCTGTGTGTGCAAGGGATGGCAGAACACACAGAAATGGCATTGTGTGTGTTTACCTTGGACTCACGGCGCTGTGTTTGTCTGTCACAACTTGGTCTGAGAAAGGAAGGATCCAGGAACCAGTTTAGAGCTGCTGCCCAAAACCAAGTGCCCACTCTCCCCACGAAGATACCAAAGATACACCAGGGTGTTTTTGTATGTGTGTGTGTGTGTGTGTGTGTGGCTGCTTTTCTTGGCATTTCCGATGTATTCCCTCGATGGGACTGACTCTCGGAGCAGCAGCCTCGGTGTGAACGTGGGATTAAAACAGAACAGTACCATCACATGTCTGAACTGTATGCATGCGTCAGCCTGTGTGTGTGTGTGTGTGTGTGTGTGTGTGCAGCAGCTGCTCTCCGGGTGATGCACATTTGCTTTGTGGTTACGCTGTGATGTCAGGCGGATGTTTAGCTGCGCCTCATCGCCTCGCACCACTGAAGAGATTTGTCTTATGACTACATTAGTCTCTTCACTGCCTCCTTCTGCTTCTTTCTGTCTTGTTGTTGTTGTTGTTTTTTTTTTTTGTTTTCCCCTGATAAATACAGACTTCATTATAACAAAGTGGACACAGAAACAGGCAGGAGACTGACTGATTAGTCAAACATGTTATATTGGTTTGAAACGGCTGAAAGCAGCTGATTAGTCGGTGTGTGTAGAAATGTTCCTAAGTTCCCACGTCGCTCCTGTTGCAATTTAGATCCGTACATAGATGAGAAAAAAGACATGGGAGGGAGGGAGGGAGAAGTTGTATATCAGGGGAGAGATAACGTCGTGGTAGGCAGAGAGGGAGGAGGGTGGCCGACTCACAGGCAGAGAGGGAAAGAAGGCGAGGGAGGGAAGGGAGAACACAGGGTGGACAGAGGGACGAGAGGAGCAGCCTGGTCTGAGCTGCAGACATACAGCCCTCTTTTTTTCTTCTTCTACTCCTCTGCTGTCAGAGAAAAAGGAGAGGTTTCGCTTAGGAAACTTCACTACCGCACACAAAGCGGTGAGAGTCAGCAGGAGCTCTCCAGAGATGAACCGAGGAGGCTCTTTAAGGAGGCGGCTCTCCTCTCTGAGGGGGGCTTGGAGATGGAGCACGGGCTACCTTTTCAGAAAGGTAGGACGATGGATGGGTGGATGGATGATGATTTAAGTCTCGCGTCTCCTTCTTGGCTCCTTCAGCGCTGTTGTTTTTCTGGTTGTCATGTTAAGAGTTTCTCTGGTTTCCCTCGCAGATTTTTTTACCAGCCCCCAACGTCTTCTCCCCTCCCTTCCTCCCCGCGCTGCTCACTCACTCTTTCTCAGATGGTTAATTTGTATGGTCTGCTTGTAAAGTCAACCTCCCCAGATGGTTTTCATCTTGAAACAGTGCCAGCAGGACCCCCCACTCCAGGTCCTACCTTCCCCCGCTCCTCCTCCACGCTCCCTCCCAGTACAAGCTTTCAGGATGCAGATTGGGCGGGCGTTTTCAACTCTTCTGCACTGGGACCATCACCTTTATAAATGGATCCATTTCTTGCATGTCACCTGCTGAGCTCCCATAAAAGAAGCAGGAGTCATCACCGAACACATGACGGTCGCTTCTTTTCCTTTTAGAGCAGAGAAACTTCAGGGAAAGTTATTGAAAAGCATTTATTTACGCAGATGGTTGCATTTTGTCTTCAGTCTTGTGGCTCATAAAAGCCACAACACACCAGCTCAGACTAATTTCAAACCCAAACTACGAGTTAAAGTACGTTGTGATGCAAGGAGAGCATTCGGAGCTTGAACGCAGCGTTTAATTAAGACTCCTTTGTTAGCGTGCAGCGACCTCCCGCCATGTGCCGCTGTGTGCTGCGTACATGTTCAGGTACTTCTCATGTCTGAAACATTTGCAGGATGTTTGGATCTCAGAGTGGTTGTTTAAGGGGAGTTTGGGCCTTTTTTCCTGTCACAAGAGACTGGACTTTTAACCCTCTTCTTGCTCTGCGTTTGGCTCCGAACCCTCTCTTTTGGGTGGTTTCTTGCTCATCCGTCTCTGTCCTCCTCTGGTGACTCGCTTCTCCCAACATGCTGAAGCCATTAGGCCACAGTGCAGACTGAAAAGGAGGGGGTTTGTTTTGTGTCACCTTCGCGTAGCAGCAGCCTCGTGCGAATGCCGTCGTTGGATGGAGCGAAGAACTGCAGCGAGGAATGTCTGAAAATAAACTGGCGGTGCTGGCGAGATGCTACATCATGTAGCATGTTTGTGTTTGTGGCCACGCGAGCGTTTCCGTGCAGCTCCTCCAGGAATTTGCTACTAAAATGGACATCTGTGAGATCCTGAGATCCTGTGACTTTTTAAGAATCCCCATGAGTTCTTCTGCAAACAACCATCAAGCTGGAGGAATGCTTTTTTTTCTGACTATTTGCTTAAATGTTATTAAGGGCAATTATGAGGAACTTTTTCTTCTCTTAATAATGAACGTTTGAAAGAATGATCTTTCTACTGTACTGTACTGCGTACTTGTCATGTTAAGTCACATGTTAAGTCTTTAGAAGACAAACAAATAATTAGTTTTCAACCTTTTTTTTTTTTGTCTTTTGTCATCACACAGAAGATGCTATGAAGCTGTTAATGGAGTTTTTCCATTTGAATGTTTCTGTGATTTATGTAGATGAATGAAAACAAGAATCTAATAACCGGCTGGGAAGTCAAAGAAGAGACAAAAAGCTTTGATAAACTGACTGTGGATTTGTGTGTCAGAGTTGGAAGGATTGCTGTCTGCGAGGTTTAGACGTCAGAAGTTATCTCAGATCACCTTTACAGACACAGTTCATGTCGTCCAGAAATAATCCACTATATGATCCACAAATTGGTCCCAAATCATGATAACTGAGTTCATATAAAAATAACAACCTACAAAAGAAAACCAGCAGATTACGTAAAATCTTCTCTTTGATTCAATCCTCCGTCCTGAGCTGCACGAGGAGACGGAGAGGAGAAGCTCCAGAGCCAGAACCAGGAAGAGGACCGGGTCAGTCTGGGGTGCAGAGGACAGGTCAGAGAGGGCAACATGCAGCGTTACTCTTAGCCAGAAATACCTGCTCAGAAAGAAGAAAAGCGACTGAAAAGTCAGCTATTTCTACATGGAGAAAAGCAGTCTAAAAACGGTGAGATTCATTGAGTTCGGTCACTTAGAACTTTATATGTGAGGAGAATTGTTGTCAGGATTTAACGGCAAGCGGATGAAGATAAAATTGGATAAAACAATCTGGAAATAAGAGCAAAATCCTCGTCCTAGTTACGTTAAAGGATTTAAACTTTTTTTTTTTCCTAAAATGAATAACATTAAGGGAAACTACAATGTTGTAGTTAAAGAGCTCAACATTTAAAGCCAGGATTAAAACAGAAGATTCCAACGTACTCCGAAATGAAACAAACTGCTGGTCACTGCAAATTTAGTTATATAAAAAGCTTTGAAAATGGCTGCCAATAAGTATCTGATATTATAAAGTTTATTTTAATCCCTTTGGGCCAACGAGTTGAATATGCTACCAACATAGAAAATAATTAGGTATTTTTCATATCTACCAAAACCCACTCGGACCCACCCAGAACCTTTCAAAAGTTGTACCACAGTATGAAGTATTTTCTTTTTTCATACAGCGTACTGCCAATATTACAAAGCCCAGAATGCTCCAGTGGTGGTTTGGTGGGTCAGTCAGGACCGGACCTTCTCCTGTGGTGATGGTAGTCATAGCAACCTAAAGAAAAAAGAAAAAACCTACTGCAGCAGAGATGGCAAAATATTCCCGGCGCTTCAATGAAGGAGTGTTTGTGAACGTGCATGGTGAAAGTTTCTGGGCTTGTAAGTTCAGAGAAAAAACAAGCATTTTCAAACAAGAACCTGAACACAGTAGCTGAACGCACATGTGATTGTTTTCCACCAATCTCTTTTCAGGTTCTTTTCAACTCTGGGAGATTTTTTCAATAAATATCAGTGTTGGCCCACAAGTTTGTCCAATTTAAATTTTGGCCAACTCTATATTAGAGATTTACACGCCTGATCTGGTGCATTACAGAGATAATGACCCTAAAAAAGGTTAAAATGAGTTTGTGGGAGATGAATACAGGAAATAATCTTTTGAAAGTGAATTAAAATAACCACACTTACAGGTCTAATAAATAATAAATATATAAACTTTACCAAATCAGCTACATCTATTTTTACTTGTTTTTTGTTTGTTTCTTTGTTTTAATAAACACACAACAGAAAACTGTTTTCTTTTTACAATTGACAATATTTTGTAAATGTATCTTTAAATTTTTCTTTTAACCACATTCAGTGATTTGGTTGACTTTATTTTAATACAAGGTAACAGGCTAACGTTAACGCTCGTTAGCCTAGCTCATGAGCTCATTGCTAACATAGACGCTAATGCTCATGTTACAAATATCACCTTTCCCTGAGGATTGATGGATCCAGCATCCTGTATTTTTGCAGCCCTTTTATTTATTTTATCCCCAAGAGTTATAACAAAAGGTTCTGTCCGCGTGGGCGGCCATGTTTTCTTCTGTTAGCGTATCTGTGTTTGTGAAATGTTACGTCGGCGTCATGTCTGGAAAAATGAGTCAAATTCGGCAAGCAGAGAAGAAATCATGAAGAAAACATTCCAAATAAAAGAAGAGTCTCAAATAATGAATCCGAGTTGAGTCTGAAGGCGCTTCAAGTCCAAGACCCAAACTCAGGTTCCCATCTCTGAATCTTTGGGTGTTGCCATGGTTTCCTGATTCCAGTTTCTGATTGAGTTTGATGTGAAGTTGTCTACTAGATATAAGTCTGCATGTTATAAATCTGCCTTGTATCCCATCCAGCGCCTCTCCCAGCATTTTCCAGCTGATGGCCCAGCTGTTGGGGGAGCTGATGCTCATCCAGGGAGCACAGTGGTGTGCTCCACACCAGCGCTTTAACCAGACAGTTTGATCTAATAGATGATGATGGATAACACCCCCCCTACTGTGCTCATGTGACCCAGACACCACAGGAGAGTTAACAAGTCCACATAAACTCTGAACCCCCTCCTGTACTCCTCGAGCAAATCTGAGGAGGAAGTGAGGGAGGCCAAGCATAGATGAGCCGAACACAGCCGGGCACCTTCAGCTACATTTCTTCCTCCAGGGCATCAAAGCTTTGCAGCATGAAAGCATGTGAACCTGTCCTGGCATGGTATTACACAGTATCACGTATGAGACCCATCCTCTATCAGTGTGTTTGGATTCAAAAGGATGACTTTAAACTAAATTTAACGTCCTGATACTCCTGCAGTACACGAGTCCACCTTCAGACTCATTTCAGCTTTACTGACTTCTTCTCTGTCAGGATGGATGAAGTCATAACAGCGACTGTGACCCCTCCACCTCTGTACAGCAAGTGTTTCCTATGATAATGCTTACAGTTAAAGGCTCCTTGTTGAACCACAAATCAGATGAATCACACAACGGCTGGAACCACAAGTTCTCAAAGAACATTTTAAAACCACCAAAAGCAGAAAAGAAAAAAGGTTTGTACATCCACAGCACATTATTAAAGATCCACTTTTTTCTCTGTCATCTGCAGGGCTCTACAAAATCCTCAAAGAGTATGGAGTCACGGCGCAGGCCATCAAGGTAGCTTTTCTTTCTCCTCTTTTTAATCCTTCAACATTCTTCTTATCTTTTTTTTCTTTCTGCTATCTCTCCCCTTGTCCTTTTCCCCCTAAAAGGCCTTTCTGGACATGTTCCATTTATTTACAGAATAAACATTTTGTGTTTTCTGCAGCAGTATAGATAATGAACAAACAAATATGAAACATATTTACACAAACAAACCACACTCAGCCTGAAAAATGAAGAATTCGATAACAAAAGGTTCGGACGTAACGTGATATTCGCTGATTTTACTTTGGGAATTAGCAAAGCAACATGCCCCTCTGTTGAACTGGACCACTCGCTGTTTTGTTGGACAAAAAGAGATTTGGTGTCAACCCTTTTCACCTCAGTGTTTAATGAGTCACAGATGTGTAAAGAACATGACAACTTGACAACAGACCACGTTGATGCGCTGAGCTGATCTTCGTCGGATACAGTGGAGTATGTCTAAATTCATTTATTGTGAAGTTGAGCTTGTAATTTATGTCCATGTCCATTT
Source organism: Telmatherina bonti (assembly GCF_933228915.1). Lineage (NCBI taxonomy): Eukaryota > Metazoa > Chordata > Actinopteri > Atheriniformes > Telmatherinidae > Telmatherina > Telmatherina bonti. The sequence goes on along the minus strand of NC_136613.1, from coordinate 32,563,118 downwards.
TTTAATGCCAGTCATGTGAGAGCTACATCTTAAGTGATGTTCTGGCTGAACGGGCATAGCTAATCACTCCTTTGTCAGCACGGAAAGTTATGCATGGTGCTACGTACATTACAAACATGTGATTAAACTGAGCATAAGAATGACTTTAATATAGAAATCATGCTGACATATTTCCTCAGTTTGTCAGAACAGTATGTATATGTATATATGTAAATATAAGTATATTTATGGATATGCAGTAGTTATTTGACAACACAGTTCAGGAAAATGTGAATATCCTAATAGAAAAATAAAGTAGCTGTGAGAAACTCTTTGACTTTATTTAACGCAAAGTAAGGACATTTAATATGTTTGTTTTTTAGCTGTTATTATGTCCTCTACTTTTTCAAACACACACATCTCAGTGTGCATTATTCAACTCAAAATTGTCCACCGATTCTAGTTGGATTGATTTCTTAACTTTCACTCACTTTAAAAAAAAAAAAAAAAAAAAAAAATAAATAAATATTTCTCACATGATCATACAACAGGTAAAACAGGTAAGACTTTACAGTGCAAAAACAAAACAAATCTCTTTCTTTCTCAAAGAAAATTTCTTGTAATATCTGCCCCTTTTAAAAAAAACAAACAAACAAAAAAACAAAACATAACGCACCAATCAATGGTTATTGATTTTTTCAACAATAATGACAAGAAAAACTTCCTGTAATCTGCATATAATACACATGATGAGGAACTTGAAACAACGCTAACCCAGTGGCAGACAACTACTGATTAATAAAACCAGATTAATCATTCATGATTTATTTGTAAGCTTCATGTTCTACATGAATTACTATTAAAGTCTAAATTACTTCATATGGATATATTACCAAACATATTTGTTATTAATATGTCACATGTCAAATAGTCATATTTATTTTGTCCTCACTGATGTTATTCACACACAGTGTGTGCATTTACACACGCATGTAATGCATGTGTGAAATACTTTACATGTGTTCATGTTAGCCACTCTAAAGATTAGCATCACAATTGGCTAGCTTAGTGCTAGCTAAGATGCTAAAATAATAATTCAGAGCACAAATTTTTCTCCTGCTGTAAAAGCTGCATACGGGTCTTCATATTCAATTTCCACACTTTAACCCACATATAAATATCTTTCAGCCTTTATATACAATGTTTTAATGGTCATATTAAGATAAAATTAAACTGAATAGAAAATAATTGTTTGCAGGGAAGCAGAAGAACAAAAGCAATGACGCAAAATGTATTTTTTTCATATTAATAGGTTGTTAATTGATATAGCTTTCAGACTTTTATTTTCAGCATTTTAATAAAACTTGTTCGTGAATAGGCTGGATAAATGTACCTGTGTTGCAAAATTCAACAACAGGCTGATGCAAAACGTTTTACTACGAGGTTTAAACATCAAAAAGCAAGAAGCATGATTTAAAATGAAAAACAAAAGAACAGATCAGATAAAAACAGCATTAAAAGCACGATAAAGTACAAAAGAAATGGAGCAGATTTGGGTTTTTATATGAAAACTGTTGCTATGCAGCTGAAAACAGGAGGGTCTGGACGTTTCAGCTGATTGGAGACTTTCTGGAAGTTTCTTCCAGACGTGCTGATCGCAGCTTCTTCATGTCGGCTTCTGACTCCAGGAACTAGAACCAGACGACCCACCTCTAATACCACACCCGGTTATGTTTTAGGCTTCTGGGGAAAATTTCAGAAATAACCCTGTAAATATGGATTTTTTTGTTTGTCAGACATTCATTCATCTTCTGGCTTTGTTTTCCACCAGTCCACCAAACTCTTTCAGGTAAAAGCCACTTGATGCTTTACACCCTTTTTGTAACGTAACGTGGTGTAAATAAAAAACGGTAAATAAATCCAAGTTCTGAACCTTTTCTCGTGAAGGTCATGAGAAAACATTAGAAAGTCTGGACGGTTTAACTAGAATGTGATATGAAGCACTGCACGCAGGATCTGAAGTGGAAGAAAATGGTTGTTGACTTTTATTAGAAAGAAAAACCTTCTTAAAAGTTTCTTAAGGTCCCAGTGTCTCAGGTTTCCTGATAAAACAGTCTTTGTTCACAGTTTGTCTTTGTCCACATGAGATCACAGCAGCTCTGAAACTGAGCGTGTGGAGATAGCATGTCATTCATCAAACATGATGTGCTGAAAAGGAGCAATCGCTTCATCTTTTCAGCTGACGAGGAGCCGGTTGGCTCTCAGGCGAAGAACACATGCTGGTGGATCTGGAAAAGGACCAAACCACAGTTATCTGTGGAGTCTGACGGCACAAAGAGGTGAAAGGCGCGCACGTGCAGAAAAGATACAAGCAGATATGCTCAGAAAAAGATGCAACAGTTAGGACTGATAAAGAGAGAAGTAGAAGAAATATTAAGATCCAACATTCTTCTGAAAACTTTTCTTGGCATGCTGTAGACATGTGCGACAGATCAATTCTTCCTCCAGCTGTAGTGATGAATAATTTCCAGTAAGGACGTTTTGAACGGGTCCAGATGTACAGAGCAGGTTACAGTATTGCTACAGTAAAGCTGGAGTGATCCTCTCTCCCAGACACATGAGCAGCTCCCTCAGGGCCCACTCACAGCTGACAAATGTGGGAAATATGCTGCAGTCTGGGTCCAGACACCCCTCACTAACCCTCCTCATCTCAATTTCTGCTTTTAGTTCATTTTCTGACTTCACCTCCTCATGCTCTCTGACATTTCATCCCAGGCAAAAGCCTGAAGTCCTCACAGGGACGGAAAACGTCTTGTTTCCTCCTTTACAGAAACTTCATATAAAAGCTGGAGTGTTTTAGGAGAGATCACACGTTCAAAGAGTTAGACACACTCTATGAAACCAAAAATCCTTTTTCTTTACAGACGAGAAAACGCTGCTTGGAGACATGTGACAGAAAGTGAATGCTTATTTCAGATCTGATTAGTCTGATCAGTGATTAGAACGTATACATGACTTAGAAAACGCAGATAAAGCTGGGTTCTGGTTAATTCTCTTGGATCTAATTCTTTTTAATCCTCATCTTTTTTTTTTTTTACCTGATTGAACTCAAACGAATCAGGATCAGTGAAACAACATCTCACATAACTTCTACAAATCCCTCTTCCTTATCAGTCCTCATCACAGGGTGTAATTTCTCTCAGACCGCAAATGTTTCTGGTGTCTTCTTCGAATTAATCACATTTTTCCCTCTCAAAGTCTCACAACATGACTTGTGTTTAACGGGAGAGATAACATTTGAACCCTGATAGATTGAGTGTTCTCACTGTGGATTTATAAAGTATGTTGCCCCTCCTTATCAGGATGCTTATCCATTGTGGGTTGGAAGAAAGAAATTCCTGTTACTCAGACGGGTTGTGACAGTATGCCCGATTTTTTGGGGTGACAATTCGATTTAAATTGCGATTGTCACAATTTTTCCATATGGCTGATTTTTGTATAATAATAATTTAAAAAAAAAAAGTGCTACATTTTTTTTTGCTAGTCCTTTTTCTTGATTTAAATGAGAAAAAAAACAACAAAGTAGCCAAACAATCATTCTGCTGCTATAATGCCCAAGGAGACAAGTAAAAAGATCAATAAAAACAATAAAAATGACAAAAAAAATGTTTATAATGGATTATTTTTTATATATTTGAAAAAAAAAAACAAAGCGATTTTTTTCAACCGAAAACATCGATTGTAAAATTGTCAAGCAAAAAATCCCGATATTTGATTTTTTTTAGATTTGATTTTCCCACCCCTGATACTTAGTATTTTACAAGCATGAGGACATTGAGTGTGAGTGAGCAGATAAAATTAGCGACATAGTCTGAAAGGATGGACATTTGCTTGGAGCGAGGGATTCCTCAGAAGTGACGCATTATGAGGGACTAACCTGATGTTCTCTTTTATCAACATGCATCTTGTGACATCCATGACTGAAATTACTGTTACATATCGATCCATGGCAATGAATACTTCTGAAACGAGACAAATTTTAATGTGCACAGTAGCGCAGTCATTATATTAACCTGTTAATGCCCAACTCATGGAAAAATGCTAAGAAAAGTCAATTTTTTTAATGAGCTTTTTACCTGGCTCTTAAACAAAATGTAATAAAAAGGTATTTTTTCATTTATTACCATGTGATATGTCATTATAGTGTAGTTCATCCTGGTTTCTTCAGGGGTTAGAGGACGAGCATCATATTGTGTTCAACTGGATTTCAAAGTTTTTACTATGTAGTGATACAAAACATCTCAGAAACTTTGTGAATCAAATATGATACCTTTGACTTTTTTGGGTTAAATCATTCCCCAATGATCTCTTGGTAGAGAGAGTAATCCATTTATATTCATTTAAAACTTTTATGCAGATTTAAAATATTCACTTTTAGGGGTTTTGTAGCCTAGTTGGCTGCAGTTAAAGTTAGCCCAGCTTGCCAGACAAACATAATGTAATGCAACACGTGAGTAAATCATATGTGCTGCATTACTTCTGGGTATTAAACTTCTAACAACTACCTTTTGAGGTTCAGTGGTGCATGAAAGGTTTTGTTTGCGCACAACTTCAATCATCAGTTCCTCTCGATTTCCCTGCAGGAGTGCGAGTCTGCTGCAGGCCCTGGAGGAGAGCTACGAGCTGGACTTGATCTACATCACAGAGAGGATCATCTCCGTGTCCTTCCCCAGCAGTGTGGAGGAGCAGAGCTACGCTGCCAACCTGAGGGAGGTCGCCTCCATGCTCCGCTCCAAACACGCCCACAACTACCTGGTAATGTTTCAAAACAAAGTCACACTTGTTAGTTTTGTTTGAGGTGTTCAAGATGAAATGATTAAACTTTTCAAATAAGCCACTGTGGTGTTTGTTCCAACTACAAACTCATAAAACCCAGAAAATAGAGCTTATGTTACATGTGCATCTGTAAATCATTCATTTGATACTATCATTTAGGACAAACAGACCCTAGTTTTATTCAATTTAAGCCGTTACTCATGCTGTCTGCAGCTGTTAACTAATTATTCTCTCAGAACTTGGACAGTGGAGGTCTTTGCTACAGTTTTAGGGGGTTACCAACAACAGAGCACCCACTGTGTATAATATGTAATGTAGCATCTAACTAGACCGTGCTGCAACCCACCCCAGTAAATGTCAGGAATGAACCAGTTTCTTAATGGTGTTTGTGCAGCCACATCTTAGCAACCATTTCTATACACAGCTGGACTTATACATTGGCAATCTGCCAATAGAAATAAATAAATTCAAGTTATTATATCAATCCTCAACATTTAAAAAATCTGGACAAGCTATTATTGGTAGCTTGCGTGACCTTCTAATTACTAACCTCATGTAGTAACATAGCAAAGCTAGTTTATCAATAGTAAACTACATTATCATATTTAGTTATACAATTGATTACATAAAAAATACCTTTTTCAGGGATGATTCATTCACTGTGTGGTGACTACAACATTATTGATAAATGCAAACAGGAACTGTCGCTTTTGAGTAAAAGCCCTGTCTTGGTTTTTTATTGAATTTGCCCAGATTAACGCTGCTAGATATATCCGCTCAAGCATATGTGAAACAAAACCTAATATTCAAAGCAACAACTAAGGGAATACTGAGGTTGAATGTGATTTTAACTAGAGGTAACTAGATCTGTGCAGGTTTTTACATGGAAAATTGTATGCATGGCTAAGCTAATATGCTGCAGCTGTAGTCTTAGCATAGATAAAAAGATGGATTTATGGATGGATTGATGGATTAACAGATAGATGGATTGATAGATAAACAAAGTAAATGTCTGTGATTAATCAGTCTGTTAGCTAGACTATGTATTCTTTGTTGGCTAAAAAAATAGCTAGCCAAAGTTGTTAGCCCAGCCTAAAAAGAGTTTTTTTTTTTCATTTTGTCTGTTTTAAGATTGTTTCACAAAAAAGAGGGAAAATCTGTTTTATTCTAGGTAATGCAGTAATTTTTTTTCTTTTCTTTGTTTTTAAACTTTCTTCTCTTTAGCTCTTCAACCTCAGTGAAAAGCGTTATGACATTAGCCAACTCAACCCGAAGGTAAGCTAGTTAGATTTTCCGTTTTCTCTCCTGTCCGACGTGTCATGTCCTTCAGTCTGAACATCAGTCTGTCCCTATCTCCCAGGTGTTGGACTTTGGTTGGCCTGACCACCACGCTCCTGCCCTGGATAAAATCTGCAGCATCTGTAAGGCTATGGACACGTGGCTGAATGCAGATAGCCACAATGTGGTGGTGATACACAACAAGGTGAGACAGAAAGTGTTCAGGATGCTTTGAGAATGGAGCAAGTTTTCAGACAGTAGATGGTGCTGTCAGGCTCTTCCCACAGTCCCCCACTTCCTCTGGAGGCTGCGGCTGTTGATGTGCATTTATTTCTGTAATGATGTCCTTCCTCTGTGAAACGGTGATATTCAGAGTGGAGTGTTTGTGCATTTGATTTTGTCTTTATTCTCTGGTCTGGGTTGGGTTCTGCTCCATCAGGATCAGGAAAACACAAATTAGGCCTGTAAGTCATAACAGTAATCATGGCCCCTTAGGTTTATTTACCCTTTTACCCTTAACAATGCCATAAAATCACAGCTGACCAACAGTTCCCTGTTGTTGCCCAAACTTGCTCACATCAAATTAAACTTGTGGCAAGCCACAGTCATCTGGCTCCTCATTATGCTGACACAAACCATAAAAACTATATCCAAACACAACTACTACACTGATGTCCCAAAGTGTAATACCTAACCATTTTTCCTTCAGCCCTGCTATGTTCTTGGTTGCGTTTTGTAACAGAAGAATTAACCAGGGGATCATAAAGGTTTGCGCTTTGCACTGACACAGCCCCCACAGGGAGGTTACAAACAAGTCTGCTGCCATAACAACCGGTGTTGTTTTTTCTGCAAGTTGAGTAACACTGATGATGAGAGCTTGGAGGCTGTGGTGGTCACTAAGGAAGCAGGCCACGTTGGGTTTCAACACATCAACAAATCATTTCCACTGGTCTCCACTCTGTTAAAGCAGCTGTGATATTTATAAATCTGAATGTGCTCGTTCTCCGTGATGGTTTCCACTGGACAGAAAGCAGTTTAAGGCTAAAATCTTTCTATAGGCAAGGCATGTTTATTTGTACAGCACGTTTCATGTACAAGCCCATTCAAAGGGCTTTACATGAAAACATTAAAACATTACAGAACATGATTTCAGCTTTCTTTACTATTTTTTGTGCTATGAAAACAATTGATACTGTCTTATACAGTTTATAGTTTACATTAAGCTGTAAATATCCTGTTGTGGTCAGTGCATTAATCATGCTCATGGTTCTTGTGGCTGCGGTAAAGTTTTCTCAGTTTGCACTTCACGTCTTTCCTGAAAGATTTTCATTTAAACCTTCTATTCATTTCCCTAAATGAGAGAAGAGGGTGCTTGTGGAAGATAGATCAGCTTTTACTTTGAGGAAGTGTTTTTTGCAATCAGTAACATCAAAAAGGCAAACATCTACTTCATCTTTCTATTCTATTCTATTCTATTCTATTCTATTCTATTCTATTCTATTCTGTTCTACAGTCATTTAGCAGAAACTTTTATCCAAAGCGACTTACATATGATATTCATCTACAGGCATTGTTTTCGATCAGCTCAAACACATAATGTGCTCGTATTTTAATCCTGTCCATCCTGCTCGCCCCAAACCAAAATCTTATCATCTTTGACTCCACAATCTCTGCTTCACATCAGACGCTGCTAAATCACGCACCATCTACAGGCTCCACGTTCATGTATCACACTTAAACAAAGTGCAAGTAATATAGTCATAATATCGCAATTTCACATGAAAATGTAACTGAAATTACATTTTGTTTTTTGTTTGTTTGTTTTTTTCTAATCAATTAGAATTTTCTATTAGCTCATCTAACAGAAAAAAATGTGAGCGTTGGGGTGGATGATTGGCACCCATCAAACCTCTAACTGCCTGTAGCTACACAAGCTAACCTTGAGCTAATAGGAAATAACCAGCAAATGGAGGTAAGCTGGCTAAGGTTAAGACCTGTTGCAAGGTGCTATTAGCTGGCTAAAAAAAACCGCAGTGGTGCTGCACCGAGCCTTTTTGCCACTGGGTATAGGATAGGTCTACCTGTCAATAAAAAGGATACAGGCCTAATTATGCAAAAATTTTCAGTTTAAATACCATCTGAATGGAAAAGTTTGAAAAAAAAATTCCACCCTTTCCACAGTTGTCATGAAGGTAAACCTGAAATGTTTTTGTATCAGGCTGTAAACATGTTTATTTCTGCTGTAAACATGGTTATTTCTGCTTTGAAGTTGGTCTTTTTAACATGGCAGTCTATGGGGATTGACTCTCCTTTGGAGCCTCTAGTGGATGAGAGTGGAACTGCAGTTTTTGCCACTTCCGCATAGGCTTCACTTTTAACCTCTGGAGGTTGTTGCTTGTTTTTACCATAAAGTGATGCAACAGGTGTCAGAAACGGTGTGCTCCAAGTATGATATATACAACATAAAGTGGTCACTGGACTTTTTCATCACTAGCTAGTTTTTATCAATACACTTGGACTGTAGTTTTTCAGAAGTCTGCATTGATGCCAAACATTTGTTTACATTCAGATCATGAAGTATGCCTCTGTAAAGTTAGTGCTTAACTTGCGTCAGCGTCATAGAAAGCATAAGGAGGCTGTTTTTCTGCCTGACTGACCATCACAGATGGATGATAAAACATTTTGTTTTGATGTCTTTTCAGGGCAACCGAGGCAGAACTGGAGTGGTGGTGGCGGCTTACATGCATTACAGCAACATTTCTGCCAGGTAGGTCCAGAAATGCAGCTGCAGCTGGAGAGACTGTATGTCACACACCACAGAGGAAAATTTTAATAAGCCGTTGATCACGAGACCAAAGAGTCACACATGAGACATGATAGTTTATTTATAAAAAACACAGTTCCTACACATTACTGATCTAAAGTGTTTTGCAAATGAGTCGGCAGTGGAACATTAGACTGAGAAACAACACTTTTATTCTAATAAAAATAACAACAATGTGCTTGATATCATAATCATGAGCTGAAAGCTATGAGTTAGCTCCAATAGTCACCATCATAAGACTCAGATTATAAGTGAGCTTTTTTTTTTTTTAATTGGATTTGTTTTAAAATAGGAGCGAACAGAATGGCGTTCTGTTACAGGAACAATCCAAAGAGCGCATGACTCCATGTTGTTTTTAGAAGAGAACTGATCAGATGGGTGGAAAACACACAAAACTTTAACCTCATTATTACACAACCTATGCTAAATCTGACATCAAGCAGCTCCAAAACCTTCAGAAGCAGCAAAATATCTGGATACAAATGTTTGGAATGAGGATGTTTCATATGGAATATGTTCTGTGTAGTTTCTCTGGTTATGATGATGATTATGACATGGTTAAGACATGATGATATTTTTCTAATATTTTAGTATGCTTTGAATCAGCTGAAAATGCATTTTATTTTTCACATACATCTTATATTTATTTATTTATATTTTATATACTGTATTTTTTATATATTAAAACTTCTATTTTATAAATATTTTATATATTAAAACTATAATCATATATGATAATCATATATAACTAAAACTATATTAAGAAGTGTAAAAGTGTGCTGTTTCCTTACCAAACTCCTCTGTTGGACTGCAGTGCTGACCAGGCGCTGGACAGGTTTGCGATGAAGCGTTTCTATGAGGACAAAGTGCTTCCTGTGGGTCAGCCATCCCAGAAGAGGTCAGTCTTCCTTCACACCCAGTTCACATCTGGACCTTTCCCACAAAAAGTACCTTTTCACCCCCTAAAACCACCTGAAACCAGATTATTGATATGAGCAGAACAAACTAAACGCAGTGTTAACAAATCACCAGCCAGTATTCAGTCTCCTTGCAACCCAGCTGTATTCTCCAGTAATGTTTCATTGGCTGCTGAAGATGCTCGCTGCTGTAGCGCATCATCCGTGATGATGACAGCAGATTTTTAGGTAGAATAACCAAGAGTCAGAATATGTTTCTCTCTAAAGGTTTATATCTTAAACAAACCAAGACAAGCTGAAAAATACTAGAGGTCACCGTTACAGCTCGGTTCTGGGTGTTTTCATGAACACAGGATTATATGTTCATCCCTTTGTCCTAAAACATGACTTAAGTGGACAACCTGCTCCTCTTCCTCCTCAGGTATGTGGAGTACTTTAGTGGCTTGCTGTCCGGACACATAAAGATCAACAACAAGCCCTTGTTCCTTCATCATGTCATCATGCATGGCATCCCCAACTTCGAGTCCAAGGGAGGTGAGTCTCATGTGCAGATACCCACGTCCAGTTCAGCATAGTGACATGAATCATCCATTTTTAAACAAGTTTTTGTAACTTTGTGCTCTAGGTTGTCGGCCATTTCTCAAAATCTACCAGGCCATGCAGCCCGTCTACACATCTGGGATCTAGTAAGTCTTAAAACACACTCACGCTCAAATGCTTTTACAAGATTCCAGGGATAGTGAGCTCGTAATGGCTCGATAATAAAAACCCTGATTTTCCTTTATAGCCTCTCCACCAGCTCCCCTGCTTCCCAGTATACATGCACACCACCACCCCCTTGCCAGTTTACACTCTAAGCTTGGCCCACATTATAGTATTTAGCCAGCCTCCCCGGCTGCAGGCTCTTGTTTCTCAACTTCAGATCCCGTAATCACATCTAAGGTTATTTGTGACTGGCGAGCCAATGAAACAGGCAGACAGGCATCTGTGTGGACGCCTGCAGGGTTTTTCTGCCGGAGGACCCTGCTGGTTCCCAGGGCCAGACAGGAAACAATGGCTTCTATGGCTTTCTGTTGTTGTCTTTGGCATGATGGAGGTTTGAAGCAAGGATAGGAGTGCTTCACTGCCCTCGTATGGGTGCGGGAGGCACACAATTTGTACACACACCATCTACCAAAGTATTACAGCTTTAATTAAATGCCATTATTTCAGTAATTCATTCATTCATTCATTTTCCAAACCGCTTATTCCAATTCAGGGTTGTGGGGAAGCTGGCGCCTAACCCAGCTGGCTTTGGGCGACAGGCAGGATACACCCTGGACAGCTCGCCAGTCCATTGCAGGGCCACACACAGAGAGACAAACAACCACACTCACGCTCACACTCACTCCTAGGGGCAATTTAGAGTGACCAATTAACCTATCATGCATGTCTTTGGATGGTGGGAGGAAGCCGGAGTACCCGGAGAGAACCCACGCATACACGGGGAGAACATGCAAACTCCACACAGAAAAGCCACTGACCAAACCAGCCAAGGATCGAACCAGTGACCTTCTTGCTGTGAGGCCACAGTGCTAACCACTGCGCCACCGTGCAGCCTATTTCAGTAATATTTAGGCATATTCAAAGTTTTTCCATTGTTATTATAGAACAGCACAATTCCAATCCCATCTCTTAGCTCTACAAAGTCCCCACTCCTCTGTTATATAGATGTAAGTTCCCCCTCTTCTTCTAGGGATCATTGAGTATTAACCATTCAGTTTTCCAAATAGTCCCCAGAGCTGTAGTTAATCAGCTAGGCAAACACTACTCCCCTATCCTTAAAATATAAACTTTTCCGCTTGGAACCTACCTCTGCTTTGTGATGATGGTGAAGAACCAGGGTTAGAAATCATGACTGGCACATTGAGATTGTTTATTGTTGTTCATTGGTATCCAAATACCACCTACGTTAGTATTAAAGTAGGTGGTATTTGGATACCTTCTACTGCCATCATTGATATTTTGCTCAGTTAGTGTTCGCTAACTACTTCTTAATGCTACTTACTAGTAAAGCCTGCTGGTGTTACACAGCACACTGCCTCATGATGTAAAGCAATCAGCACAGATATACTTCCAGACTGTCAACCTCTTTAACCCCCACATCACGTTCTTTACCACTTTCTCTCTCATGCTCTCCATTAGCACTTTGCAGCCTTTGATCCTACTCCCCCTGTCATGTTTTCGACACAAATACCCATTTTATCCCAGTGCTGCTCCATGGTTGTTCTTTGTCCTGGCCGCTGTTGAAGAAAGACCTGGTTTCTGTGGAAGTCATGTGCTGCTGGTTATTCCCAGACATGCACGATTAAAAGAGAAAAGGCAGAGCTTTGGCATCATGTTAGGTGTTTTCACAGCAGCAGTCACAAAAACAGTTGTTATTTAATGGGTTTGTCTTGGTTTCTTTTTGCAGTAATGTTCAAGGTGACAGCCAGACGAGCATCTGCATCACCATCGAACCTGGTCTTCTTCTCAAAGGGGACATCCTGGTAAGTGTCGCACATGGGAGGCTGTAAATGAACCGGCTCTGCAGACAAACTAGGAGTTTTGTTCATGTTGCGCGTGTGAAGTCAATAAAAAAAGAGTGTTTATAGTCCTACTTGTTGTAATCAGTTACCTCTGGCAGAAGAAAAGACACATACTGGATGACTGTCACTGAATGCCAGTGGCAACAGCTGCAGTAACACAAAAATATGTCTTTTTTATTTTTTAATATTAATGTTGGAATCCTGTTAACGTTTCCAGTCAGGCATTAGTTGTATGTACTGTATGCATGCATAGCAGCAGTTTATAGAAGGCATTCAGAGAAAAAACAGGGCTGTAAAAACACGTGAAAGACATTTGGACTTGGTCCTATATACTTCAGTTTATAGACCCTCATTAGCGCACAATATGTTTCTGGAAACTATGATGCAAAAGTGGCCGTGTGCTTCCCTTCCAGCAGCAGTTGGAGATACACAACATGCTACTTAAACTTGATTTAATCATTTAAAATTAAATTGTGTGTTACATTCTTTCTGAGAGACGTTTTCACCTTTGTGATATTTTTATAAATGGTTCCATACTTGTTCCATTTGCACTTTTAAAATGACTAATAAAAAAAAAAAAAAGATTCCCAATGAAGCAACAACTGTGAGAACCTCCACACTTTATGTGCATGTAGAGGAAGTGCACACATCAGCACCGTTTCTGCTTCTGCTTTTATTCAGACCAATGTTATCCATGAGACGTCCTCACAGCTCATAATTTCACTGTGGAGAATTTCTAACGGAGCACTTATGTGAGCTGGAGGCCATTTTGCTTTTTGGCCCTTAAAGCCAAGCTCATATCTCATTTTTTATTTAAGACAGACTAATGGATGCTGCTGCACCATCATCTGGTGGAGCAGCCGCTTGCTGATGGTTGTTGTCATTTAGATACTGGAACTAAGAAACTGTAGCAAATAGCTATATGGGACAGAAATTAGTCAGTGTAGGTTTTTAAACTGAGTTCTGGGTTACATTTCTCTGTTTTTCACTACTAGTGTGAAAAATGAATTGCAGAGAAATGCAAAATATTCAATATATGCTTGAAGTTTTTTAGGCTAGTTTATGCTAGTTTTCCTCTATCATGAGTCAGTCGTGCTTCAAATGAACTGGTTTGGGAATATTTGAGCGAGTTATTACGATGACACCACTGTTATGATCCCACTGCCACGTTAACTAATTAGCTTAGCATAAAGGCTAGCACATGAGCAGGAAAGTTAGCATTGATCCATCTAAAGATACCAGATTTTTTCTTCTAAACTCATTAGCTGCCATCCACTGCTATAGCAGAGAGCTCTGTGCACCGGCATGTTGGAGTATTTTGACTCATCTTCCAGGACCCCTGGGATGATGACTTCTGCAACTGCAGATGTTAAGGGCCGATTTGGTCGGGTGCGTGCGTCATGGCGTCTTTACGTTGTGCACTTTGAGTACATTCACAACATGATGGATGAGTGCTGGGAGAGCTCATTTTGGGCATGTTTTGAGGTGCACATCCGGTGTGCTAAAGATGTCTTTCGGCATCTTTTGGCAGTAAATGATCGCATTCATAAAGACGTCAAAAGACGTCTTCTGCAACTAAAGACTAAAATCTGATTTTATTTATTCATTTCATTTAAAAAGATTTCAGATACATAATTTTGTGTTTTGTAAAAATCCTTTGAAAGGAGCTACAGAGTGTGAGTTCATCTACACACTTAGTTAATCTTAATATGAGTTAAATCTCTGAAGCATTTACAGGTGGGACGGGAAAATTCTGTAAGCCTTCTTATTCAGATGTCCACAGATATGTGAGCTTTTTCTAGGTTACAAAAATTCCCCAAAGTTGGTTCAGCTTTGGTTCATTTTGGCACTGAAGGGCTGCAGAGACAGAAGAGCATTTGTGTTGTGTGTACCTCCCTGACAATACGTTGCGTTACTCTGTTTGGATAGATGGCTTAATAAGGAACCGGTTCTGGTGCTTTTCATTGTTATTTCTTTAGTTGCAACAGGAGGCTCTTTCACATTTGATCATCATTTTAATCTCATTTTTATCATGAGCTGCATCAGTTTGCTAGTTTATGTTTGGTGTAAGTAAATGTTATTTGCAAAAAAGACTGCTTAGCCTTTCCCGTCAGGCGGGGACAGTAGAAGGGAGGGAAGCCAGACTGCCCTTCCCTGTGTGGTTTTAGTGTCGCTCTCGAAGCCTTTCAGTTGGTGGACGTATTTTAAAAAGTCCTTTTTCTACCTGTGAACCATTACACAGGCGAGGTCAGCTGTGAATGAAGTCTTTGCTCCTTTTGATATTTTGACTGTTTCAGAACACTGCATGAATTCAGACGAGCATTTTATATGTATTTTCCCTCTGCACGTTGTTCTGTATCTGCAGAGGTGAAAGGCACATGTCCAACTCCAGCTTAACCCAAACCAGCTCAGCTGTTAACCGTCACTGATGCTTCTTAACCAGTCTGATGTCCTGGCTCTCCCCCTCCAGCTCAAGTGTTACCACAAACGCTACCGCGGCCCGTGCAGAGACGTGATATTCCGGGTTCAGTTTCACACCTGCGCCGTCCACGACCTGGGGATTGTTTTTGGGAAAGATGAGCTTGATGAAACATTCAAAGGTAAAAGTTTGAGAAAGAAACATCTCTTTGCATTTACCTTGTTAAAGCAAGCCCTTCCTGTAACAATCCATCACAGTTAAACCCAGTGTCTTTTTCTTGCTTCGTGCAGATGACAGGTTTCCAGAATATGGAAAAGTTGAGTTTATTTTCTCCTTTGGACCAGAAAAGATACATGGTAAGCATCAATGAGCTGAGTTTTTGGACTATAATGGGCACACACACACACACACATACACACACAGTCCACCTTCAATCTTAGTCTAAATGAAAGCTCACATTCACCTCCTGAATCATTTGTGATGAAGACATTCACGTTTCCTGCTCTGTCACTTTGTACTTCTGGTCAAGATATGGACCACCTGGAGAACGGGCCGAGCGTCTCGGTCGACTACAACACACAGGATCCCCTGATTCGCTGGGACTCCTATGAGAACTTCAACCAGAACTGCGAAGATGCCACAGACGGTGAGATTTTAACTGTTTTAAAAAATCATCTCACAACAGGTTTGGTTGCTATTTATGGAACAATTATAGTCCTATAGCCCCCCCACCCCCCACCATGGTGTTGCAGAGTTAACAAGGTGTTTCAGCAGCTGGATCTTTACAGAGTTTCTTATAGGACAGTTGATCTGTCAACATCTGGGAGCTGATTCTGTCTTTTGGCACTACCTGATTTTACGTGATGTTCTGCAAACCTTACGTGTGACTGCAGAATTGCATTTTAATGCATCTGAGGGGAACTTTGGATGCTATTTTAGTCTCTGTCTCACCCTGTCTCACACAGAGAAACGTCTTGTACACATGCAACCTCTACAACAAAGCCGCTCTTGTTTTTTGCGTGATACAGATTCAGATCTTGTTCTAATGGAGTTTTCAGACTCTTCTTTTTCACTATTTTGTCTCTTTAAAACTCCCACATGATGGGGTCAAACTGAGGTCTTGCTTCACTTGAGACAGTGGTTTAATGATGGGGGCACTTGTGTGTAGATTGAGGCCGCAACATATCTTGATTATAGTGTTGTTTTGTTACTTTATCCATCAAAAATGTGCCCACAAAAAATCTTGAGGTCATAACTCTCTGTAGCATTTTTATTTATAGCCTCAAAAGAACCGTAAACCTGTATGGCCGTTATTTTCACACAACCCTGGATGTAGATGGCATTTTAAAAGGGAGGAGAGGCCGTGGTAAAGCTGAATTCATTTGTGGTGAAATTATCACAGCAGAGAGGCCAGAAGCCCCATGAGTCCTGATTCTATTGCTTTCCAGAGCACAGAGCGAGACATTCCTGGGTTCAGCCACAGGCATGGACGAAGGCTTCCTTTTGAGGAAGAGGTGGTCACTCTGTGACCAAAGTGCTGCTTTCTACGCCACCCAAAAAAGGAAGCTATGCTACGCCCTCAGCGATAGCAAGGAGCCAATTCATTTGTCTACTAAAAAAGAGTTTCTGTTCTAGTTCGGGGGTCAGGTTTGTTTTTATTATCGTCGTTCCTTTAGGGGATAAGCTTGCTTTTATCTGGCAGATAAAAAGCCAACACTCATCCACAATGACTGTATTGTCAGCAAACTGTTCAGGGACTAAACTATAAAATTTCAGTAAGTTACAGCAATTAGAAGGATTTAATGTGATGGAAATAATAATAAGTGCGTGAGATTTAAAGGGACATTTCTTAAAATAAAGCGTTTGCCTTTTTTTTTTTCACATGGATGCTTGCTGGCTTTTTAATGTCACTGACTGCCCCCCCCCTGTATGTTTTTATTAGGCTCTCAGATAGTCAAAGGTCAGAGGTTACTTGGCTTCCCTCTATCACTGCCCATAAAGTCTCTACCCCACACTCAGAGGGAGCTTGAAATAGGCCTGCTAAAATAGAACAGGTGTAAGTCTCCTCTCATTCTGTTTCAGTGAAGGTGAGCTTGTTTGGGTGTGTGTGCGCATGAGTAAGTATTTCTAAATCCAGTATAGTCCAAGTTGCTCACCTCATCTTGCTTGCTGACATCTGATGATAAGACTGTGGTCAAATCTGAATTAGACTATTGAGATCACATATGCAGACATACACACCGTGGTAAGCATCACAATGTCTTCTTTTAGCTTCTTGAGACTGGGTTGTTGGTAAGACTTCAGACTTGTTTCAGACTGAAACACAAGGTCATTATTCCCCTAAGAGTCACACAGTTTCCTGAAAATTTTACATTCTCTTTTTTCTAAGAGTCACACAGTTTCCTGAAAATTTTACATTCTCTTTTTTTTTTTTACCATTAAAAGACTACTGTCAAGTCAGTAAAAAAAAAAAAAAAAAGAAAAAAAAAGTGCAGTCATGCTAGCATTCGCACCTGTCGGCTGCGGCTAGCACATGCTGGCTTTTGTAATGTCCCTGACTGTCCCTGACTTCAGACTTGTTTCAGACTGAAACACAAAGTCATTAATCCCCTAAAAGTCACACAGTTTCCTGAAAATTTTACATTCTGATTTTTTTTTTTTTTTTTTTTACCATTTAAAGACTATTATGAAGTCAGTAAAAAAAAAAGTGCAGCCATGCTAGCATTCGCACCTATCAACTGCGGCTAGTACCTGCTTGCTAGTCATTGGACACCAAGCTGGCTACCAGTTAGCTAGCTTCGCCTTGGAGACCATGCTAGAAGCTACCACCACCTGACTTAACAGGAACCACTCTACTGGCTAACAGCTAGCTAGCTTCGCCTTGGAGACCATGCTAGAAGCTAGCACCACCTGATTCAACAGGAACCACTCTACTGGCTAACAGCTAGCTAGCTTAGCCTTGGAGACCAAGCTGAAAGCTAACGTCACAGGGCACAGACCACTGGCTAGCAGTTAGTGCCTTGTCATTACATTTTTGACATGTATCCCAATCAAGGCTGGATTATCCAATAGGCATTAGGGGCACAAGCCCAGAGGCCCACATCCACTTGGAGCCCATGTGGGGCCCATGTAGGGCATACACCAGCAATTTGAACATGAAACCAAATGCCAGTGAGTTACACCACAGTGTCTAGTGTATTGTAATTGGTACCAGTGGGTAAAGATGTTAGAAATGCCATTTCACAGTGTATCATTCACAATTTTCACAATTTTGCGGTGGGGAAGGGGGCCCCTGGAATACTCTAGGCCCAGGGCCCTGAGCACTTTTAATCCGGCCCTGATGCCAATACTTTGAGTTTATTCAGGATACTGTTGATGTAAGAAACTTAGAAGATAAAAGAAGGATGAAATTACTTGCTGAGTGATTGATTTTTAATTTTTTTTAACCTTTTCCTTGATGAGCAAGTTTCCACATTTCCAAATAACTTTTACGTTGTCAAAAACAAACACAACCTTACTAGATACACTGTTAGAATAGCAACAGAAAATAGTTAGCCTACAGATGAACATACACTCACTGATGAGGCCAAGAACTTCTATATTTCTGTAAGGTAATTTATGGGGAAAGTTAGTTTTTTGCCTAACATTTCAACTAACACTTTAGACATTTGACTACAGTCATAACAGTAATCTTTCAGGCTGACGGGGCGCTAGCTTCTACCAAGCTATGGCTAGCTTCTCTCAGATTCAGCTAGCTTTCTATTTTATTGATTTATCAATATATATATATATATATATATATATATATATATATATATATATATATATATATATATATATATATATATATATATATATATATATATAATTTAGCTGTATAGCTCCACTCTATTAAGATTCAGGATGGATTTTTCCAAGTTTTGATAACAGAAGTTGTTTAAAGTTATATTTCTGGACTTGCTGTTCTACAGAATTAAAACTGAAGTAGCAGCAGTTTTAAAACCATTGATGGCTCAGTTAGCCGATGATATGATATCACAACCATAAATCCATCTTTTGGGCATTTTAACATGTTAAAAACATATTTAGAAGGTAGATTTAGTAAAAGTTTTATCAAACTGCAGCCTCTCCTCTGCAGTTTGGCTTCATGCTGGGCGCTGAAAGGCAGTTAACTCCTCTGGCAGGGTGGCCAGGAAAGCTGAAATGGAAAATGAAGCCGAATGTAGGACTTAAGAAGTGTCAGAAACAAAAGTGGTGGTGTTGTTTGGTTTGCAGTTACTCAGGGTCACAGTTAGTTTTCTGAGGACAGCACAAGACTACTTACATCAGTTCTTTGCTTATCGAGAAACTGCAAACAGCTTAATTACAAGGCAAATGTTTTGCTGGGATCAACATTGGGTAAGTGGCATCTATGTGGTTGTTGGTTCCCCAAGATTGATGTTGACTTTTACTGTGTTTATTCCATAAAAGAGGAGCTCCAGCTGCTGTCAGTCTGCCCAGGCTCTGGGATTTTTGTCATGTCTGCACCTTGCAGCCAAATCCAAAACATCATCATCATCATCATCATCATAACATTTGACTTGGATAGAGGCCACTAGAAACTTTTACTAACGCTTTTAGCCTCTAGAGAAAGGGACGTTAAGCAGCTCTTGTTCAGACATTCTGGTTTTATTTAGGCTAATCATTCCAGCTGTTCATTGATTATCATCTTGCAGATTATTTTAGGTAGAGAACTAAATTCTCTGATAGAGTTCTCTCCACCATAAACCTTATTTATTTATTCATATTGATATCTAAACCAGGGTTGGGTGTGTATAATGAGTCCTAGCTGTAAGATGAAGCTGTTAATTCACCCCTGTGTTTATGTTCCAACCATTACCAGGGTAGCACCTTACACATCACCCCATCACAAGGACGATCAGTGTCTGCAGAAAGGTGGCCTGCTTCACTCTTTGACATGACGATGCGGTGCTTTGTTATCCAGCTGATGGTTTTCTGCCTCAAAATGATCCACTTTAGGTGTGTCAGACCAGTTTAGAACAACTTCTAGACATCTCCCAAGATAGATGTTTCAGGGTTGAGGGGCAGATCCAGAACCTGCTCCAGAGGTGGATAAGTGGTTGAGGAGAGGTATGTCTGTGAGTGTCTGTTCAGCCCGTTGCCCTCTCAACCCTGGGCTCAGATAAGCAGTGAAAAACATGGACGGATCTATTTCTCCAGCTGAATTCCTGTGGATCCTGTGGATGCTGGGATTCTTCCTGGACTTCTCTCTGTATCAGTGACCAGTGCTTGTGTGTTGCTGCCGGAGGAACAGATGTGCAGGGGACTCTAAACGCGCAGCTTCTGCACAGACAGCGAAGGGCGGATCGTATTTTTGTAAATGGATAATGATAGTATCTTGCGGTGGGACCGACCTTTTGTTTTTGTTTACGATTCAGTTCCAGTGAGCCTCTCAGTAGGCCAATCACAACTAAACTTACATGGAGAGGAGTGATGAACAACAAACAATTGAATGACACCAAAAAAATACACAGATTTTTGCACTCTAACCTAAATATTTTCTTGCAAAATATGTTTATGAGTTTTAAATGACAGCAGGGTTGGGTGATGGAAAAACCTCCGAACAGGTCTAATATGTGGCTCTGTTGCTCGCAGTCTTCTCCTCTCTCCTCCTTCTCTCTGTCCTCCTTGGAGTGGCAGGAGTTAAAAGCACACTCCTCCGCTCTGCTGTGAAGCTCTTTTGTGCGCACATTCACTAGAGGAGTGACGGAGAATGCCAGTGTGGGTCTGTGCAGGCAGACGCTTTCAGGCTGTTACAAGCTGAACTTCTGTCCAGTGTTTCTTCGGTGTCGGTTCGTCACGCTGCAGCCGATGCCTTCGTTGCAGCTCCGATCTGCTGCTGGAGAGCTCAGCCCTGCATGATTTTTACTCTGCCAAAATCTCAGCAGCTGACGTCTGCCTCAACATGTGAGTAGCACCCTCAGTACTGAAGCTGTGGATGTTTGCATTCAAGCAGAAACTCGACTTTCACTTCGTCTGGAAGTTTTCTTTATAACTTATGGACATGAAGGTGTGTGTTGACCACACACACGGCCAGGTTGTGTTTCTAGTTTAGTCACTTTTCAGTTTATTTGACTGTATCTTGGCAAAATTATTTAAAAAGGAACAAATCATAGAAAGTTTTATAAATAAGATTGGCTTTAGTTGGAAAAACTTTTAAAAACAGGCTCATAACCCTTCAAACTCTCCATGAAGGACCTCAGTATCCATCTTTAACTGTAAAACTCTGAGCTTCTGTTGTAGGTGAGGGGCTAGTAGGATCCAAAGAGCGGACACTTTCTGAGTATAGAGAGAGATTTATTGATTTCCCACAGATTCCTGTGAATTCTTCCAGCGGAACCTTCAGAGACTGGCAGACCGGCGAGCATCAGGAGGCAGGCAGGCAGGGGAGCAAGCGAACGAGCAGGCAGGCAGGCTTTCTCTGGCAGGAGGAAGACAGGACAGGTTACGAATCAAGGTCAAGCACAAACAACGTAAGCTGAGGCCGAGAGCTGTTTTACCGCAGGGCAATCAACAATCTGGCGCTGGATAGCAGGCAGAGCTGGTCTTAAATAGGTGGTGCGTTGATTGCTGAAATGTGGATCAGCTGTGCCTCCAGGTCCCAGCTGACCGCGCCCACCAGGGAACAGGAATCACCACAGCTTCGTCACCAGTTCTTGTCCTTGAGTTGACTCTGTGCTTTCTGATGCCACAAAGTTACTGTTTATCCAAGGTCCAATGATCAGCGCTGTTTTCCGCTGAGTTTAACACGGCTTATTTGATCTGATATTAAATGTGTGTATTAGCTGAGGGGGGGTGGGTGCAGGCAGCCCAGCAGCCTTCACACTTATCCATCAGGAGTTTACAGGCTGATGTGTTGCAAGGATTAAAGATAAATAAATAGAACTTTATTTGAACTACAAATATAAAAGCTTACACAGTTTTTAACAAACCAGCAGATAAAATTACAGCCGGTGAAAACATCAGGGTTTTAAGTCGAGATTTCTGGATGTTTTGTGCCTTAGTTTCATACGACTGGGGCTCACACATGAACAGCTTGTTTTCTGCTTGACCACAGTCTGCGTTGGTAATATTTATTGGACACCACCAGTAGATATCAGTGCTTGGAAGGGAATGATAAAGTTCTGTCTATATGAGAGAAGCAGAGCTAAAGGATGTGTTCAGGCAGACGAAGGGGCAGGATGGGTCAGCGGGAAGCTACATCCAGTAAAGCTGGTGAAGATAGAATGATGTTTGGGTCCATGCAGCTGACTGAGACACCAGCGGTTCAGTGCCTGGACAGAAAATCCCCACAAGAGGTGGACTGCATGCTTTTTATTCTGCACTAACACTGTTGGAGATGCTTCAGTCATTTCCAGCTGCCTTCAACTCACAAAAGTATCTCCTTTTTCATTTAGTTCCCTATGAAGTCTTTCAGTTGCCTCTTTAAATGTCAGCTCTGCCAAACATTCGCCTGCCACCTCTCTCCTGCATAATGATGCTGTCTTATAGAAACACACATTGTCAGGCGGTGGCGTTCCTCCAAGAGGATGCAGAGGTGAAACGTCTCGCTCTCTGTGTTGGCAACAGGCTTCCATGCCTTCAATCCCCCAGTCTGGTCCGGGGCTTTGGGGGGATTAGGCTGCTTTGACTCCAAACTTTACACAGCTCTGATTGCGTAACAGACAAGACAGGAAAAATAAAGAGCCTTCTGGGTAAAGACTGCGTTGGACATAAAGAGAGAACAACAGCCTTGTGTTGTGGAGTGTCGCTGTTCGGGCGGCGCTTGAAGGGGGCACAGGGACAGGGAAGTTCTACCAGGAGACAGAGGACATTGAGCTTTGGGACAGATCCTTGTTTGCACATCCAGAAAACGCTCAGTCTGCGCCAGACCTTCAGTCAGAAGTTCACAAACAAATGGAGGTTATAATTGAGTTTTTCCCTCTGAAAAGATTTCTGACTGTGATGAATGAATGAATGATCTGTTGCCTCCTAATAGATGCAGCTTCCTCCAGCTGCTGCCATCTTTACACAGCTGATCTGGGCCTTAGAAGAACCAGGATGTAATTAATCACCACTTCTTTCCACAAGATCTTCCCACAAAAACCTTCTTTTCATCCATCTTTTATCCAGTACAGAGGTCTTTGCTCTGCAGAGGGACATACAGAAGCATCCTCATCAATTCCCAAATTCCTCTCTGCCCAGAAGCTTCAGTCTGACGGTCCTCCCAGTTAGTGCCAAACGTTCAGGCACATCTTTCTTACTGGTGTTGATTCCCAGTCGCAATCAGGCTGGCTTTAAATATGCAGTCTTCTGTGTGTATGTGTGTGTGTGTGTGTGTGTGTGTGTATCACTTTTTCCAAGTCCTCAAAGCTGGGAGGACAAAAAGGAAAGTGTTTCTGGCCCTGAGCATCCGTCTATATGGGTCACTTGGCCGACTGAATGGACCCTTTCTGAGCTCAGAGGTGGAAAGACTCAGGAGATCAACTTAAAAAGAAGAGAGACACTAAAGTCTTTGCTCAAACTTGTTATAGTCCCACTGGGGAAACCAGCCTCTCCTCTCTTATTGTCTTTAGGAAAGTTCTTTTCACACACCCACATGACCGGCTCTTTGTCATGACCGTGTCCTTCACAAGCAGTGCTACCTGTACAGCCTGTGTTGGCTCGTTTTACCTGGATTTTACTCTAAAAATGTCGTGATTCATACATATTATTGTGTTGCTACCAAGACAAAGCCAAAACAAGACACTTATCGATGTCTTGGTCCTCTTCTAGACCTCAGTTGCTGCTGGAAAAAACAAGATATTGATTGAAATTTAGTAGGAAATTGACCTCACATAATGATTAAGGAATATCATGATGATGTGCTTTTGTTTGCACCTCATGCGCTGCATTGTCGGGCACTCACAGCAGTTTAACGGACTGCAGATCTTTTATTGATTCAGCTTTATTAACCTGATGTATGTGGTCAGGAACAGAAGCAGCTCATACCTGAGACAAACGCTGACCAGAGTCCCTGCGTAAATCAGTGATGTTATTCTGTTCGGTGCTTTAAATCCAAACCTTGCTCTGACAAAGTCCGCTGAAGCTACTGGTACTTTCATCCAGGCTCGGCCCAGAGACGTTCCCTCTGCCAACCCACTGCTACCAAACATGGGTGACTTTCCCTGAGACGGGGGTCATACGGTGATGAGGGGCTTCATCCTGCAGATGATGTAATGTGTTCATGTGATTTCAGTATGAAGAGTATCTTCATACTGAAATCCCAGAAAAGCTGGATGCTGTGTAAAATGGAAATGAAACAGAACTCAGTGATCTGACATCCCATCAATCCATATTTTATTCCCAGTAGAACATAAACATCATGTCAGATAAAACTGAGACATTTAATCATTTCATGGAAAATCTGAGCTGATTGTGAATCTGAAGCAGCAACACGTCTGTAAAAAGTCGTTCCAGGATGATGTTTAGCATGGTTAGCATCTCCTCTTCTTCTAACATCTGGAAACATCTGGGAAGTGAGGAGAGCAGCTGCTGGAGTTTCAGGAGAGGAATGTCGTCCCGTTCTGGTCTGAGGCAGGATTCCAGCTGCTTCCATGGTGCTCCAGATGTTCTGTACTGGTGAAACTGGACTGCAGCAGACCAGTTCTCCTGTTCCACCATGCTGCTGTGATGATGCAGGATGTGGTCCAGCATGGTGGAACCTGCAAAGTCTTCCCTGGAAGAGACGTTGGGTCCATCTGGTCACAGAACTGGTTTCCACTCTGTCGGCATCCTGTCCACATCTGTGCATGATGGAGCTTTAACCTGCATTCTGAACACAGACAGGGATTTCTGGAAGTCTTCCGGAGTCCATGCAGTGACTTCCAGTTGACAGTCATGTCTGTCAAGATGTCCGTCTTCACATCTCAGAGACTCTGCCTCTCTGAAATGTTCCTTTATTCAGCCATGTTGCTGCCATCAGGTTCATATTTCCCATGGAATAGTAAAATGTGACACTTTGACATGTGACACATTATTTATGCTCAGCAGGGAATAAAATCTGGCTTGGTGAGATTTTCAGATCATTGCGTTTTGTTTACATCTCACACAGCATCCCAACTTTCTGGACCCGATGCTTCTTTAAAGTGGAACTATTATGTGCATTTCAGGCTAATTTATTTTTATTTCTGAGTCCAAAAGGGCTGGGATTGATGGAGTTATTGTCACAAATGGCTTTATTTACTTCAGACCGACCCTCTCCGTAGGCTGTCAGATCAGCCTGCGGGCAAAACGAGTGGATTGAGACTCTTCCGCATTAAGCCCCGCCTCCCGCCACTGCACTACATCGGGAGCGCGCACCGCACCTGCTTTCACCGTCATTGTAACATCTCATAAACAGAAGGATTAGACTAATATGAACTCAATAAAAAAACAAAATACAATGTCAACACATAGCATACAGCCCTACATGTTGGAACCTGAATCAGAGCCTGAAAACGAAGTGGAAAACAGCAACCCACAGCAACGAATGCAGCAGGATGTCTCTCTTTGGTAAACTCACCAGCCATCGTTGGAAATAACTTTATCCCACGTTCTCCACCCGCCTGATGTATTTGTACATGCCCTTGTTAACCAGTAGAAGGTAACCAATCACCGAACCCTATCCCCCGGGACGTCACAAGGATTTCCAAGTAGAAAAAACTCTCTAAAACGACGCGTTTTTCGTTGCCATAGAAACCGAACGGAGAGCGTGCTGGAACTCAAACTCAAACTCAAACATGCGTTTAGGTGATAAAAAACAGTGCCGTTCACATGTCTGATGAGGATTCAACGCTGTAACACTGTAGAAAGCTCAGAAAACTCCAAATACCAGAATAGCACCCCTTTAAGTTGCGGTTATTATTTCACAGCCACGGTCGTGTGATCAATATGTTTTTCCTCCATTACCTCGCCCTTTGTTTCCCCAGTAGTCAGCGGTGGGCACTCACACACATCGATTTGCGGTCAGCTCTGATGTATATTTAATAAGCCGTGGGTTAAGTGCTCCTTTAAGCGAGGACGAGTTCCTGTACTTACATTTGCCCGAGCTTTTTGGACCAACGGCCACAGCATTCGCTAATCTTTACGCACACATACATTACTACACAATCATGTGCCAACTCTGCTGCTCAAGTCACTGATGGAAGATATACCGTTTCTTTATTTGTCAGCTCCACGAACACTCTGCTGGCTCCTTCATGAGTCCTCACACCTCAAATGAATCTAGTTGAGAACATGAAATGGCCTCTTGTGTAATCATTTACGACACCACAGTATTACTTTAATAAGTGTCCTTGATGAGCCCTGACTTACAGTAAAGGCTCGCTTTCTTGCCAAATCAATAGCTCAGCTATTAACTTACTCCAAATATGGCCCCCAGACAGGGTTTCCACACTATTACAGCATTGTGAGAAGTTTCTGAGGAGCTCACCGGCCCATTGTTGGTGTTTGAAGCAACAAAGTCTGAGGCGATGTTCTCAGAACATGTTGTCGCTTTTTGTTAATGTCACACTTGTAGCCAGAAGTCATGGAAGACCACCACACAATCTCTAAAGTATGTATGTTTGTGTGTGTAAGCTCGAGGGGAAACATGCTATTTCCGCTGTATTGGTGGAGGGGGTGGTGGTGTCTATTGCTAGCAGGGTCAGAGCTCAAAGTTCAGAGATGAAGAGGTTGCACAGTTGCACCATCTGGCTGGCAGAACCTCAAAATATCTTCTTCCTGCAGCACCTACTCCTGCAGTATTCTCCACATTTTTAAAAGAAAAATCCTTGTTTCTAGCTCCGTTGCTCCTCTCTAACAAAGATTACGTAACAACCAGACCAATCCCACACTGGTGACATGGTTCAGTCTCCTCTCGGATCCATGCTCTTCAACATGGAGAAAGTATTCACCTCCTGGGGAGTGTGTAAAAAACCACGTCAACACACTTGCCCCTGTCTTATCACACCAACAACCCTGTCAAATGTTATTTGTAGAGGCTTATGTGGTTTGGTTTGGACCAGATGAAAACAGCAACACACACACACACACACAAGCAACCTCGCCTGAAATAGTCAGCCAGGTCTAAAAAACAAGAGTGTAAAGTGACAGATTAGGTTTCCTGTAGTACGAGTGCCAGTCAGTCACTTTGTGTCTGAAGTGAAGACATGAGCTGGTTAAAGATGGATGGACGGCTAAACCGGTCTTTCATTTAATCCTGGTCCTACTGATCATCGTCACCAGAGTAAAACCAGAGAATCTGGGAAGAAGGGATGTGTGGGGTGTCAAACCTGCTTTGAATCCACTTCAGAACGAGGTTATGACGTGAAGTTTTTGCAGAGGCAGCGGCCTTTCCGTCAGAGCGACGTAGGTATTCGCTGTCAGTTGTTACGGGTCATGACAGGAGAAGGGACGTGATTGCGCGGCACGCCAACGTCTGCAGATGGTTCGGTTTAACCATCCTTGTTATCATTTAAAGCTTTACTCCACTGTCAGAGAAATGATCTCTGTTTTTTCTGCAGGAATCCGATCAGCAGGTCTATTTTTTGCCCACAGTTTTTCTGTTTTCTCCATCTGCTTGCTGCAGGGTGGGGCTTTCTCTCCGCCTTCTAGTTTGCAGAGAGGCCGTTAA
This sequence comes from Telmatherina bonti, assembly GCF_933228915.1. Taxonomy (NCBI): domain Eukaryota; kingdom Metazoa; phylum Chordata; class Actinopteri; order Atheriniformes; family Telmatherinidae; genus Telmatherina; species Telmatherina bonti. The sequence continues at coordinate 32,535,625 of NC_136613.1, read as the reverse complement.
ATGACTGTTGTTGGATGAGGTACCTCTTTCCATTACATGGGTGTTTTTGACAGCAGTTGGCTGAAAGGCCACACTGTGTGTGTGTGTGTGTTAATAAATGCTTAAATACGTTCTTCAGCTTGGATATGACTTTAGTTCATACTGAAGAGGTAAAGAAAGTGTTATTATTTTGGGAAATGGTCTTTTTTGTCACTTTTTTGTTGGAAGAAAAAAGAAAAAAGGTGTGTATAAAAGACCCGGCCCTAATAGGACTGATGTGGAATTTAGTGGCCTCTTTGCCCCCACCTCCCTCACACACACCATCACACAGGCTGTTGTGACAAACCTCCCACATGCGCACACACACAACGGGGGCAGCCTTTACTCTGGTGCGAGCTGTGGAGCAGCCAGCAGCTTCAGCAGCGCTCCGACCAGACAACCAGCTATCCCACGGAGGGAGGAGGAGGAACAGAAGCCAAAACCAACTCCCTTAAACTCCCGCTCTAATCCTTCATGTCGCGCCCCTGGGGCCTCCTCTGCAGGGCTTTCCCCGGCTTAGTTTGGGACGGCACCGCCATCCGCCGCGCTCTCAGGTAGGGCAGCCGCCTCCGTCTGCAGAGCAGCTGGAAGCTGATGGGGTTCATTCAGGGAGGATGTGGAATCAGCTGACTGATCATCAGAAGTGTTGGCGTCACATGTAGCTACTGGGCAGGTGGTAAAAAAGGTACCGAAATTAGAGAGCGCAGCGGGCTCCTCTTTCACGACTAACGTCTATGTTTATCGGCGTGACTGCTGCATTAAAAGTGTGTGCGCTCATGTCGGTGGGAGCGTGCACGCGGCTTCATCCTCACTTGATACCGGAGTGTTTTCATGAGCTCTATAAAAGTGGAATGATGACTTGATTTGGAGCCTCCTGCCTCAGCAGCTACTTAGTCAGACAGCATCGACTTGAGTGGAGAACTCGTGTTTGTGTGACCAGAAGTCAAAGTGGGATTCAGACAGACTGGTCCGTAGCGACCGTGGTGACTATTCTGACCTGCCTTCAGCAGATACACTGTCTAAAGACATCTACACTGATTTGTGTCCCACCGGCATGCTGACAGAGCAGTTGCTACGGCGCACCGTTCCCTTGGCAATTTGCCTCCGGTCAGCCAAGGAGACTTTGCTGTACCCGGCTTGTGAACGCCCACCGAGCTCCATTACAGAGCAGCGTATTCACCACAGCTGAGATGGAGATATCTATAAGTTGCAGGGGCACAGACTGTGTCTTTGTGCGGCTCCATTCCCAGCTGGAGGATCTGATTCGGTTTGGACTGCATGCCTTATCATGGGTTAGAAGGTTCCCTGGGAACTTCGGTGAACAGAGGAAAGAGGAATTGTTTGAACAAGGAGTGTTTTTTTTCTTTACGCTCACCAACTTTGTACTGTGAAGGTTTTCATCTCTCCGGGGAAAATGTACAATCCAGTTTGGTCTGAGCAGCTTTATTCTCCCAGTCTGGACCCACTGGAAGTCGCTTTCTGTCATTCTTTGAAGAAGTTTTGAGGAATACTTCTCTAGACTTCTTAAAGGACTTTCCAAAGCTCTTCTATAAATGTTTCTGCGTTTTGTTCAGTTCTGTGAGCCGATGATCCCAGTCTGGTTCTGTAACGCTGCTGTCAGGCCTCAGGGGAAGGTAAATAGACTATATCTATATCTTGCTTGTCTAATCTTATTGACCAGTCAAAGTGCTTCTTACCCATTCACACACTCAAAAAGTATATATTTGAGTATTTCTACTGCTTTTTTTTTTTTATCTCAATCATACACAGATCAGAGGGAATGCGGGGTCACCCAAGGACATGTTGACATACAGTCTGGGGAAGTTAGGGATTGATCCACTGACCTTTTGATTGGTAGATGACTGCGCTACCTGTTGCTCAGGGGAGAATTATCACTCCGTCAGATCGGTTAGCACTAATTCTCAGTCCTTTGGTATACTTCAGTCTCTTTCTCCTTATTTCCTTAAGAATAGCTTATTTGTTAGCTACTCTGCCATGAGGACCTTTGTGATGAGGCTTCAGATATCAGCTGATGGACCAGGACTATCGCCAAGATCCTGTAGGGTCTTTGCTGTCACAAATGCACATGACAGTCACGTCATGTGCATTTGTGACTGTTGAAGATTGAAGCTACTTTTACAACCTTTCCTCTGCTCAGTTGTCCAAGCACTTCTTCATCCTTTGAGCCAGGAGTCCTATTTATGTTGCAATGATCTGTAAGTCAGTGTAAGCGTCTAAATAAACAAACAAACACATCCCTGTGAAAAAGCAGAAAATGTCCATAAAACGACCTTCAGAAAGCCGGAGAACTGTTGCTCAGCAGCGCTTTGAGGTGTTGTGTTATTCTGCTCTGTATGGGTGGAGGTAGAGCAGTTGTGGTTTTCCTTTTTTTAATAAACGCATTCTTCAGGATTGGATCAATTTTTAATGATCAAATGAAAACCTGATCGTCTGCATTGGTCCCCCTGTACGTCATCGGTGGATGAGAGAGGGAAAAAGTACCCGTAAGCTCATGTGTGCAGCTTTCTCGCTGCAATTCTCGCTATGTTTTGTTTTGCTTTGCTTTGGGTTTCATAGTCCAGGAAAAGCCTCCTGGCCTTCTGCAGGCAGTGAGGCAGAGTTTCCAGTGATGACTGAATGTTTCTGATTGGGGCACCCCACTTCCTCTTCCCTGCACTTGGTTGTGTGTGTGTCTGCAGCATATGTGGACATGCATATTGAAAGCCGTCTGAGTGAAAACCTTGGATGAAAACTTGACGCGACAACGAATCGGTGAGGTTAGGATCACCGTCTGATCGGCCAGTGTTTCTCAGATGACACCAGGTTCTGTAGCTGTCTTGAGAAAGTGCGAGGCAGACCCCTGTGATTTCATCAGTTTTTCCACTCTGCGTGCCACAGTGCGGGCTCATTTCCTGAAGCTGGTGGAATAGGTGGACACGAGCCAATGTTTAATTTAACTGCAGCTGCTTTTGCTGTGCCGACATTATCTACCGATACCCTGATACTTCTCCATGATGGCTGTGTGCACTTACTTCTCAATGTCTTGATGAATCTCATGGGTATATTTAGTCGGTAGCAGATTCATTTCTTTTTTTTAAACTTTCTTTGCTGACTCAATTCGATTCTGAGCAGATTTTGTCCCTTCTGTTTGTTTTAGAGGTCATCCACACCGAAGGACCCCTGGACGGCAGTCTCTACGCCAAAGTTCGCAAAAAGGAGTCTGTTGAAGAACCTGTTACAACAAACGGCCTTCCCCCTACTGCTGTTGAACATGCTCTGCCTGCGGTGGACCATGCCTTGTCTGTGAGTAGCGACTCAGGAAACTCAACGGCCTCCATCAAAACTGACCGAACTGATGAAGCAACAGCACCGCCTCAGACTTCCACGGTGAGCCAGACACCCATCCCTGCAGGCGAGGAGTTGCCCTCGGTCTATCATCCTGCCCCGCCTGCCCATCAACCAATTAGTCCCCAGGAAAAAAAGGAGCTCGAACAACTACTGAGTGGCTTGGAGGGTCCTATGCACCGACAGGCGTACCTGTCCACCCCGACCCCGACAGCTGGAGGGATGCTTCACCTGGTGCCTGCACAGGTCCACGTCAATGGGCACAGTGGCATTGACCGTGAAACCGACATTTTAGATGATGAGCTGCCTACCAGTCAAGAGGGGAACAGCGTAGATAGTCTTGGGACATTCTCCTCCACCGATGGTCGGGCGACGCCAGCTGATCTCTACTACCAGTCTGAGCTGCTCATCAACGGGCAGGAACATGTCCCATATCTGGAGCGAAGCATCTCTGAAAAGCCTCTGGAAAGCGTCCAGTCGCAGGTTGGCAGATCTGATAAACCTGCTGCTCTGACCGAAACTGATTCAACCCCGTCCTCGGGTCATTACACTGCTATGCAAAATGGCAGCCTGTATCGCTCTCGCTCATTTGGTTCCGAGACAAAGTCCATGCCGCCGGCTCCCACCCGCACCACCAGTAGCCGGGATGCTGTCCAACGTGGCCTCAATGTTTGGCAGCGGTTTGGGGTACCAGAGGAGCCGGTAACTGAGGGCCTCACTTTCAGTCCACCACCATCTGTTGCCATGTCCAGCCATCACAGCCTGCCGCAGTTCCCTCATCGCCACAGTGCCTCCCAGCAAGAGATTGAGGAATCCATCGAGACCTTAAATCTCCTCATGATGGACCTGGAACCAGGACGTTCACTAGTACCAAAGTCTCAAAGTGCTCCAGTGAGGGACATCAGTGCCGTCGTGACCACCCAGCCTTCCTTCTCCCAGAGCCAAACTAGGCCCTCCTACCAGGTCGATGCTGCCAGTCACACTCACATCTCCGGCTCCGTGTCCAGCATGGGCAGCATCTCGCCAGCACCTCAGATGTCCCCTGGGAAGCCCAGCACACCAGAGCCTACAACTGCCCATGCATCTCTGAGTTACTCAGAACCAGCCGGTTCCAGTGCTTCCTCAAAAGTCTCCCCTCCTGTAAGTGGCCTTCAGCTCAAACCGATCGGCAAATTTCCACCAAGTGTGCAGCCCCGTCTTTCAGAGACCTCCGAGGCTCAGAGAAGCCCGAGCGCTGCGTCCACATCACCTCAGCCGAGAGACAGCGAGCCCGACGAAGTCTTCAACGTCGAAGGTCTGGTGGCCCAAAGAGTAGCCGGTAAGGAACAACTTTCTTTTATTGATGCTAAAGCATAGTTTCCCTTCGGTTCCATGTCATCCAGCAGCAGTTTGCATGTGTCAGATGTGTTTTTATAAACCTGTCATGGGTTCTCACACGTACCAAAACTTGTCTTTCTCCCCAAGTGGTAGAAGGCATTTGATGGTGCTTCCTGTTGGAGAATGAATGGATGAAATCTGGCCGATTCGTTCTGAAGGTTTGCAGGTTCAGCTTCCATCATTGCTTGGCTCACCCATGTGCAGCTCGGACATCCTAACCAGATGTCATTACCAGGAAGAACATGCAGTGGGGTCTTTTTAGCCTAAAGATTGACCTGATTTTACGGTTCAATCGATCAATAGAAATCAGAGGTTGCTTAACTTTATGGCCTTGCAAAGGACGGCCTCAATATGAGCAGTGTAAGGTAAAGAAATCTCCTGAAAAACACTAGTGACCTGATTTCAGCTCCTGACTGTCACCTCATCAGCCAAAATCACTGAGGCTCAAACAGGAAGCGGTTTGTCCCGCCCAGCAGGTTGACTGTCGCTAGATAAGGACATCAGACATCCTGCGGAGCAGCAAAGTGATGGAACAGAGTCAACATGAAGCAGTGTGATGGCTCTGATAAGAAATAACACAGATTGGTTTGGTGCACGATGAAGTTTGTTCATGTCCAGATGTCTGTAACAGGAAGTCGCAGAGACTGTCAGTGATCTTCTTATTCTCTTCTCATCATTGAACAGCCTTCATCCTCTCTGCTTGTTTTCCTCCTAGTTTTATCATCATCACCCTCCTTTCTTTCATCCCTTCATCTGTTTATCCAGAGTACTCGGCTCGTGTCCAAAGCGTCATCCCCAGCATGACCTCTTCTCAGTCTGAGCACCGCCGTTCTCGCTCCCTCTCCGGTTGGTCCTCCCATCCTGTCTGAAGGAACACTTCCAAAAAAAAAAAAAGAAAAAAAGATTTTTCTGAGTGTTTCTTCAGTCTGAGTTCTGTTTCTGCTTTGCCTCTGAGTGTGCTGGGGTTTGGTTTGCATTTCATTCCTCCACCTCTTTTTCATACATATTCCTCTCGTCACTTGTTTTTCTGTTTGTTCTGAGATGCAGTTGCCTCTTGAAAAGTTCAGGAATTAACTCAAAATGTAGTGCAGGAAAAAAAGAAAAAAAGCAACAACTGGGTAACGTTAAAGTTCCACAACAACAAGACGGAGGAAGCACAAAGAAGGCTCTGTCTGTTGCCAGGAGAGAGCATGTCACAAGATCTGTTTCGCCAAACTCAGGGAACAATACCGAGGCCAGGATACACTGGACTCATTCAAGCTGCTTTTTTCTTTTTTCACTCGCACCGTTTTCAAGAGTTACAAAGGCAGACAAAAGATACTAAATAGATGTAAGAGAGAGACCACAGTCCTAGTTGGAAACATCACCAAAGCCGAATGTGTCCTCCGAGAGCTGCTGACCACAATCCAGACGGGCTTGTTCTGTGTAGCGAGCCAGACTGGCCTCTTTACCACAGACAGCAATATCCTTTCCAGTGATGCAACGCTACATCAAAGGTCCGTGTTGCAGGACGCCGCAGACTGAATTCGACTGGAATTAGGTTCTGATGAGATCATACAGTTATGTGAAACAGAAAGTATGTCCTCCCTGTTCTAAGCTTTTACACATCAGCATATTATAAAATAAACATCTGGTCCTCATCAGGTCCTAAGATGAGGTAAAAACATCCTCAGGTAAGCAACACATAACCTGTTCCACATTGCTTTTATTTCTTTCACAAAAAAACTCAACAAAATGCAGAAGAAGGCTTTAAAAACTAAAGTTCAGTAGTTTCAGCAGCAGCAACTCCAAGTAATGGTTTTTTTATGCGGTTATCAGCCTCGCATCATCGTGGAGGAATTTTGTGCTTTATTTATTTGAGATGAGATCACCGTCCGGTTGCATGACCTGATTTCAGACAGACTTTAGCTGTCAGGCAGATGGATTCACGATGGGCTCAGAGACTACACGGTGTCCAGGTCCTGTAGCAACAAAGCAAGCCCAAATCATCAGCCCTCCTCCACCGTGCTTGATACTTGTATGATGTGTTTTGGCTGGAACACAGCTTTGTTATGGCTAAACGTCTCCACGTTGGTCTCATGAAGGACATCAGCCATGTTTACATGTGCAAAACGTTTCTGATCAAACCTGTAATGTTTACGTGGAGTATTTACGTGCATTATATATTTAATGATTAAATCAATTTTTTTTTTTGGACACAGCAGAAGAAACTGATTACTGATGAGAGCAAACGTTGCTGTGTGTTGTTAGTTTTTACCGTCTTACCTGTTTCAACGCCGCCTCTCCAAATGATTATTAGGTTTTTTTTTTAAAAAGTTTAAGGCAATATATTTGTGTGAAATATTGATAATTTCTGCTTTATTCATACTGCGTCTCCTGCAGAGGTGTATAATCCATGTGCCACAAAGTAGAAGTCCTGTCTGGTAGCTGTTCCAACCAGTAACTAAACCAGCTGCAGGTAGATGAACCTGTCAGTGAGAACACCTGGTCTAAATGCATCAGTAGCAGGACTTTTACTTTATTTTTACTTCTACTTTATACACCTCTGATCTCCTGCTGACTGTAACGTAAAGTTTTATGTTATGTTGATGCACGCTGATCATAGCAGGCCTACGCAGCATTGAATGAATTTTTTTCTGACAAACTATCAACACAACCCACCCATCTCATTCAGGACGAAGTTTTGATTCGTATGCTCACATGAAACACTTTTACTCTCATCAGACGTTTAATCTGAACTCTTGTGTCCATGTAAACATGGCTCCGGTCCTGAAGTCTTGTTGTGGTTCAGATGCTACTTTGTGAAAAACTAAGACCTCCTCATGGAGAGTTGGCGTTTTCCCAGCATGGAACTTTAACACGTGCCATGCTGAGGGCTTGAGAGTCTGAGATGTCGTTGCTGGCTTTTTAAAAAAAAATTATTTCCCTGAGCATTGTACGGTCTAACCTCAAGACGAACATGCTTGGATGTCCTGGGAGGATTGGCAGCTGTTTTGATTGTTTTCCACTTGTAATTAATCCCGCAAAATGATGGACTCCCATCTTTTAGGAAATGACTATAAAGTTACCTACATGAGCAGAATTTAAGGTTTGCTGATGTCTTTCCTCCTCTGCAGTGTGTTTACACACATTTCATGCTCCAGATCAGCAAACTGTCCAAAAGTCAGTTTAATAAAGATCAATAGTTAAAAATGAATAAATGAATTAAGCTGCTTTCTTCTTTCTTTATCACTATGGAAACGGTGAAAGTATAACTCTGTATTCTCATATAGTTTGAATTAAGTTTGTTGTAACTGAGGATTTACTTTCTTTTTCATTTAACTGTATCTGCTGTCACCCATTAGATTTCTTGCAGTTTTTAGATCAGCAGCCTGACTGAATTGACTAGATTTTCCCAGAACTGCAGCCTCCCCAGCTTTACCTTAGATAACCTCTCAGTTGCAGGTGTTCACATGTGGAAACTCTGAAGAAGAAAAAACCCACAGGATCACCTTTCAACTTTATGTTTTTGTAGTCGGCGCCACGCTGCCTTCCACGTGATAACTGGACTTTAAATGGCTGAAACGAGGAAAAAACATCTCAGTCCTGGGATCTCCAGCTGTAAACCATTAGCCGTTGCCAGGGCAACAGCGTAGTGTTTGACAGCACTCTGCTGCAGGGAAGTGTATATTGGTGACATCTGGTTCTCAGATTTAAGTGATAGTGGGTGTGTTTCATCTTCTCAAAGCTCTCAGAATCTAAATTATTTTGGCAAACAATGAGATATGTGACGCTCAGAGTGAATCAGATGACATGACCCACACCGCCGTAAGTTTATTTATCATTCAAAGACAAGACATGGAAACTTCAGTGAAATAATTATAAAACTTAGAATACATGAGGAAATTGGGTTTGCTGGCTCATGCTTGGTAATAAATCATATATCGTTGGAAAGTCTGTTTATTTCCCTTTTAAATGGAGACCATTTGTAAGAAAAATTAATTTGTGGGATGAGCAGTAGAGCTAAGGAACATGAGTTGAAACCAAGTTAATGCCAAACAGAAATGGACTTTGAGCTTCTGGAAGCCCATGTGCTGCCGGATGAGCAAGCGCAGACCCTGCTACAGTCATCAGTTGAGTTTTAGGCTCAGTTTGTGACGAGAGAAGAACTTTATGCTGTTTGCTGCTTGTCCCACAAATGCTTTTTCTTTGCTAACGCGTCTCCATTTACTGGGAAATGGACTTTCCTAAAAGCATTGTGAGAACAAATGGTCCAGCAAGCACGAATTTCCCGACTTTTTCTGCTGAGTGAAACAAATGTTTTAAAGATCCAGATATTTTAAACAAACTGTTTAATATCAAAAGTTGTTTTCTCTCACTTTTTTCACAAATGTATTTCCAGACTCTTTTCCTCGTTGGTGTTAGAAAAAGCACATCAGTGACGTTAGTAGTGTTTCTACTTTTTCCACAACAGCCTCACGGGGTTCATTTTCCTTGTACATAACCTCTCTCCGGTTTTTTCCACCTGATTCGGACGTTTTCTCATTAAGGTGTGAAAAAGGAGAAGCTCGGCGTTGCAAAGTAAAGAACTGAAAAGGATATAAAATAAAACTGTGCAAATAAACAGAAATAAGCCTCTCTGGGTGGAAAAGGTAAACTGCCTCAGCACAAACACACATCACAGAACTTATTAGCTTCAGTTTTCCCTCCTCAACCTGTTGAATGTTCCTGCCTTCCTTTCATTAACTGTGGTCTTGTTCCAGTGTTGGAGGTGACCATTGTTGGTCTCACAGTCTTGACTTTGATGTGTTGGCCAGAAATTCATGCTTTGCTATCCCAGCCCTCCATTGAGCAGCGTTGCTTCTTAGTTTAGGAGGAAAAAATCCTTCTTAAGTCCAATCCTGTTTGTTTTAAGTTTCCGGCTTCAAGTCTGGCTCTGAAAGTTCAAACCAGATTACTGAGAATCAGCTTAGCGGCTGCTGCAGGAAGCTGCCAGCTTGTGCCAACTATAATCATTTAATAAATGAGAGAAGTTTGCTGTTTGGTTTGATGAGCATCTACTACTCTATTAACCATGTGAGTGTGCATGTTGACTTGGAAATGAAAACTCCTGCAGTTGCTTTGCCATGTTTGGTTATCTGCAAAGTGCACACGGTGGCCTGTGCAGCGGGCGTTCACGGCGGCTGACAGCTGTGGTGTGACAGTTGGCGCTGTGCACCAATTTCTGGGGTTAACGCTCGTTTGTACGTTGTCCCAGGTGTACAGGCTAGGGCGGCTTCTCTGGACGATCCTACAAGTCTTCCTCGCCGCCGCATCACCAGCGAGGGAAACTCAGATGACAGTCCGTCTTCTGATGTCCTGGTTCGTTCCCCCATCCGGTGTGTTTCTCCAGAGTTTGTCAACGCCATAGCGATGAACCCCGGAGGACGGCCCAAGGAGGTAGAATCACTATATGAGAACAACGAGTGTAACTGTTCATCATTTCAACTATCATAGTGCATATTTAATCAGTATTAATCAATATTAATAAGTGAGTTAAACACATGATATTGTCTCATACTGATTGTTGGATACTGACAAGAAATTTAGTCGGAATTTCTAATATTGGCAAGTATTTAATTAATATAGACCATTTATACTATAATATACACACACCAGCCTCTACATTACCTCCATACCATTACCAGTACCAGGTTGGACCTCTTTTCTTCTTCAGAACTTCCTTCATACTTGGTGTCAGAGATCCAATAAGGTGTTGGAAACATTCCTCTGAGATTTTGCTCCATATTGACAAAAAGCACATTTGTTGCACATCCACGATGAGAATCTCCCGTTCCACCACATCACCATGACAACCTCCCGTTCCACCTCATCACCATGAGAATCTCCCGTTCCACCTCATCACCATGACAACCTCCCGTTCCACCTCATCACCATGAGAATCTCCCGTTCCACCTCATCACCATGAGAACCTCCCGTTCCACCTCATCATGATGAGAATCTCCCGTTCCACCTCATCATGATGAGAATCTCCCGTTCCACCTCATCACCATGAGAATCTCCCGTTCCACCTCATCATGATGAGAATCTCCCGTTCCACCTCATCATGATGAGAATCTCCCGTTCCACCTCATCACCATGAGAATCTCCCGTTCCACCTCATCACCATGAGAATCTCCCGTTCCACCTCATCACCATGACAACCTCCCGTTCCACCTCATCATGATGAGAATCTCCCGTTCCACCTCATCACCATGAGAATCTCCCGTTCCACCTCATCACCATGAGAATCTCCCGTTCCACCTCATCACCATGAGAATCTCCTGTTCCACCTCATCACCATGACAACCTCCCGTTCCACCTCATCACCATGAGAATCTCCCGTTCCACCTCATCACCATGACAACCTCCCGTTCCACCTCATCATGATGAGAATCTCCCGTTCCACCTCATCACCATGAGAACCTCCCGTTCCACCTCATCATGATGAGAATCTCCCGTTCCACCTCATCACCATGAGAATCTCCCGTTCCACCTCATCACCATGAGAATCTCCCGTTCCACCTCATCACCATGACAACCTCCCGTTCCACCTCATCATGATGAGAATCTCCCGTTCCACCTCATCACCATGAGAACCTCCCGTTCCACCTCATCATGATGAGAATCTCCCGTTCCACCTCATCATGATGAGAATCTCCCGTTCCACCTCATCATGATGAGAATCTCCCGTTCCACCTCATCACCATGAGAATCTCCCGTTCCACCTCATCACCATGAGAATCTCCCGTTCCACCTCATCACCATGAGAATCTCCCGTTCCACCTCGTCATGATGAGAATCTCCCGTTCCACCTCATCACCATGAGAACCTCCCGTTCCACCTCATCATGATGAGAATCTCCCGTTCCACCTCATCACCATGAGAATCTCCCGTTCCACCTCATCACCATGAGAATCTCCCGTTCCACCTCATCACCATGAGAATCTCCCGTTCCACCTCATCACCATGAGAACCTCCCGTTCCACCTCATCACCATGAGAATCTCCCGTTCCACCTCATCATGATGAGAATCTCCCGTTCCACCTCATCACCATGAGAATCTCCCGTTCCACCTCATCACCATGAGAATCTCCCGTTCCACCTCATCACCATGAGAATCTCCCGTTCCACCTCATCACCATGAGAATCTCCCGTTCCACCTCATCATGATGAGAACCTCCCGTTCCACCTCATCATGATGAGAATCTCCCGTTCCACCTCATCACCATGAGAATCTCCCGTTCCACCTCATCACCATGAGAACCTCCCGTTCCACCTCAACATGATGAGAATCTCCCGTTCCACCTCATCACCATGAGAATCTCCCGTTCCACCTCATCATGATGAGAATCTCCCGTTCCACCTCATCACCATGAGAACCTCCCGTTCCACCTCATCACCATGAGAACCTCCCGTTCCACCTCAACATGATGAGAATCTCCCGTTCCACCTCATCATGATGAGAATCTCCCGTTCCACCTCATCACCATGAGAATCTCCCGTTCCACCTCATCACCATGAGAACCTCCCGTTCCACCTCATCACCATGAGAATCTCCCGTTCCACCTCATCATGATGAGAATCTCCCGTTCCACCTCATCACCATGAGAACCTCCCGTTCCACCTCATCACCATGAGAACCTCCCGTTCCACCTCATCACCATGAGAATCTCCCGTTCCACCTCAACATGATGAGAATCTCCCGTTCCACCTCATCATGATGAGAATCTCCCGTTCCACCTCAACATGATGAGAATCTCCCGTTCCACCTCATCATGATGAGAATCTCCCGTTCCACCTCATCACCATGAGAACCTCCCGTTCCACCTCATCACCATGAGAATCTCCCGTTCCACCTCATCATGATGAGAATCTCCCGTTCCACCTCATCATGATGAGAATCTCCCGTTCCACCTCATCACCATGAGAACCTCCCGTTCCACCTCATCCCACAGCTGCTCTGTTTGAACTTTAGCATGAAGCTGCTGTCATGTGATTGGGTTTTGAGCTTATTTGAATCAATAAGCAATAGAACAAATCAACCTTGTGATTTCCCTCTCTGATTAGAACATGTTTGGGTTCTTTTCTCTCTACTATGTTGATTAGTCTCTGTGTCTCTCATCTGTTATTCCCCACTCCAGAGAAATCTGCACAGCTACCGGGAGGCCTTCGAGGAGATGGAAGGAGGCCCCATCAGTCCGACACCCACAGCTGGTGGTGAGGTGTTTCCCCAAACCCCTGCATTCCCCATCTCACCGCAAACCCCTTACTTCAACCTGTGTAAGTCCCCCTCCGGCTGACAGATGGCACTGTGGAGCTTTGGCTTAATTAGGTTTTCCACTCATCTACATCATGACTGAAGGTTCAAAGGACACTAGCTGTCCCAACTTCTTACCTTGTGAAAAAGTTCATGTTTATCTATGAAAAGATTATTTAAATTAAATTAAAACATTTTTTCTTACAGTTTTGCATATAAACAGTTTAAAAGGAATGGTTAAGATGCAGAAGAGCAGCTTGTTTGTTTTAAACTTCACCGACTGAAGCAAAAAAAAGATTTTTAGTGTCTTCACTGACAAACTTTATTATTTATATTCATTAAATTAAAACAGTTGTTATAAATTCAATGGCAGTACTGTACTCAGAAGGATTTGTGATAGAGGAATATTAACCTTTGTGGTTTGCCTCTAATGTTACACACTACCTGACAAAAACACAAGTCACCAACTGTATTTAACTAAGCAATTAGTTATGATATTATATGATCTTTCACCTGCCAAGAAGTTATTTAACCACAACTGATGCAACGAGCAGCTTCTCTTTGCTTTAACAGCCATGTGAAAAGACGTAGTGTGGTTGTGGAGGCGATGTTTACCTGTTTATTACTGATAGTGGAGAATCATCATCTTCCTGGAAGAAATGTGGTCAGAAAAATATCTGGAAGTAAAATCAGTTTTCGCCAGGTCTTCAGAGTCATCAACTGAAGCCAGATAGAAGAAAAACAGCAGTAGCACTCAGGTCCATGTTTACTAGTGAAGGTAAGAACATTTCTTCATGAACAATGTGGAAGAACTCAGGGGATTGGGACTGAACAGCCGTGTAGCTATGTAGTAACTGGAGAAAAAGGCTTCAGTTTGCTAGGGAGCATAAAGGTCAGACTCTGGAGCTGGAAGAAAGTTGTGGGATCTGATGCGTCCAGATTTACCCCGTTCCAAAGACTGATGGAAGGATCAGGGTAAGAGTGGCGGCTTGACAAGACTGTGTAGACAGCCTATGATCGGAGGTTGCTGCAGTCGGTCAGGTCTACGTTCAGGTCTAGGATCAGCAACATTGTGTGTCCAAAGTATGAGGTTGGTTGTTACCTAAATATACTTAATGAGCAGGTTTTTCCTTCTTCCTTGATGGCACGACAACAGCAGGATTCACAAAGCTCAGATTGTGAAAGAGTAGCCACCACAGTGTCCAGGGGACTCATTTATAAAGCTGCCGCACGCACAAAAGCCGGCGTACGCCAACTATAGTCAACTTTTGGGATTTATAAAAACACGACTTGGCGGTAAAATGTCACTACCTCCACGCCAACTCTGACCCTGGCGTACGCACAAAGTCTGGAGAAACAGGAAACGGCGACACCAAAGGCAGAAAATAAAACCAAAGAAATTATGTGAAGTTTGAGACATTTGTTCAAAATCAAATATAAACTTTTTCTCCCAACATTTTATTGTCTGACCACTTTATTTTTACATTCTGGTTAAGTCCAGTCACCTGCTGACGCTCCTCTGCCTTTCTGCTGGTGCTGATGTCTATCCCGTGTCCACCAAGTGAAATATTTTTACATTTCACAACCTTATCTATTGGAATTTCTACCTCATATTCCAGCAAATCCCTCTGTTTTTGCTTTTTTCCCTGCTGAACCATCATGAAAATGAGATGGATTAACATTGATCAGGGATGTTCACCTGACCTTTTATAGCCGACGTGGCCATGACAAGATTTTCCCTCAAATGCACAAAATTTAGTGTTGATCTTGTTTTATAAAGCGAAACAGGCGTGGGACGAGCGTGCACACTGCTTTATAAATCAGGAAGTTTTTTTTGCGCCGCATTTCCTCTTTTCCGTACGTACGCCACCTGTAGTCATCGTTGCTACGTACAGTTTTATAAATGAGGCCCTAGAACCTCACTGGGAATCTTTGGGATTCGCTGGAGCATAAATTAATCTCATGACACTGCAGAAGCTTTTCGAAACAAAGACACAACGAATGCTGTTAGAATTGAAGCTAAATGATGCCAAACAAGATATTATGGTGTGTGACCTGCTTTGGTAGGAACCATTGATGGCCAGGTAGTGTGTATTTTAAATAATTTCCAGTCGGAGGCAAATCTGGATTGCAGGCAGGATAGTCAAACACACTCTGTGTCCAGAAAGTGTGGCTGTCGTGCATATTGAGGATTGACTTAGTTGCCTTGATGGTAGCATGCATCATATTAGCAGACTCAGGGATTCAGGGGACCCACCTGACCACAGAACAGGTGGCTACTATCTTTAAATCTGCCTGAGATGAGACAAAATGTCAGTTTACATCTCTAGACTGTGTTAATTGGAATCTATGAGGTTGTATTGATCTGGTAGCATTACAAGCAAGCACCCGCTAGAGGTATCAGTTGAGCTTTACACGCTAAAAGTTATCCAGACTACTGGAATATTTTAATCATATTTACTCTGGATGCTGTGAAAAGAAGTTGTTGTGGAGTCTTGTGTTGAAAAATATGTTTAAAATTTTATTGATGATTGTCTGACAGAGTTTGGCACAAAATGGTGAGCTGTGACGGACGTTTGATTGGAAAAACTAAATGTTTTGTGGATGTTTCTTTTATACCAAATGTTGGCACCCTTACCTTTCACAAATTAATCTGTTGTTGTAAATTCTTCCAAAACAGGATAAATTGTTTTTAAAAACATCTCTGGCTGAGCCAGTTGTTGGCATTAAATTCTAAATATATTTTTATTTTCTAAATATAATTAAGTAGTTGAGTGGAAACACTAAAAAAACACATCAAATAAAGGTTAAAATTCATTTGGTTCTTATGACATTTAAGAAAATTGCTCAACTTTTTGGAAATTAAGTCGAACTTTATACTGGTTTACAACATCTCTTTTGCTGATACATTTTTATTTATTTCAATAAGTCTTAAAAGCAGAAAATATATAGATCCATAAACACTTAAACATTGCATACATTTTTTCTCTGCCTAGTCTGTAATAGTCCCTCAAATAGGGTCCAGCTCCGCCAGGCCCATCTTCCAGTTCTGCCCCAGCTGAACTTTTTCGTACACACCCACAGGACTCTTATAGGAAATGTTTGGGGAATAAAATTGTTGTTTTTGAGAGAAAATCATTGGAAGAGGTTTTTTTATTTTTTATTTTTTTCATAAAAAACTTTCCCAGCTGAGCACAAAATGAAGCTGACTGGAGTTACCATGGCAACTGCTGGTTGTTAAAGGCACATGCTTGGGTAAACAATCCCTGCACATGAAAGAAGATTAATTTGTTATTTCACTCCCTTCAAGTCACTTAACCTTTCGATCCCCAAACTCCACATTCACACACACACACACACACACACACACACACACACACACACACACACACACACACACACACACACACACACACACACCAGCCATGATTGAAGGTGCAGCATCAGTGTTCCAGTACAAAGAATTGATTGGGATTCTTCGGTAAGTGGAGGATGCACAGTGCTTATCGGAGTTCCACTGTCCCACACCGTCAGCCATGTTGACCCTGTCTCCCTTTCCTCTGACCCCGTGCCCATCACCTATCCTCGCCCTGCACTGCTTTGGCATGAGCGTTGCACGAGAGCGGCCCCTTTGCAACAACAAGGCTGATTTAATCAGAGTGTTGAAAATAAAAGACAGAGACGCTGCTGCTGCTCTCTGTGTCCCTGTCGTCACCCATGACCGAGTTCTCATCACTGCCTTGTTTCCCTGCTACCAGCATCCTCTCATTGTCTTGTCTAGTGATCATATGCCGCCATTGTGTACCAGTTTTATCCCCCCGCAGGATCTTTTGTTTTTACTATGGAAGGGAAAAAGGAGTAGTCGGTAGAGTCCCTGGAAATGAAACCTTTACTATGAAAAGACTGACTGACTCCTCGTCTTTCCCTCCAGTGTTGATGAAGCAGAGACTGAGTCAGATGTTGTGAAAACATCTGCTTTAAAGGAATACAGAAATATCGGAAAAGTCTCCGATAGATCCATTTAAACACCGTTTTCCTGTGGAACATGAGTCTACTTTGACACAGCTCTGCTTTGATTTTAGACACCTCATTCTGCTGACTGCAGAGTCAGGTTGTGTCTCCGTCAGACTGAGATTGGTCACATGCATGTTTTACCCCCCCATCAGAGCATGCGGCATGGGAACACCCTCCTGAACATGTCGCCCGTTGTGTGTTCACCCATCAGAGAGTGGTGCTGTGTCTTGACAGCTCTGTACCTGTGACTGTTTGATTGCCATTGATAAGATGTGTCAATGAAAAACTGGTCTGAGACCGAAGCTCACATGGACGTGAAATGGATAATAAATCCGGTGTTTTTATGATGCAAGTTTTATTCTTAGACTGTCAACAGGTAGCAGCTGTCAAGATGTCTGTGCTGTTTGAAGCTGCGTGGTGCTAAACGTCCGATTTTCCTTCAGGTCGATCTCCCCCTGGTCTCGCCAAAACGCCGCTTTCAGCCCTGGGACTGAAGCCCCACAACCCGGCAGAGATCCTCCTCAATCAAACGGGCTCAGGTGAGTTATGACACCGTCTGGAGGAAAATGTGAAGCGATCCGTCTGTTCAGTGATGGATGCTCTGCCGTCGGTTGGGTTGGGGAATGGACACAGTATAAGTCCTCATTTACACTGTTATCATCTGAAGAGCAAATGAAAACTATCAGTGTTCATGTCAGACGTTTGGTAAATACAACCTCAGATGAACTAAAACACATCACATAGTTCGCTTTACAAAACCAAACTACACACTAACTTTAGCTGCAGCTGCTTGAAGTGATCCGTCTGTCATGTGACAGTGGGGGAAATTTATGCCAATCTTCTTTATGTCGATTCAGTTATTGGAGATTCGCTTTATTCTTTGTACACAGTTTTATTAAGGACTTTGACTGGACCAGTGAAACTCACGGTTTTTTCTGTTGGACTCTTTCTGTTGTAGATTTGCTGCTCTGTTTGGGATCGTTGTTGTGTTACCGGTTCAGCCAAGTTTTAGGTGATGGCATCAGATATGATTGTAGAATACGGAGGTACACTGAGGAGTTTGCAGTCCACTCAATAACTGCGCAGTGTCCAAGTCCAGAACAAAGAAAAACTATTTTACCCCTGTGTTTCCAGTTAGTGAGTATTTGTGGTGATATTCTGTGTTTAGTTTGTATTGAACATTGTGCTGTGCAAAAATTGTGCAAAAACATCTCCTTTTTGCTCTGGTCTGTCCAAAAGACACTTTTCCAGAAGTCTTTGGGTTTGATCAAGCCGTGTTGTCACGTTATTTTTTAAGATTAAACCAAACCAGAAGTATGGCTCTTTTCAACCAGTTCAAACAAACCTTTTTCTAGTTGTAATATCACAAGCGTAAATATTTAACATACTGAGACTCGGAAAATCTGAAATGTAGCTCCTGGGTTCTTAGTTTCTGTAAGATTATGGATTTTAAAGGGTTTGTAAATAACTTTGTAACTATCCCCAGATTGACAGGCAGCAACAACTGCTTCTCTAGGATCATTGCTGGTGTCTTTCCTCCCTGGCGTTTCGTTGAAACACACCTGAAACTGCCAAAACCTCTGCGTTTATAGAGGTGTGATCAAACTAGATGATGATCAGATAATCCATTGCGCTTATTTATCAACACCTGGCTGCTGCTAATATTACCAATTTATATGGAAAGAGAAAGCTTGTAACATCTGCTTCTCCAGTTTGGCTGTTTTTGGTGACACAGTGAAACGTTAGATGTGTTACTGTCCATTTCTATTTGTTTTGACCATTTGAAGATGCAGTGAGAACTAGATTATTTATTTAGGATGTGCTGATGCATAAAATTTCAAATTTAGAAATGTCCTGATTTGTTTTTCCCAACTTGAGAGTGAAATACACTTGGTATGATCAGCATTAGCTACCGAATATAATACGTCTATCTGAAAGAAGAAGGAAAAACTGACCTATAAGTAAGTTACTGGCTCAACACTAGTAATTCTTTGTCCTTTATAACACTTTATATCTCTGGATTATTTCCAATGATGCTGCACAGATGATGAAAGCAGTGATGGTGAGGAAGGTAAGAGCCGCTGAGATTGCAGAAGTCACTGTTGTTCATTTCCGCCGCAGTGCCTGAACATGTCGTTGAGAAGTCCATCAGCACGTCATGTTTGAAAAATCCATTCCAAGTCTCATTTCCTTTTACATTTTTGCAGCAGAGTTTACTGTTGCTCAAATGAAAGCAGTAAGCTGTGGTAAATGTCGGACTAATGCTCTCCTCCTTTTCGTCGCAGCACCGAGGAGCTATGTGGAGTCTGTGGCGAGGTCTGCGGTGGCCACTGGAGAGCCGTCACCTCGAAGCCTCAGCCCTCCAGGAGATGCAAAGGGTCAGCAGAGAAGTCCAAGTCCCAGTACCCAAACACTGAACCCACCTCTGTCCAGCAGCAGTCCCATTCAAAGTGCACAGGGGTGAGTCAAGCACCCAGTCGAAGCCCAGAGCTTCAAAATGAATCCTGATGCAAAGCTTAGAGTATAAAACAGACCACTGTCTCCTTCTCCTTCATCCACGTTAACAAACTCGTCTATTTCATGTTTCAGTGATCACCTCTTAGCAGAGAGCAGCGTTAGCACTCCATCCCAACCAACTACTGATTCTGGGTTCCGCTCCCAGGCTACAGGGAGCACCTACCCCACTCCCACCCCTTCATATCAAGCCCCGAACACCCCCACTCCTTCATACCTGGATTCCAGCTCTCCAACCTCCTCCTACCTTGGCACTACTACCCCAACACTGTCCTACCTTGGTCCTAGCAGCCTCCTGGGGAGCTATCCAGTCTCAGAGCCCAGCCCACCGCTCTCAGAACCCTCTAAAATTGCACTGGGCCATGGAAGTCTGCATGCCCCGCACCAACCCAAAATCTTCAGCACCATCCACAATCCTGCCCCCCAGCAGCCGTTGAGCACTAAACACGATGGTTTGGTGCAGTCGGTTCAAAAATCCCCAGCCAACGGCTTTGAAGTTAACGTGACTGGTCTTAGTGGGAGCCCAGTCCTCGCTCGCCGTCTGTCTCATGAAGCACAGAGCAGCCCAGTCCTCAGCAGGCAGCCGTCCTTGGGTCAGCCCATTCAGAGCAGCCCCATGCATTCATGGCAGCCATCCATCACACACCCTCAAGGAAGCCCAGTGCTGGGCCGGCACCCATCTGTCTCACAGATGTCCCAGAGAAGCCCCAGTTTAGATCGCCACCCCATGCACAGTGGCTACACCACACCAGATGAGAGACACGGGAACCTGTCAAGACAGAGCAGCTCCTCAGGCTATCAGGGACCACCCACTCCCTCGTTCCCCATCTCACCTGCAGGCTACCACGATGGAGGGGTGATTGGTGGTTTCAGGCAGGGTAGCCCAGCCCCTGGTTTCCAGCCTCAGCTCCCAGAGAAGAGGCGCTTGTCAGGTGGTGATAGACCAAATGGAGCCCTGCCCTACAGCACGCTGAACGGGAAGATAATGTCCCCGGGAGGAAGTACTCCAGGCTACTTTCACACCCTCTCGGACTTCTCAAGGTTCAACATGCCTGGTAAGGACATAGATTCAGCAGAGAAACATGAAGGAGACTTTCTGCAGGAGAGTAAGTCACATTTAGAGCTTTTCTCAAGACAAAAGTCTACGTCTTACTGAGATTTTTGATGTTCTTGCAGATGGAAGCCCAGAAAGCAGGTTGAATGTGAAGTTTGTTCAAGACACATCCAAGTTCTGGTACAAGCCAGACATCTCCAGGGAGCAAGGTGGGCTGCCTTCAGACTTCAGATTAACCTACAGTCACTGCAATGATATGGGATATGATTTAGTTATGTTGTTTGTTTGTTTTGTCCTCCTGGTAACAGCTGTTTCAGTGTACAAGAAAACATGCGATGCAGACCCTACTGCTTGTTGGTTTACAGTGACCTGGAGCAGGATGTTGCGTGTGCATTGTTGTCTTATTGAAGCTAAAGTTGTTGTGTAGAATTTTTTTTTTGTAGCCTTTCCGGTTCAGCATCTCAGCAAGCAGAATGATGGTATGGCTGCTATAGGACAGGAGGGGAATTCAGCTGTTTGCATATCAATCCCCCCCTTGAAACTTGAGCGAAGTTTTCTGTTTCCTAATATGATTACTGCTGAATGGCATGTTAAAACTGCAGTAGGTATTGTTGGGGAGCTAGCAAGATGTGAAAGCGGCACCCTGTCTTGGCTCCTCCCCCTCTGGTTTTGCACGTTGCGTGATCCAACGCTTTTTTTTTTTTTACCTCCACCAAGGAGGTTATGTTTTTACCGGCATTTATCTGTTTGTGTTCCAGATAACTCAAAAAGTTTGGGACGGATTTTATTAAAATTTTAAGGAGTTGTTGGAAATGTAAAAAGGAAGAATTGATTTAATTTTGGTGGTGATCCGGATCACCGTTTGGATTCAGGAATTTTTTTTTCGAAGGCCTTGGCGGAGGTTTGCGTTCTCCAAGTGCTCTCTTTCTCGGCTGTTTAGTGGGAGGAGGCAAAGACGGGGCCCGTGTAACCCTTTCGGGCAGAACCCAACCAGGCCCAACGGGCAAAGGCCCGGCCACCAGACACTCGCTCTCATGCCCCACCCCCAGGCCTGGCTCCAGAGGGGACCCACATCCAGTCAAGGGAACATTTCCGCCCATGGTCATCATTGGGGTCTTTGAGCCACACTTAGTCTGGTCCCTCCCCTAGACACCTGTTTGCCATTGGTGACCCTACCAGGAGCATAAAACCACTGACAACATAGCTGCTAGGATCTTCAGGACACACAAACCCCTCCACCACGATAAGGTGGCGGCTCAGGGAGGAACCCATCGTTAGTATGTATCATTTGGTTCCCAGCTCTGCTGTTGGAGATTAGCACGTAACTTAGTCGACCTGCAGACTGTTAGGCGTTTCATGCTTCCAGCACAGACGGCAGATTTTACATGCTCTGAACATCAAGCTGCTATAACTCAAATGATGTTAAAACATCATCACTTCTTAAAAATACACCAACTTTAACAGTATAATGGATATCCATGTTGCCTTGCACACAAAAGCCTTCTGTTCTTGTGCGCTATGCTTAATGTCGGATACAATGGACTGCTTTACACTCATTCTCTCATAGGTCGTATTGGATTATATCATGTTAAACACATGCACATGCTCAACTGCAATGACATCAGACAGTTTATACTTAGTTCAACATGGTCCCAGAGTGAAAACCACACCATATGTAGAGAATTACTGAATATCTGCTGCGCTCATCTCATTAATCTTCCATGCTTAACTGTCACATGTTGACCGGCCGAAGCGTTCAAGCGAAGACTGTAAAGATGAAGCGTCTGAAAGAACGAGTGGTGTTGGAAATGGAAGTCCTAATGAGACACAGACTGGCTGCAGTTTTTTGTTTGTTTGTTTTTAAACCAGTTTTAAGCTTGGCTTTTGATTTGTTGGTATTTATTTTCTTCTGGTTGCCTTTATCCTCTGCTTTTCAAGAGTTTTTCTTTGCCAAAAAATCACTGAAGCTTAGTTAGCGTAGCATAAAGAGCATATGCTTTGTAGGCTACACATCACAATGTTCTCTTTCTCTAAAATACACATTTATATCTAAGGGTTTTAGCTATAATTGTGATCTATTATGTTGCTTCTTAAATTTAAATGTTGCTGCTAGGCTAACAAAGAGAAAGTTTAGCTAATGTTGATCTCTGAGGCAAATTGTTGTTGCATTATAAAATTAGAATATTAGACATTGAACAGCCAAATAACAGTTTGATTTTATTTGTAAAGCACTTTAAGACAACACCGTTGACCAAAGGGCTGTACATAGCTAAGGTAAAAGCTCATGATAAATGCAAATGAAAAACATTTAACATTTAACATTAAATCATTAAGATGTAACAGTACAAGTCAGACTAATGACTGGTTTAAACTAAAATATATAGCAAACTGTTCCTTATCCAGTGGTCTGCTTTAATAATGCTGTATGCTGACTGAAATCAGGACTCAACGTTAGCCTAGCGTCCCATTAGCTAGGCTAGGCATTTTACAGCAGATTAACAGAATCAACAATATAATAAATCATACTTAGTAACATTATTTCTAGACTTTGACAAAACTAATGTCAGATTTAAAGTAAAATATGTATCATCAATGGCTTTATCAGTCTGTTTAAATCATTTAGACATATTTAAACACTCTTCTTACAAACACCCCTTGACACAGATAGAGAAAACTGTATGATCAGAAATATTATTTGTCATTCATGTGAGGCTAGATAATATGTTAAATATTTATGTAGTAGCAGAGATCTTCAACAAGTAAAGTCTGAGTTTCTTGGTCTGTTAGCTATTAGCATAAACCACAAGCACACTAGAGTTTGTTCAAAGCATTACTTTCTCCCTGTTGAACTCTGATTTAATTTTCACTCATAAACTTTCAATGCATTTATAGTGATGTATTGGATGGACACAGTTATCATTCTGACAGTTAAAGCAAGGTTGTAGCTTTTATTGCGACTTGTTTATAGAGGTGTAGATCTGTGTTTGGTTTAGCTAAACTAAAACATCTCACACTGTGGTCCAAAATGGCACAAATCCACCATCTTTACTTATACCCGTTTATCTAGCAATATTTGATTATAATTAGCTGACTATGTTTTAACATCTGCAAATGCTTTAAAATAACTACTGTTCAGTCTCCATAAATATTCCAATCTTTTAGATTGGGATAAGATCTTTTGAATTAGTGATTACACGAAAGTACCATTTTTCTTTTCATTGTCTATGTTTTGTTTCTGGTTTGCATTTCCCTCACTGTCCACGTGGACATGTTTGTATGTTTATAAATATAAATGTAGATAATAATGTGATTATAATATCACTGGGTGTAAATCTGGGCTGGTTGACTGATTGCTGCCTTACTGAGATGGGATGGATCTAAATAAGCTTAAGTTTCTTCCTATTTCTTTTAAATGTGTTTCCAACATGTTCAAATAAAAACAAAGAATGAATGAACTGTGTTTTACAGCTATCAGCTTGCTGAGAGAGAGAGAGCCTGGAGCCTTTGTTATCCGGGATAGTCACTCCTTCAGAGGGGCTTACGGCTTGGCTATGAAGGTGGCTTCTCCTCCTCCCTCTGTGCATCAAAGCAAAAAAGGTAGGCGGCTACGTTAATGCTATCATCAACACATCTTCTCTCCGTCATTGTTGTTATCTCAGATCAGGGTGGAGACAGAAGGAGAGTTAAAGTCTAAATACTGTGAGGTCATGTCAGGTCTTTCCTCTTCCGCAGGCGACGTCACCAACGAGCTGGTGAGGCACTTCCTGATCGAGAGCAGCCCTAAAGGAGTGAAGCTGAAAGGTTGCCCCAATGAGCCCTACTTCGGTGAGCTGCAGTAGAAGATCTCAGACATGTGCAGAGTTTGCTGAGGTTATAATGACTTCAGGAGAACTCTTTCCAAGTTCTAAACCGTCTCAGCTGTAATTATAGCATCAGCCGATGTAATCCAAGTCATGTACTTCCTACTAATTACACTGCAGAGCTGTGTGACGTGTGTGTGTTTTGTATGAGTGCTCCCAACGCTTTCCACCGCTAGAGCCAAAAAAAGGGACATCATCTGTTCTATCTCATCGACTTGCTTTATTATCCTCATCATTTTTATTAGGTGTATAAAGATCCACAAATTAAACTGAAATCTTTTTAAATACATCCTGATTTAATTAGTTTAACTTTTATTTATATAAAGTTGGACAGAGCAGCAATTTAAAATCTGGCAGAAACCATTTTTTTTTCTAACAAACACTGACGTAGTGCTGGGCTGTTTGACCACAATTATATTATATCACATTATATTTCAAAATCTGTATTATTTCTTTCCATGCTTGGCTGGATAATAACCACAGTTTCCACTTACTGAGAGAAGAATGACTCAAGTTTTCTGAATATCCCATTCTATTGTAACAAGAACTGTACGTTGTGCGAAGAAGTCATGTCTGGCAGCGTGGACTGTGATTTGTTTGTTTTTATTGTAGAAAGTTGTGTTTACAAGTGACACCTGAGTTGTTCAGATGTCATCTTTATTCAGATGCCTCATACTTCTTAAATACAATAAATGAAAAATAATCACATATACCCACTTACCTTATGTCCACATGTGATATACACATGTAGACACACACATATATGCACCAAACGCGGTTTTATTATATGTAGAGCCAGTCTCTCCACATTTTGGTGAGTGTCTTCCACCTGTTTTTTCATCCTAGCTCAGTGTAAACAAACATCCTGCAAGACGAAGCTCTGGGCTAATTGAACTGACTGACGATCCATCTTTTCCTCCCACGTGCACACATAAACAAAGTCACAAATGTACGCGCAAATATTAACGCAAATCTAATGCAAGGCCAGTTCTGTTCTTTTCTTTATCCGACAACTTGTTTGCCCATGACCGCTGTTTTAATGGGGGGTAATGTTAAAATCCTGGTCCTGTTCAGATTAGCGTTTTGTTCTATTCTTTGCCATTTCACTTCAAAATATGTCAATGTCAATTTTATTTATATAGCATATTTACACAGCCACAGCATCCAAAGTGCTTTACATAATCAATAGAAATAGAGAAAATGACAATTAAAAACATTAGAAACACTAAAATACAAGGACAAAACACAAGCACTCATATAGTCCAATCCTCTGAACATGGTCAGCCAAAAGCCAAAGCAAATAAATGTGTTTTCAGCCTAGAATTAAAAGTCAACAGACTATCAGCAGAAAGCACAGTTAAGGGCAGCGCGTTCCACAGTTTCGGAGTCACGACTGCAAAGACTCTGTCTCCTCTTGTTCTTAAGTTTGAGCGTGGAACCTTTAAGACCATCCGGCTAGCTGACCGAAGGGCTCCAGAGGGCCAATGTGCCCCGATAAATTCAGACAGATAATCTGGGGCCAGCCCATTCATACACTTAAAAAAAAAAATCAATCCGTTACTTGACTGGAAACCAGTGGAGTGAAGAGAGCACCGGAGTTATGTGTCATGTCAATATGCTGCGCTATCGCTGGCTTGCTGGAGCATTTCGTAGGGAGGTTGAAGGGCTGCAAGACGAGAGACAAGACGGTGGTTCATATGAAGGTGCAGCCGGACCGGCTGGTAAGCACAGAGCTGCAGATCAACACAGTGTCATCATGCTATACTGTAGATGAAACTACGCCTCTAGCTCTTCAAATAGAAGTTTTTTTTAATTCCTTCAGTCCAGGAATGATGAAATTCTACGTAATAAACCTTTAAATGATAACAAGTGGAGATAAAAATGTGTGATACGAGAATGCAGAATGAAAAAGTTGATTTCTGGAGAGATTTGCTCCTCAACTCTGCAGCAAAGCTGTTGGCTGGGAGGAAGTGTGCGAGGTGTCCACTGAGCTGTAAGGCTGAAATGAGGGTCTGTAAGTCAAACACAAAGCAGATTGTTAACATTGAAATGCTGTTTAAATGTTTCTGTTCTTTGTGCTTGTCAGGTTGTCTGTCTGCTCTGGTTTACCAACATGCCATCACGCCGTTGGCCCTCCCCTGCAAACTCCTCATCCCCACCACAGGTCCGTGTTTAATGCGCTTCTCTGCGCGTTCCGGCTGTTTCTGAGGATGTTTCAACCCGAACTTATTTTACCGAACCGTCTAACGTCAGACTTCTGTTGTGTCTGAAGATCTGATCGAGGAAGCCCCCGAGGTCACGCCAACAAACCCCCTGGCTGACAGGCTGAAACAAGGAGCAGGTAAACGCTCGAGGCCGGTCCTCTCTTCACCACGTCACCCACATGTAACGCTGACATTTTTAGGGCATCAATGACAAAATGATAATTGTTTTCGCTCATTCTGACACGCTGACGTCCTTGTTATCTCAGTGCAGAGGGCTCCTGCTGATTCCCATGGTAAAGCCAGAGAACTTCTACATGTGGAATGTGCAATCCTACATGTTTGTCTGTGAATGCTCTTCCCTGCACACCTGGCGTGTTGAAGCGCCGTGTCTTTTAACGGCAGCGCCCAGCGTCTCCTCCGTAACAAGCAGAATGTTGGATGTGGAATGATCCGTCTTATCCTCCTGTTTAACCCCGGCTCTGTTCCAGAAAGCATGCCTGCTAATCAGAAGACGTCATTGTCATTGCATGGACAGGATTATGATTGTGTGTGACACATCACACCCATCTGGGATTTCTGTTTTTTTAATTTCCCAGCATGCAACGTCCTGTACATCAACTCAGTGGAGATGGAGTCCCTGACGGGCCCTCAGGCTGTTGCCAAGGCCATATCTGAGACACTGGCTGCTGCTTCTCCTCCTGCTGCCACCGTCGTGCACTTCAAGGTGTCCTCGCAGGGCATCACGCTCACCGACAACCAGAGGAAGTAAGTCAGAGTCTCTGGTCAAGGTCTAAGCGGTCTCACAGGTCTGGACTGTGTCCATATTCAGAGTCTGCACACTTCCAAGTGCGGATTCGTCGGCTGGATACGTCATAGTGGCGCTCCAAGTGCCGTCCCAATTCAAAGGCTCCTTCAAGGCTGCACTTTGTTTGGCTCCAGATTAGCTCAAAACGAAGGATACAAGCGATGCATCCTATGTGCCCTCTCTTATCCCAGAATTCATAGATAGAATTCCTGATAGAAAAGAATGATCAGCAGAGCGCTGGTGTAGGTACCACACCAGCGAGACTGTTTTTTTTTTCTTTTTTTAAATGTATGTACACACCATAGACTGTATATGAAAGATAGATGCAGCCTCCGGTGGTTAAAAGTGAAGCCTAGTCTGGAAGTGCATAAATCTGCAGTTCCCCCTTCATCCACTAGGAGCTCCAAAACAGAGTGAATCCCCATAGACTCCCATGTTAAAAAGACCAACTTCACAGCAGAAATAAACACGTTTACAGCAGAAATAAACATGTTTACAGCAGAAATAAACATGTTCACAGCCTGGTTCAAAAATCCATTTTTGGTTAATGGGTCAGCTTTATGACAACTGTGGGGGGAGGGAATTTTTTTCTAACTCACCCGTTTAAAAGTAATTTAATCTCTAAATTCAGCATATTTAGGGGCGTGTCCTTTTGTTTGACAGCTACCCGATCTCCCGCTTCAAGTAAGAAGAACGTAGAACAACCGCGGTTTTTAGCCGGTTAACAACGTGACTTAGCTTTAGCCCGCTTACCTCCGTTAGCTGGTTAGCTCCCGTTATCTCCGGGTTAGCTCGGTTAGCTCTTAGCTACAGAAAGCTCGGAGTTCGCTTGATGTCAATCATCCACCATGACGCTCACAACCCCCCTCTCAGCTCCACCTCTTTGCCCATATTTGTATTTGTGCGAGGCGACATGCATGCCTCTGCCAACATGGCGATGGTAGGAACCGCCCACTGAGCTTCAATTCAGCTCTCCAGAAACCTACGGGTGACGTCGCGGAGGCTACGTCCATCTCTTTATATACAGTCTATGGTACACAGCAGACAAGCTGGGACAACAGCGTCATTGTTTAACCACAAATAAATTTAATTACATGCGTTTGACCAGGATTATTTTCCACTGAAGTTAACGTCAGCTTGACAGGATGAGCTGTCGGCCAGAGGAGAGCTCGTCTACACCGCCTTCTCCTCATGTTTGTCATTTAGTCACAAAGGTAAAAGGAAAATAAATCTAATTTAAATTACTGGCACCATTTTCTGTCATTTTAAAAATATTTTCATGTTTTTTGTGGAAGAATGGGATCAGTAATTAGATCCAACCTGGCACATGTAGTTGCTAGGCAACGGAGGACTGGAGCACTATGGGTAATTCTCCTACACGAGCTAGGCCGTCTCATTACACGGTTCACTTCGGTGTGTGCAGACGACGTAGAACACTTCGTAGCCTTCGTAGCCTTTGTGTGCAGACCCTGACTTGAGACACGGCCCCAGATTGTTGTTTCAGATGTTTTAAAACCTTTTTTCTCTTTTTGTTTTTAGACAAAAGAGTTTTTGCTGCTGTATGTTTTAGTGAACTATAGCCACGATGAGAACGTTACATAACTGATCAAACATCCTACTTTAGGTTCGCGCAATGACAGCGTAGCTACGTATTCATTAAGTAATCTCAGACAAGTTGGGAGTCTTCTTACAATGAAACTGATGTGTTTCATTTGGTCACTTTTCTTTTCAAGGTTACCGTAACTAAAAAACAAAACGAGCTCTGCTTTGACTCAAAGGTATTTAACGTTAACAGACAATGTAAAAACAGAGATATGATGGTTTTTATCTTTTTTTTTTTGTGATTTTTTTTAAAGTGCTTTTTCATTTTAAGTAAAAGGAAGGAAAATAATCACATGGTTTTCATGGTTTTATTTTATTATTTCAAACTAGCTGATATGTATTCAGTTCAGATTTTAGGATTTTTGTTAATGTTTGGCCTCAGTATGTTAATGAAGTAGGAATAAATCCACAGAAGATACAGATGAAGTTGTGCTGAAAAGAACGACAGCAGCTGTGGATACTTGATGTTGATGCAGCTTGTAAAGAAAAAACAAAAACACGTCCATATTTAAAGCTGTTTTAGTCCTGACAGCCCTGATGGTGTAAGAACACATCACACATCCGTTCTCTGAGCAGTGATCCCACACCATCCATCCAAATTTAATATAGTACACATCAGTATATTAATCACTTGTAATACACACTTCACCCTTAAATATCCTGATGGGGTTAAATTTGACCGATTTGAAGTTTAGGTGAAAAGGATTGTTTGTTTTTTTTCTCTGTGTAGGAGGAAGATTTCATGTTTCACATCCTCAGAGGCCGTTTAATCACAAGAAAACAGCAGAGTTCTGCTAAATGTCGCATGTAGTGGTGCGAAGTATCGTACTCTAAAATTAGTCTTTACTATAGGAAGTACAAGAGTGCATTAATTCCTGATTTTATCTTAAATCTAACAAAAACTAAAACTCGAACAAAGAAAAAAGAATGAGACCGGAATATAATGAAACTGATTAGAGGCTGTAACTCAGGATGAAGGCTAACTGTCTGCTAACCTAAAAGTCTTTGGTTCGAAGCCCAGCCTTCTATTTAAATGGTAAATAAATATACAAAATTAATAAATACTAAATAAATCATGTAAAAGGTACAAAAAAGTAAAAACAAATGAATGAAGGAAATTAATTTCATCCAAAAAAAAAAAGATCAAAGGTCAAAAAGACATTTAAAAGCGTATTTCCATGAAGATGAATACACACGCCGTTAGCTATGAGGTGAAAGACAGGAGTGTTAG
Source organism: Telmatherina bonti (assembly GCF_933228915.1). NCBI lineage: Eukaryota > Metazoa > Chordata > Actinopteri > Atheriniformes > Telmatherinidae > Telmatherina > Telmatherina bonti. Next base: position 32,505,323 of record NC_136613.1, on the reverse strand, counting down.
GTCATGTTCAGTATTTAAGTTAAAACACATTGGCAACTTTTTTACAAATATTTACTAAAGAAAGTGGATTTTTTTCTATTGTATTATCTCATCAGAGTTTGATGACAAAAGTCCAGAGTGTAAAGACAAGCAGCCTTGCTCCTCATTATTAAGCTGTGCAGACATTTGGTCTGAGACTTTAAATGAAAGGAAGCTCTACAGCAGCGGGCGCCGACTCCCGACCTCCCGGTGTCCCATCCTGCAGGTTTCAGTGTTTCCCTGCTGCAACACACCTGACTCATTCACAGGCTGGAGCAGAAGTTGGACAACAGGTGTGTTGCAACAAGGAAAACCTGCAGGATGGTGGATCCTGATTTCAGGAGCTGTTTTAACGCATAAAAATATTAAGAAACGTCCGGTTTTTTAGGTCTTTATTTGTACCTTTAAATCAGCGAAGAAAAGTAGAGTTAGCATTTATTACCATGTGACATGTTACAATCCGTGTAGCGTTATGTTCTGCTTTACTGGTGTCCAGTAGGAGGCAGAAGACTGGAATCCGACGGTGTAACAGGACTCTATGTGTCATACACGTCACACTGCCCGCATCACAGCGTGGTTCAGTCAGACGAGCGTTTTTATTTAGTTTTTTATCTCGTTGAGTTCAGGAAGAAAGTCTCTTACTGGTCACCGCATCCTGAACCCAGTCACAGCCCTGTGGTGGAGTTTATGATGCTGGAACATAAACTGACCGAAGACGTGTTAGTATCTAGATGAATGATGTGCAGCGTGACTCCTGTAACACGCGGGAGGAGATCAGGTTCCAGATGCTGCCTGCAGGGCTTTCCTTCCATCTGAGCTGCTGCTGGAAGCTGCAGAAAGAAGGAATAATCAGAACAAACCTTCCCTCCACCTAACGCAACACTCACCGTGATGCTGCCTCATGCTTGCTGTTGGCCGTATCACATGGATGATATCGGCGCGCTCATGTTCTCCTCATGATGTAGCGTGTGAAGTGCATCATCTGCAGGATGAAAGTTTCATTCTGGGTTTTCTTTCAGCTCTTTGTTTGCTTGTTTTTTTGTTTCTAGGTTGTTCTTCCGACGCCACTACCCCACCAACACTGTCACGTTCTGCGATACGGACCCTCAGGACAGAAAGTGAGTACACAGAGACGTGAAATCAACAACTTATGATGCTGTTAGATGTGAATATTTCTCCAATTTGTTTATAAAAATAATCATCAGTCATAGTTAAAAATATAATTAAATAAAAAATGTATTACTTAAACACATAAAGTAATGGGAAAAAAATTTAAAAGAAATAAATATATAATTTATAATATTAAACAATTCATTCTTTTATTATAAATTATAATAAATCTAAAAATTTCTCATTTAATTTAAAATTAAATTAAATATTTTTTTCAAAATAAGTATGTTATTGAATAAAATTATGCATAAAAATATAAACAAAATAATTATAGAATTTATAATAATTATTTAAAAAAAAATCACAATATAATAAATGATAACAGTTAAATAAATGAATTTAAGTGAAGTGAAATAAAATTAAAACTGGTTTAAAATGTGGCGTCTCGAATCAGATCATCAGCTTTAATGGCTTTTTTTTTCCCACCAGATGGAGCAAACCTGAAGGAGGCACAGCCAAGTAAGTGAAGCTTGTTGTTTCTGGCTCTCCTGCTCTGTCGTTTAGTTTCACGTCAGATGAAATATCGCTCGGCCTCTGTCTCTCCAGGCTCTTCGGTTTTGTGGCTCGTAAGCAGGGAAGCACAACAGACAACGTAAGCCACCTCTTCGCCGAGCTGGACCCGGACCAGCCTGCCAGCGCCATCGTCAACTTCGTCTCAAAGATGATCGCCTCGCAGAAACGATGAGAGCCGTCAGCAGAACAAAACGCTGGCGCCTTTTTTTCCTTTTAAAGCCTTTGGTTCTTTTTCTTCGCTTTTCCCTTTCGGACTTTTTCACGCCTTGTTTTCCTCTGCTGTCACATGTAAGCAGACATATGTGTGAATGTGTGTGTTTGCTGCTTGAACGCACGCGCTTTTATTCTCGGACGGGCTTCAGAACGGACCAGAGGAAGTGCAGGATGGGGGGCGATGCTGTGTGCGACGGGGGTGGGGGGGGGTGATTCGACTCTCCCTGGGGGGCGGGGTTACTACAGAACAGGAAGAGGGAAATGACATTGTTTGTGCAAATGTTATTTTTTTAGCAGTTGTTTTGTTTTCGTGTTTTTCTAAAGAAGAAGTCAAGTAGAGAGATTTAAAGGTGGATTGAAAATCTGTCGGCTTTTGACTCGTCAACCAAAGATTTAAAAAAGTAGTCGGTGTGTGTGTGGCGACTGTCGGAGGGTCAGAAGTATTCTTTTTTTTTTAAACAAGTATGGCTGCTTAATCAAAAAATACTGTCTCTTTGTGTATGTACTGATACTGTAGGTCAACGCGGCGCCTTGCATGAAGCGTCTGCAGACAGGCGTGCAGCCGGCGGGGTCTGTAAATATTCTGGTTTGCTTGAGTAGGACTGTTCTAGATGACATTTGGTGCCTGACTTTCTTTCATAACTGCAGAGCTTTTTAAGAAAAAGACAGAAAAGAAACAGAAAACATATCCAATTTTTCCTAAATATGCAAAAAAAAAAAAAAGCCAAACTCCAAAACAAGCTCCTCCCCTTTCGGGCGAGCTGGTGTGAACACGGAGACGGCGACACGGAGTCACATGACATGACGAGTTCTTGTTTGACCGGTTTCATCCTGCTTTACTTTCCTCCAGTTTCCACATCAGACAGAAGCTCTTTGCATCCGTCACCCTACCCACAAGTAAGCTATACATGAGTCTACATACATAGAAATATATATATAGATATATATATATATATATAAACTTCCAGTGAGTCAAGATATTTATTTTTTTGCTTTGTTGCTCCATGTTATCTTGTATACATGAAGATTACGGAAAGCTTTTACGTTGGCTTGAGTGTGTTGACACGTATAAGGTGTAAAGTGGGTGTATCACTGTTGTTTTTTTATGTTTCATTTTTTCACAGCATTCATTTCTTTTGTTAACATCCTTGTTTATGATTGGGGGGGGGGCATTTTGTATGACAGATTGTTTCTTAAGTCCAAATTGGAGTTGATCTAAAATGATGCCAAACACGATTGTTTTATTAACTTAAACCTGCCCGGAAAAATCCTCATTTAGCACTTAAATGTTGAAGTATTCTCGGTGTGTTTTATCTTGTTGCATGTGTGGAAGCAGACTGACCGGTTGGGGTTGAAAGAGACGCCGGCGCCCTCGTGTGGTGCAGAAAGATCACTACAAAGGAACCTCTCGCAGTGTTTTAGCTGTGTTGGGAGTAAAAAAACATTTGTTCGTTTGACATAGAAGTATCGCTTGTTGACTTAAAGTCCCATTTGAGGAAGGAGCAGAGAAAACTACATGGCCCTCGTTGATCCTGATGCTTCAAACTGGTTGGCAGCATGATGTAAAACAAACAGAGGTTCATTCAGGGCCTAAAAGAGAAGATAAGAGTAAAAAACAGCACTTACAGGCTTTTATATCTTAATAGGAAGATCAGTTATTTATCAGCAGGGGCTTGCATGCTCGAGTTAAACTGTAACCATGCTGACTAATCTGTACCCAGCATCCTCCGGTCGTGTTCAGGCTTTTACAGGAAGATGCCGGCAGGTCGTCCTCTAGCTCGTCTCGACTCGGCCTTTAGGAAAAGAAAAAACTTGTTTAGCTTACAGAATGTTTGTCGAAGTAAAATGATGCCTGAACTTTAAGCTGAATGTTTCTCATCTGATGGAAACTCCAGTGCCGTCGGCCCACTTCCACAGATCAGCCTGGACTGTAGAATGTGTATGAATGAGCTACTATGCCTGTAAAGAGCTTTGTCATGTTTTCATTTGCTACATTGTATGGCTTTTACTCTTTCTGATGGAAGAAAAAAAAAAACACATTAAAAAGCAGTACAGATCAGGATGTGTTGGATTGTTCTGTTCTCACACCGGCAGCCTGGCGATCCGGGTCGTTGTGTTGTGTTTATGCAGCATCTGTTTGTGTCAATAAGTCCAAGAACACCTGGGACATGATGCAGCGGGAGTTTATGTAGATCTCATGAAGTCACATCTGACTCCTAGCAGAATGTAAGCTGCACATCAGAGGGTTGGAAAGGGTTCAAACAGGGCTGAAAAGATAAAGTACTAATTAAAAACAACTGCAGGAGTATTTGACCCCTAACCGAGTTAATTAGCAGCAGGTCAGTAACATGACTGGGTATAAAAGGAGCATTTCAGGGAGTCTGCCACAGATCTAAACAATGGTATAAAATATTCCTTAACATAGTGAAAACTTCATAACTTCACAACCTACAGCGTATGACACCATAAAAGATTCAGGGAATTAGAAGGAATCTCTGTGTGCTGGGACAAAGCCTCATGATCTGGGTGTTTGTGATCTTTTGGCCCTCAGGCAGTACAACTTTAAAAAAAGATGATTCTCTACTGCAGCGGTGTCAAACTCTGGGCATCAGGACCCACTGTTTCCCTGCTTCAACACACCTTCTAATTGGGCCAGAACAGAAGGAGCCGTTGGCTCTAAAACTTGCTGGAAGACCAGAGTTGTAGCGCCCTCTTCTCTCTGTGGACAGCATGGACGGCGTGTCCTGCAGACTAAAGAGGAGAGGGAGCATCCAGCTTGTTATCAGCCTGCATCTCTGATGGGATGGGGTTGCATTAGTGCCGATGGCGTGGGCAGCTTCCACATCTGGGAAGCTCCATCAATGCTGAAACATCTGCTCCCATCCAGACAACGTCTCTTCCAGGGAAGAACTTGCAGGTTCCACCATGCTGGACCACATCCTGCATCATCACAGCAGCATGGTGGACCAGGAGAACTGGTCTGCTGCAGTCCAGTTTCACCAGTACAAAACATCTGGAGCATCATGGAAGCAGCTGGAATCCTGCATCAGACCAGAACGGGACAACATTTCTGTTATGATCTTGTTTTGTTAGAAACTTTATTAATTTATGTCGTAATGTTTAAAGTGAGACTTTATGATGAAGCTTGACAGGGTTTTTGCAGCATCTCAGATTAAACCTGCTCAAAGCGAGTCGGCCCAAATAACTCATCAGCTTGTTGATCCATGACCGATGTCTCCTGAATAAAAAGATTTGAAACTTCTCATCATCATGAAAACTGTCATTTGGGCTTGTTTTTATCTGGACTCATTCATTCATAACGCAGATAAAACAGACGTTTTTACTGAGCTTAAACTGTAGGTGAAGGAAATCTAAATTGTACAGGAGGACTGGTATTTCCACATTTCCCTTCTAATAACAGAAGCCTTCAGGCTGCTACTAACAACGTTACAACATTTTTATATTAGAGCTGGATATGACTTCTATAAAGAAACCCTCCCATAAGGCTGCTGGGCTCCTGAACGTTCCTTAGCCTTGTATTACAAGGGCCCAGTACGCAATGTCAGGTCATTGCATTTTCTTAACATCTGAACCAAAATGACCATGAATCACGTCTTCCATTCGTCAACCTAAACTTGTTTGTGTTTCCATCATGTATCCACTCATGCTTACAAAAACAACTGATTTAGAGACAGACTTCATGTACTTTCCTCTTTAAAATGAAACTGGTTGTTTTAATTTCTAAATAAATTATTTAGAGCTTTAAGTCTTCGTGTTGTCGCCTGTTATTTGGCAGTTTTAATGCAATATGACAAAGTGGGAGCAGACTACATGAGTGGGATCTACATTTCTGCTAGTGATTTGGTCCTGGCAGTGTGTCACGCCATAAATATCAAGATAGATTTCCTGTTTTATCAGTGAATCAGAAATTCTGGTTCTTGGAGGCCGCTGTCCTGCAGGTTTTAGATGTTTTTCTGCTGCAACACATTGACTCAGATGAATGCAACATTATCAGGTCAGCTGATGGAGATGCAGTTCATTTAAATCAGGTGTTGCAGCAGGGAAACCAACCCCAACGACCAGGGTTTGGTGATCCCTGTTTCAGATGTTTCCTTGCTGCAACACACCTGATTCACATGAACTACATCCAACAGTTTGCTGTCAAGTTCTGCACAATGACCCATTTTTTTTAATCAGGTGTGTTGACACATGTAAAACCTGTTGGACCCTGGCCCTAAAGGACCAGAGTTTGAGATCACATGTGGTGCATATGGGGAACTGCAATACCGCTGTTGGCCACTTGATGTCAGTGTTTCCTTTCCAGACAGACGTCAGTCGAATGACGCATGTTCAGTTGAGGACAGTCACGCGCCTATCTGTAATATTAAATTTAACGTTGTATTTAGTATTTCTTTATAAGATAGTAGTGTTGAGTCCTGTTCTGCTGTTAGAAGATAAAAAAAAGTTTTTGATTTTTCAGTCAAACAGGTTGTGTTTTGCTGAAGGGACTTTAAACTGAGCAGTTGCTGCAAATGTTTCTGCAGTCGAGTTGTCATACAGTGTAATGGCTCACTCTTCTGCGTTATGTAAATGTACTTTTATAGCTAAATCAAGTTCAGCCTCAGTTCATGGGAAAATGTAACATCACCACTGGAAGTGGCTGTCAGGAAGCATTATGCAGGATGTTGATCCTTTCATCTCCCTTCCACCCTGGGGTAGAAAATTATCATTTGTATCTCCTCAGGAGGCCCAGATTACAAAACGGAGGAGACTGAGATTATATTTTGGACAGCAGAAAGGTTATATAATCTGTATTGGCTTCTCATCTTTGTCATTTAAACATCTTTTGTCTATTTTTTATCATATAAATATACTGTCCAATGACGTTGGATTTGTCTTTGATCATCTCATTTTGGACCCCTCACTGCCTGCCATCAGCAGCTCACTTAGCCATGGGATTGGCTTTGTTTAGTTTGGTTTGAAGCCAGAAGTGTTACATTACCTGCCGCCATTCTTGTATGATAGAAGTCATTATGCCATATAAACAATGACATCACTTACCCAAACTGTATGCTTGAGATTTCCACGACCACAAGTAGCTGAAGTTGCTCAAACATAACTACACCACAGGGTATAACAAATGACCACTTTGTTAATGTAAGAGCAGTTTCTGGTGCAGACACTACTTTCTCCAGTGTTACAGACACATAAGATGGATGTCTGCTTAAAGTAGCTGAGGATCAGGAATGTTAATCGCAAATACAGCCCTGTGAAAAAGAAACACACCCTCATGCAGGTCTAAGGTTTTATATATACAGGTATAAAAAATCACCAGATTCTTGCCAGGTGTTTATAAGCAGACAGATAACGCGCATGCATCTTAGACCATGAAGGTTGTGGGAAAAACAAAGAAAAGGGTGCTATTAAAGGATTGGAGTAACGTCTAAAAGTCAGGTGATGTTGGTCAACTGGAGTTTTGTTTGCTTCTCTGGACCATCATGTGTGTTAACATAATGCCAAGGAGGAAAGACATCAGCAATGATCTGAGAGAAGCAACGATAGCTGCTCATTGAAGGGTTATTTGTAAATTCATATGTAAACTATGGATTCCATTACTCTGCACTGAACAAGGCTATTAGAGGAAATGATGGCTACCAATCCTTCCAGGAGTCCCACTTAGTTCACCCTAACATCAGACTGTGCTACACTCAGAGAAACTGTAAAACCCACATCTCTGGGACATCTGGGACAACGACTTTTAGCTGAATCTCAATGGACTCAAGTATTACATTTAAAGGCTGGTCAGTGTAAAAATGCTTTATTTAGTTGGAGGTGTACAAAGTTGGTCCGCTGTCCTGCAGGTTTTCGATGTATTCCTGCTTCAACACACCTGACTCAGGCCATCGGTGTATGTTGTTTCCAAGCAACATAATGGGCAAAATTAATGGAAAAACAATATTTTTGCAGCCCTCTGATGTCATTTAACATTAAATTAATTTTATTTTCTCCATGATTTTCTTTGCCACAGAGTGATGACTTGTATGAGCCAAAATAAAAACCGAAGACGTCTTTCTCAGATGTAAAAAAAAAAAAGGCTACCTTTGATTTTAAATCTATAATGGTCACAAGTAGCCCGTCAGTAATGTAACTAGCCCCTGTCCTTTGCTATCACATCTCCCCTCCAAGCAGCAACTTCGGTGGTTAAAAGGGAAGCCGATGCAAAAGTGCCAAAAGTTGCAGTTCCCCCTTGATCCACCAGAGGGTCCAAACAGAGCAAATCCCTATAGACTCCCATGTTAATAAGATCAGCTTCACAGCAGAAACAAACATGTTTACAGCCTGCTACAAAAAAAAAAAAAAAAAAATTTTTTTAGGTTTAATAGGTCAGGTTTACCTTCATGACAACTGTGGGATGGAGGGATATTTTTTTTTTATAACTCCTCCATTTAGAAGTAAATTTATCTTGAAATTTGGCAGAATTAGGGGCATGTCCTTTTGATTGACACGTACCCAATATCCCACTTCAAGAAGCCGGGATTTTTCAAGAGTGTTGAAAAATCCCGGCTTTTAGCCGGGTAACAGTTTGCGTTAGCTTTGGCCCACCTACTTCCGTTAGCTGGTTAGCTGCGATTTGCTTCAGGTTAACTCAGTTAGCTCTTAGCTACAGGCAAGTCAATGGCAACCGCCCAATGAGCTTCGTTTCAGCTTTTTAGAAACCAAAGGATGATGTCTCGGAGGCTCTCCCCATCTTTTATATACAGTCTATGGTCTCCTCTGAAAACGTGCCGCAGCACGCATCTGACGGAGTGATAAATAGTCGTTCTGTTCTCTCAAATATTTCATACACTGATGTTATTTCTACTGTTACTTAGTGGCTTTTAAGCTGTCAGCTAATGCTATGCTGGGTTAGCATAACTACAACTATGATTTTGCTAACAAACAAATGGTATGAAAGTCTCTTTTGCAAACTGAGAGGACTGTATATAATAGTACCAGGGAAGGTTTGCTCCACTCCATGATTTGAAATGATCATTTATTGTGAGGAGGCAGTGTGCAGTAACCATGACAACAGTAACAGCAAGTGTTAAGTGAACAGCAAAGGAGGAAGTGTACAGCTTAAATAGACCACCCAGACTGGATGGGTATGTTTTAATATGTAGTGTGAGGCAGGTCACATGGGATGCCGCAGAGCACAAGTCGTTTGCCTGAACTAGCTGGCAGGGGTCGTTTCATGAATCCAAGTCTTCATACATAGGAAGGACTTTGGAACAAATGTGCTTGGAAGAACAGCTGGTGAATGAGGCCCATTGATCCCAAACACAGCAGTAAACTTACAACAGAATCGCTAAAAAGAATCAACATGTTGCAATGGGCCAAAGTCTGGACAGCAACCAGGTTTAAATTCTGTTGATAGGATATTAAGGATGCAATATGCAACAAAATAAAGGATGACAGAAAAATTCAATACATAATGAAACACAGTTTATGTCGGTACATAATGAGTTTAATTGGTTTTTATTCTTCTGGACTGAAGTGTTTATAACTTCTTACTGTGAGTCCATAAACATGACAGCTGCCATATTTTTGCCACCGTTTTTGCTACAGTGTCTCTTAATGCAGGGAATCCCAATCTTGGTCCTTAGGGACCAGTGTTCTGCTTTTCCAAGTGTTCCTCCTGGAAAACACCTGGGTCAGACTAAGACAAGCTATGCACATCTCTGCTAAATACACACTGATTTGTGGTACAGCAGAGACACTTGGAAAACCTGCAGGACAATGGTCCTTGAGGACCAGGATTAGGGATCCCTGTCCTAATGGACAGACAACTCTGTGTGTGAAGTGAGAACCCTCTGAGCTTTAAAGCCTGTTTGATCGGCGCCAGTGCACCGCTTTGGGATATGCAGACAGGAGCTTACACATGCAGTTAGCTGTAGTGCAGCCATTGCTGCCCCTGGGGTAAACAGATCCACTCACAGATGAAGTCATGTTTACGACTTGATGAACTTTGGCTCTCAGTGGCCACCATCCTTTCACAGTTGTACTTGTGTTTGAATAAATTTCTGTACAAATGTTTACCACTAGATGTCAGTCATTTTACCCCCTGTACCCCCAGGAAAGCTGTGCAGAAATGGATGCTCATACATCTTAGGGGGTATTCACACCAGAACGCAGTGTGAGTGGGCGTGGACTTTCAAAAAATTTCACACCTTCACACTTTTAGTTTGGTTTGTGTTCAAGCTGCTCTTAACTCAAGCAGACCAAACCACATGGACAACATCACAGTTGAAGCATCTGCTTGCTACGGGTGATACTCCCACAGAAACACAGTTTTACAGGTAAAAATGAAAGATTAAAAATCATGATGTTTTTCTGCTGCTGGTTCTGTGATTCATGATCAGAGAACACAGCTAGACCCAGGAATACTGGGTGGTATCTGCTTTATGCAGCATTGTCCCAGTCAAACCAATAAAGCTCCAAATTAGCAAAAGAAAAGGCTATAGAGGTGGTCTAGCGGCTCAGAGTGATATTGTACAAGTTAAAGAAAAATCTTAAAATCAGGATCTGCTGAACCTATTTACTGTGATGTCATCTTTTAATTTACTTCATAGTAAATGTGAAAAAGTAACATTTTAAACATTAGATACAAGAATGATTAAAGAAAAGTAACATAATGAGGGAAGGAATACAGTTACATTAGGTGTTAACTGCTGGTCAGGTCATGGCTAACGGGTCTGGGTTTGGTCATTGTAATGCATTTTGGTTGGGTTTGGATCGGTCCAGTGCAGGATTCTGGTCTAAGGATTCCTAAATCTACAGCAGTGTGTAGAACATCTGTTTTCTGAACACATGGTGTGGGTTTTGCTTTCCCACCTATCTAAGCAATAATTTGCATAACTTTGTTGCAGTTGGCAGATGTCACTTTCTTTTTTGTCGCTGGATCATATTTTTGCAAGCCAACCGAGACACCCAGCTTTTAGGCGGAGTTCGCTTCTTTGGTCTGAACAGAGTGCGGTTGGTGTTCACATTGCGCCATATGAATCGTACCATCTTTTTGTAAGCGGAAGACGGTCTGTAAAAGTGGACCAAACAGTCACAGTGTGAACATGCCCCACAACCTGAAGCAACACCATAAGTTGATGCTAAAGGTAGTTCTGCAAGCTGAATCATGACTTAGCTTGTCACACACTATTTCTGCATATTGGTTTACATTCTATTACCAAGAAATTCTGACTTTTCTTTTGCCATCTAAACCTAAGAGTCCTAAGCATGAATGTCAATCTGTACATGAACATAAATGCTAAAAGTTAGAAAAACGGCTAAAAGAAGCATAAACTGATTCTTGGAAGGAAGTGAGTCCATATCATAAAAAAACAGAGAGGTCATACATCCTCATTTCTAATGCTTAGGTTATCTGCCTGGAATGACATTTTTCTTCACTGCAATATTTGCTTCTTCCTGGGAAAATTTGGGAATCTGTGTTATGTCTGGTTGATAAATCACAGTAATCGGATAAGAGCAACAGGTGTCTGGTATCTCACTAAAGCCTGCTGCCAACTGCCACATATAGAAGCGTGCCATGAGTTGGATGGTGAAAGAAAACAAGACTTCCTGACTCCCACGGAGAAATCAGTTTACACTTCGGCACACTTCACTGTTGTTGCAACAAATGTTGTGTTTTTGTTGTTGAAAAGATGAAATGCTTCATCCGGCAAGCACTCAAGTCACTAGTTTTACTTTTTATGTTGACACAACCAACAGCAACAACAACAAAAAGGTTCATCTGCATCATGTCTCTTCCTTTAACAATGTTGACATGCAGTTGTGTAACAGAGAGGCAGTATTCATGTGCGTGAGTCTTCTCTGGAGTCATGGCTGTCCATCCTGTGACCAGTAAGTGTGACTCACTCCTTTCCAAATGTTTCCATTTTGGCGCCTCAGAGGCAGTGGAGTCACCATCTGCACAGTAAGGGCCCTCCAGGGCTGCCCACCACATGACCCTGACTCAAAGACTTTGACTGAAAGAACAAGCTTCAGGATGTTGTTGCAAAGGCACCAACACACGACGGACTTGGATTTTTTTCTCTATGAGGCTCTTGATGTTTCTGTCTCCTTTCCATAAACAACAAATGTAAAATTGCTCACACACACATCAGACAGTAGTAATAACGCTGTCATGGAGTCTAACAGGCTTGAAATGACTTTGATGAAAGCGGTTCCTGTTGAATTATACTTATGAGGTGATTTTTAAAGCTGCACCATTCAACATGTTTATATGACATGCAGTGGGGACTTTTCAAGGGTGCACCTTGCTTTGGTTTTGAAACATCTGATTCTCTTTGTAATAATTTAATCAACAGTTTTTCATTTTTAAGAAATCTGCATGGTGAAGGACTTTTTATGGCAACATTTTAGCAGCAACTTCGATGTTTTGTTTCATAAGTAAGTGATCCTCAAAAAGGATCAGAGTTATCCATAACATTAAAAGAATTAAGAATTACAAAGAATAACTGTGTTCATGCTTTTGAAATGCTGTTTATGTGGAAAAACTTACATCCTGGCATTTCCATCCGCTCTAACCAATCACGTCATCTGGTACATCTTGCCAGTTTGAGTCACCTTTTCTTTTAAAACTGCAGTAATTCTTGATGTAACCAACAATTCTCAGGGAGGTTGTGGTTAAACCATGACATGTTGGTAGTAAGAGGCCCTCACACCATTACACCACCAGCAGTCTGAACCATTGAACCAAGAATGGATGGTTCCATGTTTTCATGATGTTTCCACCAAATTCTGAGGCTACCATCTGAAGTAGAGCTGAAACAGAGACCAATCAGACCAGAAACATTTTATTAGGGTTAGATACTTGTGTGAACAAGCATTTGAACAGATGTTAAACATCATCCTTCACATGCATGAACATGCAGTTTCCTCCAAAACCTGCATACAGATCCACAAAAGGGAGTTTTTTCCTTCCCACTGTCGCCAGCTCAGGATGGGAGATTGGGTTGGACCCTCCAACTCAATCTGTTGGTTTCCTTATATAGGCTATTATGAATTGGCTGTCATTATTTATTTATTTACTTTCCTGTCTGTAAAGCGTGTTGAGATGGCATTGCCGTGATTTGATGCTATCTAAATAAAGTTGAATTGACAAAGAGGAGTCTGAGGATTTCCCCTGATTACCAAACTTCTTTGATACCAATCATCTGACATCTGATTGCATCTATGGGAAGCACGCAGACCCCACCCCACATCCCACTGGACCCAAAGCATCACACACTCCAGCAGAAGCTGAGATGTTCTTTTTCCTGATTGGTCAAGGGTCTTTTGCAGTTTGGGGAGGATCTCAGGTGGTTGTATTGTTACAGCTGATTGGTGTATAGGCTAATCTATTGCTTGCATGGTGAATTTGAAAACAAAAACAAACAAAAACAGACCACAAAGAATAACAAGACAATAAATGTAGTTTTAATTTAAAAAAATAAAATTTGAGCTGGGTTTTAATTTGCCCGTGTATCTCAAACATGCAGCTTTCTCAGAGGCCTCTTGTTGACCTCTTTCATTTCTAACTTAATGTTCAAACTGAGGAAACTGTGGGAAAACCGCTGTCTTTTGATTGCCTTCGCTTGTTTTCTGGGCGACAATTATACAATTCAGAGCTGCCAAGTGAAACCAAAGTCTGCTGATTGTTGACACAGGATTTGAGGATCCAGAGCTTTGAAATGTGTCTCGGCTGGCCTTTTCCTAAAGATGACAGCAAGCAAATCTTGCAGCTTGGTACCAATGCCACTAAGCAAGACCCCCCTCTAAATCAGTAGTTTAGATCCTTTTTGGTTCAACTTTATCTTCCTAGTGATGGGAATTTTGACCTAAACTTTGCTGCGTTGGTGATGATTCAGCATGACTAGCAATCACATGGCAACTGGGTTTAACTGGACAGACGACGTGTTAAGTCACACAACAAGAATCTGTGACTTCTCCGCTCACACTGGGTGTTGGTCAGCAGGCAGGAAACAACTTCTGTGGCTCGCAGTGAGCAAAAACGCGGCTCGCTTCATTCACACACTCCAACAGTTTTTACAAAACTGGATATCTGATCTCTTTCATGAGTTACTGAACAAAGCATTACTGGCGTCAGTCCTCTCTGTAGTTTTACACCATAGTCATAAAAAGAACGAGCAGCTTCTCAGTTACAAGATACAAATGAGAAAAGTTTGCATGTGTTGTTAGCAGTGTGCTAACTGTTTGCTAACAACAGACACACGAGCAAACTTGTTAGCACATAAAGATTTTCTGCTGGGAGAAGCAGAATATTCCACTACTGTGACACTTTAACCCAGGACTAAGCAGCATACAGTTTGTATAATAAAGCAGATACATCTGTAGCTGTTTAGTTTTAACATGCTAATTCTGCAAACCTCAACAGGTGGAATAAAAATGTGTAGCTTTTGGAAGGTTCAGGAAAGAAAATGTGGGTCGGCTGGAGGCTTGCTTGTGTGTTTGAGTCAAAGTAATTCATCTCATATGCATAAAAAGGCGAGATGAGCTTTATTTGGAAGCTCTCTTGGCTCCATTGCTTTCCCAGCTCATGCCATCTCGTATCATAACGTTAAGCTAGAATGGAAAACTGAGTCAACCGATCCAACTTTCTGAAACCCATTTTTCCAATGTGCAGTTGTTGAAGTGTGTGAAGCCAAGCACTCAAAAGAAATCTGACAAAGTCTGACACACTTGTTGACCCACAGCCTCAGTGCTGCACTAGATTTGAATTATAAGCCAGATTTTCTTTCATTATCAAACATATTTATTCATTTTTATTTGTAAATGACATTAATCTAACATGTGACACAACACACTGCTATCCAGATTACAATAAGTTTGATAAAACAAATAAAATACATTCGAGTTCCATCCATATATAGAACCATTTTGAGTATGTTTATCCATATTTTAAACACAATACTGTGCTTGCAAACTCAAGGCAAAACTTTTCCATATGCAATATCTTGTCCCATCCAGTGTTTTGAACTTTACTTTAAAAAAAAGAAATAAGTTATAATTTCTTACTGAGAAGCAAAACTAGTTACTATTTGCACTACTGTGGGGAAAACACATAACAAAAAATTGCTGTAACCTGTGTCACAGAATTGGATTTTTTCTGAGCAGCATACGTCTGTTGAAACGAGCAGAACAGACGGTAAACAACCTTCCATATTTATTGCACATCAACAGACAACAGCAGGTTTATCCTGCACTTCAAGTACTATATTTGTAACAAAAGTAAACAGTAAAAACATACAAAGTGTATTTACCTCTAAACAAATCTAACTCTCCAAACCGGAGTCTGTTTAATGTTCATGTCTCCACCTTGAAAAGGCCAACTTTTCATCAGATTTCTCCAGATCGCCATTTCTGCAGCGTCATCCAACCTTTCTGTTGTATGACGTGCGCGTCCCGCCTTGTGTGGAAAAACACTGACTCCGATTTGCAACCACGTAACGAGACCCCGCCCTAAGACCTTTACTCCAACTATTTACTCTGAATTATTCACACAGCAATTTATTTTATGGGATTAGTTTAAAGTCAATGTGAACATTCACATCAGTGTCGAAATTCTGTCCAGCAACTTTGGAAGTTTTAAGTTTTCACCTTCGCTGCTATTTCATTCAAACTTTGTTTCATCAGGCTGAACGTCTTTATTATTTCTTCTCTGCTTCTTAAAGTGAGCAGCTAGCTGCTAAAGCAGATCCTCCAATCCGTCCTGAAGTCCGTCCTGAAGCGGTCGTGGTCCAGCTTCATATCCTGGATGAAACAATAAAACAGCGTCTCTTCTTGGCTTTTTCATTGACACACTGTTGTCGTGGCTTGATGTGAAATCCAACTTATGAGTTTCATTGAGAACTTTCATCATCATACATTCACAATTTCACATTGCACTTGCTGTTCAGAGACAGAGACGCCTTTAGCCAATCAAAATCGCTTATCTGGTTAGCAACCCACCTATCCTCCCCATTAGCAGTGAGTGTGTGGAAGTGGAGGGGGTGTGGACGTATTTAGCGTTTAGTAATGGCATTGCAACAATAGAAGAAGTAAATCAGATTACTCTGTTACTGAAAAAAATATTGCAGTTCATCTCGCCGTTACTCCCAACACTGGTCCCATTTATGGGACTGCAGGACATCTCAAAACTACATGGCTTCTTTTGGACTCCAGACCTCATGTGCTACAATCACAAACCTTAATGTTGTAATAAATAATCTTAAAAGAATGTTTACAAGAATGTCTTTCTAAAGAAGTAAATTCTATGTTTGGATCGCACAGAAATCAGTCTTTTAAATAAATGAATTAATTTCTGCTTTAATGCTGCTAAATGTGCTTGTATTTACTTTGATGTCTGTCATGCCTTCAGCAGAGAAAGAAAAATACTCAGTAACATCGTCTACTTATGGATTGTACCGCTCAATATACCATTTAGCCATCATTTAGTTTCAAGAGTGACTCTTCCTGATGGGTCGGTCTAAGCTTTATTGTTTTTTGTGTACAAACTGGGTCTCCATCAGCAGAAATACTACACTCATCACCTGATCCCTGACCCCCCGACCCCAGAGCCAATCAACACATCCCAGAGCCTTGTAACAGATGGCCAATAGAGGTCAATGGAGGTTAGCCACGCTGGGGAGGGGGGTTGTGGGAGGTTAGGCCAAGGGCTCAGAGGTGTTTAGGATTGTTGTGACATCCTGTCTACCTGTCAGTTTGCAGGTGGATGAGTAGCATGTGGCCTCCAATCCACCGCTCATGCCCCACACCTCCTTAAAAGTCAGGACCTTGGTCAATAAGCCAAGATGGAGGAATTCAGTGGTCACTCAGGGCCAAGCCCCAAAATGTGTCGGGCTTACTCAGCACCTTCTGCATCTGTTCTGGGTAAAGTGCAGCATTAAGCTGTGGAGGGGGAAAGTCAAAAGTAAACACAAGACAAAAGGACAGCCTGATGAATACAGACTGCGTGGTACCATGATTAACATGTTCTATAAGACCCCGCTGACCTTTCACCTTCTGGCTCAATGATTGTTTTAACTTGCAGAATGTTTCTTCGTCTGATAAAAAAGTTTTAAACTTTGTGAAAACCATTCATGGTTCTAAAACCTCTAAAACAGATATTTTTTTATGGATGTAAGACTTTTTGTAGACCAACAGTTTTACTAGATTACTTTTACTGGACCCTTGCTGATGGAACGACATTGGGCTTCCAACAGTTTAATGGCAAAAGCAAAGACTGCTGTTAAGACACTGGCAGGGCTAGCTAATAGCTACACCCCAAATATAACAACAAAAGTTGTGATTTCCTTTATTTTCCCTCCAGATGTTCCTGCTGAAATGTTACAATGCAGAGAGGGTTGGCGGCGCCAGGTGTTGTCCATGACAATCGCTAGATGTGAACTCGACCAAAGTAGCCTTCAGGTTAGAAGGTAGACTGGAGGCTAGCATAAAATCTGTGCAGAAAAAGAATTACCTGTCAAATTAAAAAATAAATGAACCAAATTGGCCAAATGCTAAAAACAGCAAAGTTTAAAAGTTATTTGTAATAATCAAGAAGGGTCTAAAAATCACAGAAAGAAAGAAAATGGAAGTGAAATGGAGTGACGAAGATATGCAACATCATACGACTTAAAAACTCGTAAATGCTGCAGTTTTAACCAAATCTTTTGACAGGTTGTCTGTTTGGTTGGGTCACGGTCCAAACCTTTGCAGAAACCCCGTAAAGGTTCGGAACCTGCACAATGTTTTTAATCTTTTTCCCTTCACAGATATATGTTTGGATTCATCGGCACATCAGTATCCGGCAGTTTTGCATGTGCTCTTTTATTTCTCTCCTGCTTCTTCTTCTCTTTTCTGCAGCTCCTCTTTCGTGAACACCCAGGTTAAACATAAACCGTTAGGGGTCAAGCTAATGCTTTGTATTTAGTAAAACAGTAACTGACATGGTTATGGTCTACATATTTGTTTGACAACTTATCAAACTTTTAATGATTAGTCTGTGATAAGTAATGCCTCTACCTCTTCCACCTCTCATAACACAAGACTACAGCTTCATAAAGTAATTGGTAAAAGATCTTGAGGTTGAGTGTAATCGAGCAAGTCGCCGTCTTTGTCAGTCAGAGTTCAGAAAAAGAAAACAGCAAAAGAGGTGAAAAAGTGAAGGAATGAGTGACTGTGTCAGAGGTGGAAAGAAAACACACTTGCGTTCAAAGCGTCTAGACGCTCTGATCACCGCCCAGTCCAAAACCGGAGAGTGACCCCCTGTCCTGCCGTACTGGCCGGGTACCCTCGCTCCGGACTTGTAAGCCCGGAGGAAGGGTCCTCTTTGTACCCCAAATCCATGAAACCGATACGGATGAGGACTTCTCATCAACACATTCTGTCAGTGGCAAAGTTCGCTGTTGATGCTTCTAAAATCCAAACTTCTGGAACTTCCCAACATTACGTAATTTCATGTCTCGGTCTGAACTTTTAGAATAATAAAACCTGACTGTGACCCGCGCTTCATGTTGGAGGGAGGAGGAAGCGGTTGCAACTCCTCTGCAGTAGCAACGCCTTAAAGAAACCTCTTGACTTATGTACCTCATTATTTCATTCATATAAAACTAACATTGGCCAAAACAGGTAAGAAATGGTCTCCATTCAGCACTATTACGGCAATGGCATGAATGGATTCAGAGTGGGGGGGGGGGGGGGGGGGGGGGGGGGGGGGTTGGGTAGCAGCAGCATACATCTGGAGAGTGGATGTGGATTTCTGGCCTGCTCCCTCCTGCTTCGCTCTGCATCACATGACTACGGTGAAGTGGTTGACCCGATAAGATGCTGAACTCTGCTCACCCTGGACTGGAACTCAGTGCACTGCACGTGCTGCACATGATGCACGTTCTGAGGATGTTCAGATGAGTGAAAGGTCACGACTGAGATCAGTTATTACAGAGTTATTTTAAGGATTTTGGGATTAGGTTCATTGGAAGGTGGAGCAACACTGATTCTGAGTCAAGTGTCCACAGACTAAAGCAACAGCACCAGTCTGCCGGGCCATGGCAGACTGGTGGCAGAGAGGAACAGTGCTGTGAAATAATAATCTTTATTAAATATCATCTCAGAAACAGGAGAAGGGCATAATTAGCTGATATCATGATCATACAGGTGAATTAAAAATGGCTTCATTTAGAGAAATAAAAGCTCCAAATCATTAAAAGAAATTCTGGATTAAATTTTAAATCTTAAAGTGAAAGAAATGGATGGTTTTATCGATACATAGAGAATAAATGTTCAGAATCAATGAAGCTCGTTAGACCTTCCAATAAGATAATCCGTTCAGAGATGAAAAGCAACATATTATGTTGTCTTTATTTAACAAAAATCAGTCAAAACGTGGAAGCAGTGCATGAAAAGAACGTCGTTATTCAGTAGCATGTAGAACCATGTTAGCAGCAGGAACAGTTTTCTACGTCACATCGATCAACTCGCCCTTGCAGCGCCGCTTCACTTCATTCAGGTTTGCAGCTCTGATTCCTGCACGGCTCTCTGGAGGTTGACATCTGGACATCTACAACGGGATCTTCTTTTTCAGTCAGGATGGTATATTTGCAATCTTGTCACTTCAGTGGACTTTAGGAGAGCGACTCAACATACTGCCACTCACTGAAGAATAAACACAGTATATAAAATGTCATATAACTATGCAAGGACATGTAATTACCAAGTTTACCTCTGATAAAAAGGACAAGAAAATGATACTAGTCTAATTCTAGAGAATATTTTTATCATTTGAATATGACATTTTAAAAATGTTTCTAAACTAAATGAAAAGTCAAATAATATTAAAGACAAAGAAAAGCATCTCGGTACATGTGTATAGAAGTAATATATTGTGAAAAATGTGACATTGCTTATATTTCATGCAACTGAAGGTTAAAATGGCTTCATAATACTGTAGAGCTCGTACTTGACTCCCGGACTGCGAGGCGGCCGAGTCCAACGTCTATGGGAAGTGTTCGTGCTGCTGATGCTGCTTCTCACCAAACCTGTCCACTTCAACCTGCTCTGTCGAAACTCTCATTCACCAACTGTCCCTGCCAACAAATTTGTTCTTAAAAACATTTTATAAAAACTCTGGCTTTCACCAAAATCTTGGCTTTCTGAGCTGAGAATAAACCCTATGAGCTTACTAAGGTCTTCGTGCCGACACGGTCCAACAGAATCAGCATTTCTGTTCATCTATTCATTAAAATACAATAAAACTAGCATCAAGTTTAAGTCAGAATTAGAAATAACTTTTGGTAAAATGGAAAAGAATTTTATCATTTAAGATAAATAGCAGATCCTGTCTGAATCTTCATGGTAAAAATTAAGCTACTTCGCAGCCATTTCAGCCAAGATGGATTTTATTTGATTGCTGGTTTTACTGGTTTAAACACCACTGCAGCAAAAGACTGAACATGCACCAGATCTGTTTCCTCAATACCCCCGAATCACCGGCGACTCCCAGGTCCACCTGCTGACTGTGGTCTTTAATAATTCAAATTTACTACAACAATGCCTTTTTATATTAAGTTTTATTAACAAATTGTCTACGAAGATGTTCATAAAGCTGACGGACATATCCATGAGTTAGGTTCATTGTAGTTTGTTCAGATGCAGCTTTGCAAACATAAGCTGCTCCGTTTTGCTTTTAGAAGGAAAAAGTTTTGTCCTGTCTCTGAAACGACTCAGAGGATGGAACCAATAAGTAGCCAGAATACTTCAGGATCAGGTAAAAGATTTATTCAGTCTGACTGGAGACCTGGTGGCAGGCAGCAGGTTCTACTAGGAATGTGAGAGTCCACATTGGATGCGGCTGAAGGGGATGGGAGAGTTGGTTGGGTGGCAAACATGGTCCAGGAGAGACATAACAGTCTTCTCACCAGAGATGAGTCAGGGTTGGTCCAGTATCCGAAAACAGTCCAAGATCCAAACACAGGAAAGCCACCAGGAACAGAGAACTGGGAAGAGCTGGGTCAGGCAGGAAGTAGAAGCTCAGGGAAAAAGGGGAAGGATGCAACAGGGAACAGGTTTTTGGTTTAACTAGGCGGGACACAAGCAGAGAATTCTGACGATCTGGCAACCAGCCGTCCGGGCCTTGTTGCTTAAATACAGACGGGCACAGGTGGAAGGAATCAGTAATCAGGAGGAGGCCTTCAGAGACCGCTGGGAAAAAGTATCCACAGACTAAAACCATGGCAGTAACTCTTCCAAACAAACTTTTACTGACATGAACTTAAACATTTGACATGCTAGGTGAGGCCTGGAGAGTCTGACATGTAACTCCTGAGTTTTGGCCGGTGTGCATCGCAGGGTCTGATCTTGGAGTAAACTTACTGGGCCGTCCACTCCTGGGAAGATTGACGGCTATCTTGACTGTTTTACCACTTCTTAACCGTTTTTTTCCCCCGTAGAGTGATGCACTCCAAGTAGTTTGGAAGTGACCTTATAACCCCTCTCAGATTGATGGGCAGCATACCTGCTTCTGGAAGGTGTCTTTCCTTCTTGGTGTTGTGTTAACATACACCTAAATGTCGCAGAGCTGCAAACTGCCAGAACATCTGCTTTCAGAGTTTTCCACAAAGTGCTTCTGCATTCTGACTTAGTTTAGAGCCAGCATTGTGCAGAACAAGTTTTTTCTTCATCCAAGCCTGTATGTACCTACCTTATAGACCTGTTTAGGACCAGATCATTTCTTTTCATTCATCTTGAGATGAAAAGTCTCAGAAATGATCGTTTTCAATGCGTGGTTATGTATACAGTACAGCTGAGACGGACTCTGGTTGTCATGCTATACATATTATGTCCCAACTTTCCTTGCTGCAGAGGAAGGGCACTGCGATGAGCCCTCTGGGGCGCCATGATTCACCGGATCACCACCGGCTCCCTGACGAGAAATGAAAACAATGAAACCCAACATTAACTGACACAACATACGTGTGTGTTTGTGTGAGTGTGTGATTGTGAGTCCGGTTGCTCACATATGTACGTCACTGATATCTCTGGGAAAGTGTTCGCTCACTCAGGCCGGATCTTGGCTGGCAGATGCATTCGCCTGGTGGGACTGCTGGGATGTGTATCTGTGTGGAATAATGGAGGGGGGGGGGGGGGGGGGGGGGGGGGTGGACTGGAATTGTGGCAACTGTAAACAATCACTGGTATGGAGTTGTTCCTTCTTCTGCAGTCTATTTCCTGTGTTTGTTGTGTGCCAGTGCATATGTCCGTACATGTCTGTCACCATCTGTAAGTACATTTACAAGACTGCATGGACGCTGATGATGGGACCCCAGCCTGGCTATCCCAGTCTGCAGAAGGTTTGAAAACCTGGAGCTACGCTGAAGCGAACAGATGAGACTATCAAATGACCTCGCCGATTTTTCAAGTTGTGCATTAGTTATTCACATCATCACTCTGCACTCAAGAGGCATTATAAAGCTGAAGTAGTCCAACATCTGGGCTCACAGTGTGCATAACAGACACTTGAGTCCCTGAAAGGCACGTTGATTCCATTCATACAATGACCTCACATAAAAAGGAACTGTGATACTGACAAGAAATTTCCTGCACCAAGATTTATCGTCTTGCATAACAGAAAACTCTTCGTCACACACTGCGATGGCAATAACCGCTCTTCACACCTGTTCCCATGACAACTCCTACGTTAAGCCACATGAGGAAGGAGTCCATCACTCACAGTGGAAACGAGCGTCATTGTCACATTTGCACTTGCGCTGTGAGAAAGGAGACCCTGCCGTGAACCCGAACCGCTTGCTGGCTGGGCTTCCAGCTCCCACTGCAGTAAAGCAGCAACTGATCCCGGGAGTGTTTCATTACATTAATAAAGTCTGTGCAGGGGCGTTCCAAATAGTTTTAATGAGGGGGGCCATGGCACAGACTAAAGGGTGGCATATGTAAATTAGCTATACAAACATAACTAAAGGGGACAAAGCTTCATTAGCTTGGCAAAGCCAACACATCTGAAGGTAGTTGCCAATAGCAACGTGCGAGTTGTGATGATGTTCTAGCAAGGTTTATGCTGAAGACAACACAGGCTGGGCTCCTGTGAACAATAAGTTAACTGTCTTCTTGAAGGGCCGCTGCCCTGCAGGTTTTACATATATCCCTGCTCCAACACACTTGACGTGATTGGCTAAAGCACCCATTCAATGTAAATCAGGTGTGTTGGAGCAGGAAAACACAGAAATTTGCACTTAATGGAGCAAAAACAATGAAGGATTTATCATGAAGGCTCTGCTTTCATCAATCCAAACACAGAGACGTTCTAGACCTCCAGGCTTTTCTGTGATTTCTTCTGTCCAGAAGCTCATCTGAAGCAGTGGGTACTTCCACATAGCACAGGACCAAACTGGTATTTCTCCAATTCAAAAGCCATAAGCTTTTTTCAAATTTCCTCATGGTGAAGTCTTTGAAAATACTCTGACGGCATCTCACAACCTCCTGGAACATCAGCCATTTTGATTGGTTTGGCCACCGCCGTTCACGTGACTTTACAAAAGTTAAATAACTGAATACAAGTTGTTTGAGCTACACTGTTCCATAACCCAACGGGAATTACGGGGTTTTGGATAAGACTTGGTCAGATCTGGAGCTGTTGGGACTACTTTGAGAACAAAGTGACTTTCTTGTAGACTGTGAGAGAGAGAGACGTTTAGTCTCTTCGGGACATACCTGGACATCACAGCAGAGCTAAACACTGTTACAGGGCAGGAAAGAGTTAAAGAGACCACCAGTCAATCACATACAACCGATTTTTAGGTTTTCTTGTGTCCTGACATTTCTTTTGGGTGGGGCCGGGCATAGAAGAAGACTTTAACTCAGTTTACTCAAAATAACTGTATATGTGTTTCTTCCTAGAGGAAAACCTGTTCTTGTTGACATTGCTCTTTTTTAATAAACCGTAATTTGTATTACATTGTATTACCTGAAGAGCAGGAAAGTTCCTGGTTGTGACACGTACATGTTCTCCCCATAGATCCGTGGATTATCTCTGCACTCCCTCCAAAGGTCCAAAAACATTAGCCTTTAGCAGGTTTAGCATGATCAAAAATGACATTAATATAGATAATTCCCTGCAGCTGCTGAGCACCACATTGATTTAATAAAATGATATAAAGTAATATATTTAAACGTATTAGCAAATGATTTTAGACATTTGCATTTCTTTTGCCTTACAGTTGCTGCAGCAGCTTGTTGCTTTTAGCATGCACTGTATTTTTAGAGTAACATGCATCTTGTGGGAAACGTGCGGTACGACTAACATGCTTTAAAGTACACTCACTATCATCTGTGTTTCTATTTTTCCTTTCGAGAAAGAAAACTTACCCACATACCCATCTTGTTTTATGTTGAATATAAATGTAAAATTTGCTGTTTAAAAATAAGCTCCTCAGGGCTCCTTTAACAAGCAAACTGAGCAGATGAAGTTTCATCTACATCTGGTCTTTCATTCTCGGCTACAACTCTCATAAATGACTCCAGCGGCAGGTGGTTGCGGGTCCGTCCGAGTTACACGTGACAGAGTCAGCAGACGTCCGAATCGAGCTCCTGTTGTCCACACGAGGTCACGACGGAAAGCTCCATCTGCTCGCTGACCTTGACCCCCCCTGCAGCAAACCATACTCAGCTGTGTGTTTGCAAATGTGTTGAAATGTACATGTGTGACACTGGTGCTGCCATGCTACTACGGGGGGGTTGAAGGGTCACGGGGAGCTGCTGGGGAGACTGGAAAGAAGGCAGAGGTGAGAACCTTTGACCTCACTCAGTTTCTGTGGACTCAGTGTCACAACCACAGCTGCAGCATCCAGCAGGTGTGGCGACTCGCTTTCAGCGCAGAAAGCTGCTGAGCCGCTGAGATTTAGAACTTATTGAATATGAGGCTCTGTTTGCTCCAAGAGGATAACTTGACTTCTCGTAATTAAAATAGATCTCTGGAACTGAATTCTCCTGTCCGCTGGGGTTTCCTCTGCATTTGGTCATTCATATATTCACTTTAATTGAACTTTCCTAACAAAAATACACTTTATTACACAGTTTCTTGTGAAGGACAGATATGCACAGAAGTTATGACATCTCCACATTGGAGCTTAATCTGGCATTTATACTCTGAGCAGCATCTGAGCACGACATGTGGCTCCAATCGTGGATAGGCCCAATTTGTACAACTAAATATGCCTATCAGCCACTAAGTAACACTGGAAAAGAACCACAGCAACACACACAAGCATATATTACATACCACACAGATGAAAAAAAAAAGGATTGAAAAATGGATTTGAACCTCTGCAGGCTGTTGAGCTGTAAAGCAACTGGGTTTTAGCCTGTGAGAATGACCCAACTACAGGAACCCAGTCCAGGAAACACACAGGCATCAGCCCCACAACACCCATAATTAAAAGAATTGCTCATATTGATGCATGCACTGAAGCATCCACTCCCAGTGCCACACTGGCAGCTGGTGGGGGCAGTCCACCCTCACAGTGGGTCTTGTCAGGGCGAGAAAAACCTCCCAACAGTGAATTATCTATTTCAATGTGAATGCCTTCAAACTATTTAGACCCACTGTGTGCGTTGGTGTACATAGGTTTTGCATACAAGTGGCCAGCGTTTACATTTGTGCAACCCTGTCTTGGCCATGTGGTGTGTGTGTTTGTGTGTGTGTGTTAACGAGTGGCAGATGGGTGCGCAGGGTGCCAAGCCATGAGCGGAGCTGCAGCCCTGGGCTCCGGCCTCCCAGCGCAGCAGCCTGGCAGGCAGCTCTGGCTCCTGGCTGACCTCTGCCTCCACCGGGCCGCCCTCACTCACTCACCTCATTAGCTTGACAGGAGCAACCAAACAAACTGAGGGCATCATGGAGCTCACTGCACTTCCATGGGAACTTCTTCGTTTTTCTTCTTTTTTAAAACTCTCACTCTGCTCATTTCTATGTCTTTCTTTTTTTTTTTTTTTTTAAAGGCGTTTTGGTTTATGTGCTTCCATAAACACACACCCACATATAAACACTGGCCGCTACTTTTGAGTAGACTCGGGCATTCATGTGACTTTTCTGATGCATTTGCAGGAACATGAACATATATATCTTAAAGCATGCAGGATTTGGGAACTGAGGCCAGGTAGACGGTGAGATCACACTATATTTAAACACCAGTGTGAAAGTCTTTACCAAACAACATCCACCCATCATGCATCACAATGTTTAATTATTTAGAGCAAAAACTACTGTGACTGGCTACTGATGAGGTCAACCTTTACAGAACAATATTTCGGCATAAACATGAGTTCATATTTGATCTCTTTTGTTTTATTATTTTTACTTTATTGGTAAGTACAAAATATTAACAAAGAAAATTGCCAAAGCACATTTATGACCTCAAAGATGCAGTAAAACAACACAAAAAAACCAAATAAAATAAAAAAACAAAAACAGTCTCTCATGCAACCAAACTTGTGTAATTTATTTCATGCAACATCAGTCTAAACCTGGTTTGTGGACTGGGATAAACTGTAATGTGATTGTGTAACTTTGTGAATTCCCTAGATTCATCATTGAGTTTCACTAAACACAGATTAACACAATTTAACTCAACTTTCAATAAAAAAAAAATGTGCAAGCAGTTGTCAATGATTTCAGCTGTTGTCCATGTTGTTTCAGAGTGATTAAGTGCAAACTTAATTTTGCTGAGTCATACCAGCTGAACTGCTCTGATACAGGGCCCTGATTTGAATACATCGTGCTTAGAGCAAACTAAAAGTTGCCCCGTGTGACCAGATTGCTTTACGTTACATAAGCAGTGGCTGCAGTAAATCCAACCGAACATCAGCTACTGCTAACAGTGTGTTAGCACAGAAACACATCTAAAGCCAAAACATCCAGAACTGTGGTTGTCTAGGACAAAACTTGCCTGTGCCTTCTTTGTGTGTTATTATTACAGATGCTAACAATAGCTTCCCAAGGCTAGTGACTTACTGCATAAGATATACCGTCTGCTGTCTATTAGCAAAGACATGATGAAGTTAGCATTGGAGAGGCTAACAACTAGCTTCTCAATAATTGGTGAGCTACTGGATAAGATACTCCTTCCTCTCTCTGTAGGCAACGATATGCTTTGTGTTAAGAGTGGAGAGACTAACAACTTGTGCCCCTACACTAGTAATCTACTGGATAAAATATACTGTCTGTATTCTATTTGCAATGATATGCTTAGTGTTAGCATTGAAGAGGCTAACAAGTAGCTTCCTCATTGCTGGTAAACTACTGGAAACTATACTTAATCTGCACTCTATAAGTATATGTTTTGTGTTAGCATTATTAGCATTGGAGAGGCTAACAATTAGCACCCCTAAACTAGTGACCCACTGGATAAGATAGACCCGCTGCTGCTATGTATTAGCAAGGATATGCTAGTATCAGGATTTAAGAGAGGCCAATGAATTGTTTGCCAAGTCCAGTGGCATTGAACTGACTGAATAAAAACTGGTGTTGAGAAGCTCGCAATCATCATATCCAAGCTGACAGCCACCTAAATGGTCTACTGCTTTTGTTACTTACTCACAATGCTAATTGATTTAGCTGCTGTATCTGCACATCTTTTCTATGTACTGGCAAATTATCCTGCACACTGTCACCTATAGAAATCTAATGCCTCTGGCCAAACACAACATCAACTGTAGAAACTATAGAACTATAGAAATAATACAAATGAATTTTAGCACTTCAGTATGTTTCATATTATGAAAGCCCAAAGGTGAAAAGCTCAAAGAAACAATTTGCCATTTTAAAAACTAACTTAGGTCATGCACACTGTAAAATCTTAGCTAATTGTTTTTGTAAACCTAAAATATCTGAAGATTGTATATGAATTGATAAGCTTTGAGATAAACTGGAGTACAACTTGTTGTTTCCAATGCTGATGTGTGAGCTCTTAAAGCATTTTATAATACTCACACCCTAAACTGTCCAAGCTCCCACATTCTAAAAATTTTCCCACCTACATTTTTTAGAGTGGGTGTAGCAGGGTGTAGAGTTGAGTGTCAGATCAGTGAGGAGAATCCAACAAAAACTGAGAAACAGGTGAAAAATGTAACAAAAATGATGGATAACATAGCGAGGACGGCATGCTGAAGTTTTTTTTTAACACTGATAAAAAGAAAAAAAGAGTTTAAAATACCTGATCCTAAAACAAACAAGTCACAGAGCATAAACCACACAATCCAACACAACTTGGGTTTGTTGATAGTGACCCTGATTCATCTGAATTTCTGATCCAAGCCAGCCTGTCTCTGGCCATCGAACAACAGGCCAAAAAGGTGGTGTAGCTTATTAAGGCTACACAAAACTTTTGATAAGAATCTTAGTCAGTATGCTTAGAAATTCCACTTTGTTTGGGGTTAAGGTCAATCTGCAAATGAATTCTGATTATAAACAAAGAAGCGGCCTCAGCAACCCTAATAGCACAGGTCTCGGTCTGCTTTAAGTGGACCAAATACAGGATGCAAGCTGGCATTGTGGGTAAATATGACCAAAACATATGCACATGTCGGCTGATAGGCAATTATGGATGAGGGAAATATCTAGTGAGATTAAAAATCTTAAATTTAGTACACATATGCTTATTCTTTTAAAGGTAAGATAATTCTTAGTTTTTATGCCAGAGAATTCCTCTTGTTTTAAGAGTATTTTTACTTGTTTTGGGAAGTCTTGACAAGCCAAATTTTCTTGTTCTGTTGGCAGATAATTTATCTTATTTTAAGCAATATTTACCTAATTTTTGTATATTTTTTTCTTGTTTTTAAGGCTGAGTTTTTGCAGTGTAGCTGTCAGACATGAAGAAACGCTGTAAAAACTCAGGTAGAAACCTTATCGACTTATTGTGTAGTGTTGTGGCTTTTTGTGTTGTGGCTTATTGTGTTGTGGCTAATTGTGTTGTATTGGTGCTAATTGTGTCGTCTTGATGCTAATTGTGTTGTGTTGTGTTGGTGCTAATTGTGTCGTCTTAATGCTAATTGTGTTGTGTTGTGTTGGTGCTAATTGTGTCGTGTTGATGCTAATTGTGTTGTGTTGTGTTGGTGCTAATTGTGTTGTGTTGATGCTAATTGTGTTGTGTTGTGTTGGTGCTAATTGTGTCGTGCTGATGCTAATTGTGTTGTGGCTAACTGTGTCGTGTTGATGCTAATTGCACTTTGTTGTGGCTAATTGTGTCATGTTGATGCTAATTGTATTGTGTTGTGTTGTGGCTAATTGCGTTGTGTTGTGCTGATTGTGTTGTGTTGGTGCTAATTGTGTCGTGCTGATGCTAATTGTGTCGTGTTGATGCTAATTGTGTTGTGTTGGTGCTAATTGTGTTGTGTTGGTGCTAATTGTGTCGTGTTGATGCTAATTGTGTTGTGTTGGTGCTAATTGTGTTGTGTTGCTGCTAATTGTGTCGTGTTGATGCTAATTGTGTTGTGTTGGTGCTAATTGTGTCGTGTTGATGCTAATTGTGTTGTGTTGGTGCTAATTGTGTCGTGTTGATGCTAATTGTGTTGTGTTGTGGCTAATTGTGTCGTGTTGATGCTAATTGTGTTGTATTGTGGCTAATTGTGTCGTGTTGATGCTAATTGCGCATTGTTGTGGCTAATTGTGTCGTGTTGATGCTAATTGTATTGTGGTGTGTTGTGGATAATTGTGTTGTATTGTGCTGATTGTGTTGTGTTGGTGCTAATAGTGTTGTGTTGTGTTGGTGCTAATTGTGTCGTGCTGATGCCAATTGCGCTTTGTTGTGGCTAATTGTGTCATGTTGATGCTAATTGTGTTGTGTTGGTGCTAATTGTATCGTGTTGATGCTAATTATGTTGTGTTGGTGCTAATTGTGTCGTGTTGATGCTAATTGTGATGTGTTAATGCTAATTGTGTCGTGTTGATGCTAATTGTGATGTGTTGATGCTAATTGTGTCGTGTTGATGCTAATTGTGATGT
Source organism: Telmatherina bonti (assembly GCF_933228915.1). NCBI lineage: Eukaryota > Metazoa > Chordata > Actinopteri > Atheriniformes > Telmatherinidae > Telmatherina > Telmatherina bonti. The sequence goes on along the minus strand of NC_136613.1, from coordinate 32,475,373 downwards.
GTTGATGCTAATTGTGTCGTGTTGATGCTAATTGTGATGTGTTGATGCTAATTGTGTTGTGTTGTGGCTAATTGTGTCGTTTTGGTGCTAATTGTGTTGTGTCGTTGCTTATTGTGTTGTGTGTTGGCTCTTGTTTTGCTGGGACACTTCAGGGCCACCATAGCTGTGTTGTACTTTTAATTGCCCAGTTGTAAGTATCTAGTTTGTAAAGTCTAAATTAATCTGTACTCCTGTGGATGAATATTTTTGCACTTTTGTTTCCCCGCTAACAAAACCCAATTCAGCATCTGTCTTGCATCCTGTCTCTTCTCTGAGCTCTCTCTAACCAGTGAAAGCTAATCTGATGTTGACTTTTCACTTGTTTCTTTCCATTTTATTTTCTGTGCTTCCTGTGATTATTGCCTTTTGCATTTCTTTGCTGAATATGCCATAGAGCAGCTTTAAATGGGCAGTATGTTGATGTCCAGTTGTTGCCGTATAACACAGTGCTGTTAAATGAACACAGCTGTTGTGACACACCATACTGTGAATAGTATTGTCTCATTTTGGGATGCTGAAGGAGTGGACATAAAGAATGCTTTTTCTGTTTTATATTGCTGCTGAATTGCGGATCACACTGCAGGCAGCAGCAACCTGTATGACTATCAAAGTATGTTGATGTGCTCACAATTAAATCTGTCAGAACTTTTATCCAAAATATGAGATTTGTTAGAAAGATCTCAGTTTCATCTACAGAACTAGACTTGGTTTACCTGAGGATAATTTTTTTCTGACATGATTTTAATTAGATATATAGCCTTCCTTTAATGAGCAGCTGTGATGTTTGTTGAAGCAAAATTTTTTAACAACACTGAATAAATTCACAGCTGTACATACCAGTCACATGATAAAAATCATTGCAAAAATGGTGAAAAGTGATCTTTTAAACATTGTTGGATCCTCTTTAGTTTACTTATAGGCTACATAGAGGAACTGAAGATCGTAAAATAGACTTTCTCTCACCTTGAAACTATAAAGTACGTTCCCCTAGTCTTCAATGACTTTACTTTGGCTTTTTGGTCCAACATTTCATTCACAACATGTCAGAGTTGTTGGTATTTTATATTAGATCACTCACCTCCTTTCTTCTTCTTCATACTAATTCTTGTTAAAGGCTGTAGAATGGTCACCATATTCTTAAGTTTGCCAATAATTCTGTCAATGTGTTTATGTTTTGCAAGGACAGACCTGATCTTGGTCCTGTTCTGGAAAAATTTATTGATTGGTGCAAAGTCTCTCACCTGGATTTCAAAGATCATGAAAATTCTCATGGATATTGGAGACAACCCACTGTCTTTTCTGCAGTGGAAATTAACAAGCAGACATTGGAGCATGCGCATTAGAAGAACCAAATTAGCACTCTAACACTTAAGAAAATTATTTAAAATAACAACAAAAAAAAAAAAAGAAAATGTTTTATAAAGGCGTAGTGAGGATAAAAATAACTAAGATCAAAGCTGATGCGGTTAGTGTTCTAAAACTTAAAACTCTTTTATATTAGAAACAAGTAAATATGAAGACAAATGACTTAATATGCTCAGTAGCAGAGGTGTATAAAGTAGAAGTCCTTTCCAAGCAGTCACTAAACCAGGTGTATTTTATTAGCTCAGCTCCACTGCAGGTAGACGAGCCTGTTAGTGAAAACATCTGATCTTAATGCATCAGTAGATCCAAAAATATGGCAGGACTTCTACTTTCTTTTTACTTCCACTTTATACATCTCTGCTCAGTAGTTCTAAGTATAAAAACCAACACACAGCTGTACAGGGTTTTGTGTGCATTTGCATGTGGATGAAAACTGGATTTTTCAATTTTAAACTATCTTGAAGTATAAAACAACCTCCAGGAGAAAAATTTTCAGAGAATTCTGCTGATCTTCCCATGTGGAGACAAGTTAACCAGTGGTTTTTCACTTTTAGCACAAGATTATTCCCAAACCTCTGTTCTTGGGTTACATCGTGAATATCTTTTACTCGCATGGCAACAACAGACAAAGTCATGGCTGTACTGATACTAATCTTGTTAAGAAGACTTTTTACATGTTTGCATTTAGATAAACAGTTTGTTGCAAACTGTACTGAGACTGAAGATATAACAACGCTAATTATTTGGATTTGCTTAAATCCAAAGTTTTTCTTTGACAGACTTCTGATTGGCCAACACAGCATGAGAAGTGAGGACTAGATTGTAACATTTTAGTTTGGCATGTTCCAAACAGCATTTCAGTCAAGTCTTATATTTTTCATGTGGACAGAAATCTTTTGTAAATGTTGCTATGCATTTTTTGCAAGAGAACAATACTGCATTTGGCTAAATCCTTGTGTTTGTGTGGACATAACTTGAGAGGGAGAAAGACTAATAGTTGAAATGCCAATGACGAAAGTAGCATATTTCAAGGTGATAAAAGTGAAATATCCGCCCATGCTGCCATTACTCAGCTGTTTTTGCAATGTAAACACAAGCTGAAAGCACACTGAGCCACCTCCCTTTTGAATGTACGAATTGTTCAAAAAGTAAGATTATGGATTAATGAGAAAAATGTCTTGCAATAAAAAGGTGTAAAAGATGTGACAAAAAAGCTCCTGTTTTAAAATTTCATGAGAAAAATTCCTTATTCCAGATCTGCGACAAGCGTTCAGTTTGACAGGGACCATCAGGCTCATGTAACACAAAGCAATGTAAACATACGCTGTGTGTCTGCAGCCCTGCTGATGCTGCTAATGTTAATCCACACTGAATCATTTCACTGCATGCAATGGGCGTACAACTCTACCCTCATAAATGTATTTTTAGCTTGCGGTCTCGCTAGCTCTGCGCAGCCCAAACTTCTGACCATCTTCTTGATAAAAAGACATGAAATATGATGTGTCCTTAATATGAAACATACTCCCTGGGTGTACAGAGGGAGAGACAAGTTCCTGCCCAGCCCCCCCCAAAACTTCTGAACACTCTGTTCTTAAAGTGTAAAAACATCTTTCATCTCAGAACAAGCAGGCTCGTCTGTTAGTGCCATGAAACATGGATCTCAAGTGAACTTCCCAGAGTCAATCTGAGGTTCAATCGTCAGGCCACAGAGTATTTATTAAGCCACATCTGGGATTGTCATTACAGGCTGAAGCTTGGGTAAAAGGCAAAGGGAAATGAATGTGATGGAGCGGTGTAGAAAGTATATGAGCTAACAAAGTGGAGCAAAGAGACAAAATGGAGGAGAAGATAAATTCAAAGTTCCGTTGGTACCATGTTAGCTTAGACACTAAGAATAACTTATTCATTCTCCTTCCTAAACTGGGCCTCACTTGAAAGCGTTTCTCAATCTCTGAACAAATTTGAAAGCTCAGAGCGGATCTAAGTTACTGTACAAACACATGGCATGGACCAAAACATATCTAGTTCCTACACATCTGGTCATAACAACACTGAGGATGGGTTTTAAAGCATAGCTGTGACCAATGCAGCACCAAAATGCAGTGTCCGCTGCTGCAAAGGTCAGATACTTAAGTCATTAAAGACACAAAATGCAATCTGGCCACAGAATCTTTGGGCTTTACAGCAGTCTTCTTTCTTTCCTTATCTGCTTAAGTGTGTGTGCGCATATAAATGTGTGTGTTTCTTGTTTTTTCCTCGTTCCCTGGAATCACATGAAAGGTGCACTCGAGAAGTTCAACTTCCTGTGCTGGGTGAGCACCAAGGCCCCACTGAGCATATGAAAGGATTCCAGAGGAAAAGGCTAAATCAGCTGCAGAGGTTTCAATGTATTAATTCCTTAACAAAGCCAATGTTTGGGATGACCGGAAGACTCAAACGGAAGATCAGTGCTGACCGTGTATTTTAACAGTACCCCGAAAAGCACAGCCAACAGATACTTCAAATTTAAAAGGATAAGGGAAAAAATAAAGAAAAAACACTTACACAAGGAGATTTTCTACTGCCCTGCATCTTCTGTAGCAGACTCATTCATGTCTCCATTTGGTCACAGCAACGCTTTCTGATTCTGCTGGTGTGGTCGGCTACACTGGAGTCTTAGTGCCAGCTTCCCCTGTGAAGTCGATTAGGCTACTTTGAGCGTGCGCAATGGTGGTCTGCTCACATGAGGCCGAGAGCTTTTCTTTATGGTGTGTGAGCTTCATGGCAGGAGGTAGCTGCCTGGCTTTAACTCTCAAAGAACATGCATTGTAGCCCTAACTCTGCTAGCAGTCTGGAATAAAAGCCTTCTTTGATTTATAACAGACTGAAGCAAGCAGTCTGCAGGTATACCAATTCTGCCTTGTAATAAATGCTCCAATTTTTGTGTTAATGAGGCTCTCAGTTTTCACAACATCTGACATGATGGTGCACTGAAAAGGTTCTGTTTATTTTAATTAGGCTCGAGATGCAGACACCAGAAAAACTTTATCTGATGAAAGGTTTAAAACCAAACAGTTCTGACATTTGTCTACTCTGGAAAAAATGAAGTATCTTCTGTGAACTGGCCTTAGATGGCTAAACACCAGCACTGCTCTGACACACACCCACTTCATTCCCATCCAGCAGCAGAGCTGGTGCCACCATTTGATTGAATAACTGATAATGGCTGCTCGTATGCATTGCTGGAAACACAAACATGCCAAATTCCTATGATGTCATGAGGAAGAGTTATGATTTTCATGGCAGCTCAGAGTAGAGTGCAGAAAGCCTTCCTCCCACTAATATATCACAGGCTCTAAAATTTCCTTAATTATATATAACAAGGCATTAAACCCACAGAGTGAGGTCTTACAACCTTAGACCTGTTCCTGTAAGAAGATTATATGTGTCATTGTGAATTGCTGATTTGCTGTCTTCTCTGTGTGGTCCCCCATCCAGGATCGGTTGATTGGTCCAAATCCCCCTCTTTCTGCATATCTGGTAGCACAGGTTGGGTGGGTCTTTGCCCTGACCCACCAATTCCTAAAGACCTTCATCAATTTAAATCCTGTTCTATTGATCATTCATAATTAAAAGCTTACAACTCAGCTGCAATCGGTGATGGAATTTCTGACAAAAGATGTTTTAAGTAAAGTAAATTTGTTTTCTGAGCAATTTGGATCCCTGTATTCTAGCCATGTGATTTGCATGGACTATTAAATTTTTGTTCTAAACCTTGACATTTGTTGTCAAGTTTTGCAGGTTTGCAAATATAGTCTTTTACCAAAAATTAGGGATCTAAGTTTGGCTACTGAATAGTTATTTCATTTTCTCTGATTTGTTTTTTCTTGTTGATAATTACATCTTTAAGATTGTTACACTGTTTTATTTTCTCGTGTTTTTTTTTTTTTTTTTTTTTTACTTCTCAAAGCTCCATTTTCTGATTATTTTTAGCTATTATATACACTCCTTCACTGAACAATAAATTACTTCCCCTTTAACCAGATTATGCTGTTTGAATACAACTTCTGCTTTCCCTGGTTGAGCAGAGTTTGTAGCATTTATGGGGGCTCGTCCGGGATTGCCCCTTGTTTATGAGATAACAAGGTAAAATTTTAATTGTTTAGTAATTCAATTTAAGAGTGTGATTTGCACATGCAGGCACAAATAATTCCTTTGGGTGTCTGATGCCCTGAAGAATGAACTCTGAACGCTGCCTACTGCAAGTGAAACAACTAACGAGTATTGATTTACTTTGCTAATATGTTTTTGGCATCCAAAATAGAGTTTTATAGTTAGTGATATGTAATCTGTGGTTTCTTTACATGTGGTCCCATACATTGTCCTGTTTCCCCAGGGTTGTTTTTGTAAATCAGTCAGGTCTTTCAATGAAAACTTTTATTCCTGCACCTGTCTGCCTCTTGCCACAATTTGTACTTGGGTCCTAATAGTCTTGCATCTTGCAAGATGATGTGGCCATTCATGGACCCACCCAGTCAAGCAAGCATCATCTCCAGTGAGCATGCCACTGGGCCTTGATCCAGAACCTTGCCACACTCCAGTGAGGTTGCCATTTTAGCAGTACAGATTGGCATTCTCAATACCTCCTGGGAGGCCCAGGTTTCCTAGGAGGTATCTGTGGCTGTGGTTGCCAGAAGGATGCAAGACCTGTCAAAACTTGCCTCACACCATTCTTTCTGGCAGGACCCTGGCCTGTGTCTCCTTTGTCCTTCCCAACACTTCAGTGTCCCACGATGTTGCTCAGGTCCTGTCCAACAGGAAGCATAGGATATAATGCTCTTCTGTCTCGTCTGGTTCCTGCCTCTAAGAAGGTTTCTCCTACTCCTCTTCTGGTTCCTGTGACCAAGGAAGTCGCTTCTCCTCCGTCTTGGTTTTCTGTCTCTTTGGAGGTCACTCCTTCTCCCCTCCTGGAGGAGGCTTTCCTCCTTCACCTCTGGCTTTGTTTCCCGCCCATGAGTGGTCCCTGTCTTTGTGTGATCCCTGCTGGGCTTACCTCCATAAGTTACGGTTCATGTAGCTGGTATTACCATTTGTAAGACTCCTTGTATCTCACCAGAATCGTCCCAGACAGTCTTCCAGAGATTTGTTCCTATCCTCATGGTTTCCTGGCCACTCTCTGTGTATTCAATTCTTGGATTTTCTGGAATCTTCAAAAGCAGTTTTTCTTCACCATGCTCATGCAAGTGTGTGCAACACTCCAAGGTTAGGACAGTCTTTCATGTTTTCATTTCCAAAAAGGTGTCATACATGTTTTGGCAAGCAGAACGACTTTGAACAGTTATGCCATTGACACAAGGCAGAGGCTTTGAACCACAGCATCCCTGTATGGAGCCTTCATTTTTGCTTTCTATCAGCCTTATACTAACAATGAAGCTTGCTTCTATGCTGGTACCTTCATTCAACATGATGATCTAAATATACTGAGACATTATTTACACAAGCCTTATCTGCAATACTGTCTTCTTAAACTGATTACAGTTCAGGACAGTGTGGAGCTTTGATTCTTCTGCATTCATGTCTCTCTTGTAGCTGAAAAAGTGCTTCTTTAGAAAAGTTTTTCAGCTGCTCGACTTAAGCTGGACCTGAGGTATAAATAGATGTAAAGGGGTATTTGAACTCTAAACTCTGACTGTTCATAAAACATCCTAAGAAGGTGGTCCATTTAATCATGTTTGGCGTTTGAGAAAATTTGGTCTTAAAGACCCTGTCTGAAAAGAAAAATCAATTGTCTCATGTCTGTGTGACCGCAATTGTTCTTTGTTTTGTGTTATTCCATGTTTGAAGTGAGGACACACAAAAGATTTCTTATCAATAACTGCTAGAGACAGTAATCTGCATGTGCTTAAATCAAAACAGACGTTGCTAAGGTATTACTCAGGGGCAAAAAAGTGAACATTAATCTGAAGTAATTGAAATGAGGCTGCCTAGTTTCCCTCCCTCCCCACCACCCTTTGCTATTTGCCAGAAAAGGAGAAAATAATTTAGTTCTTGGCAGAAACTGTGACAAAGGTTTTGTGCCTGTGCCTTTTGGCACAGATATAAAAAAATAGACCTAAATTATAATGAAAAATTGATTAAGTTGTAGAACTGCTGATTGAATGCCAACCAGAATCACAGTTCTTTTTCTATTCTACATTCAAACACAGGTCAAGTTTCATTATCAAATGAAATAGGTGTTTTTACATAGATGTTTTGCATGGCTACTGAAACAGTGTGGTTTAATACAGATGCTTTAAAAATGCACTGAATCACATCTAATTGGGAAAGGGAATCAACTGGATAAATGGGGGTTAAAACAGCCATGTGTGCATTTCAGTGGAAATGCCACTGTGATACAAAATATTGGGGGGGGGTATTATGGGACAAAAAGCAAAAAAACTGAATGTAATTTCAGTCTTGTGGTGTACTCTGACATTAACACATAATATTGAGCATTGGAGCTGAATGAAAGGCTCATATTTATACAGGTGTCAATGTGTGGAGCCTTTTGCATCACTGGAATGCAGCCGCATTGTGAAGGACTGCAGGTGGTCTCTGTCACACAATAATCAGCTGTCATGTCTGTTAATGCAACTTGTAAAAGAAAAAGTGCACTGATCTAATGCCATTTTCACCTTTAAATATCCAAATATTCCAAGCGCCAAATTCTCAGGATCTGAATTCACACCGAGCCAAAATAATACAATTTAATGTCACCCCAAGAACTTGGAAAAATTTAAGAAAATATTTCCAGCACAAATATGAAGTGCGTGTTTCTTTTAGTTGCGAATAAAAGTCCTAAAATGAAAGCAACAGCAAGAAGCAGCAGTAAAAAGGTCTGCTTTATCTGAGGAACAAAAGGAAGACTTGAACACACCATAAAGACACCTTTTTTTTTTTTATCACCTAGTACGTATAATATATGATTTTGTGAGGGTAAATAATTTTTGATTGCAGAAGGGAGAAGTAGTCTATTTATTTTAATAAGTAAAACTCAAAGACTATCTGTATCTATTAACATAATGTAAATTATTAGTTCAGTTTTGGTATCAAACATTAGATTTTTATATTTGCTTCATGCATTCAGTCTGCATATTAAAGTGTTTTAATACATCAGATTGTTACTTTATATTTAAGCTTTTGTGAGGAATTTAAGAAATATGCAGCAAACCTTATAAAATGCAGTGCTATATCGACGGCTCTAATATATAAGCTTGACACAAACGGGGTCGGATGGGGCAAACAACAGTGACTCACGAAATACGTTGTCACCCAGATGACACCTAACACACGGGACACGACAAACAGATGTGATGGCGACGGCATCACGCTCTTGGGTCGCGAATATCCAGATTCAACATAGATAGTTGCTATTTGTTTTGAGCTCATGTAACTCTTGCAAATATTCACCAAAAAATTATTTTATTGTTGTACTCCAGCTGAACATGGTGGCATCGTTGACAATTGGGAATTTTGGTGACAGTCAGACCGATGTGACTCAGCTCTGAAACCCAAAATGTTTGTTTCAGCTGGATTAAAAAGTAAAGAATGTGATCATGTGATATAATCAAATGTATGTTGTACAAGAAACCTAAAAAACATCCAGTGCCTTTGCAGACGTCCATGCTGACAGCCACACACACTGCAAACTGAAACTGAGACAAACTGCTCATTTACAAAGCACTAAAAGGTATGCTTTCACCATCTCTCATGCAAAGTGGTCATGTGAATAAAAAGGAGCTGGCCGGGCTGTTGCCTTCTTACGAGAAAGTCAACAAATTCAGGAGCTCTGGTTTACATCTAACGGCTGGCAGGGTACTCAGTCGCCTCGTCTCCTCCACCCGTAGACTGCGTGCTCGATGCTGCCTCATGAAGTTTGGTTTCGCTGCTTGTTTTCTTAGCACTCCAAACCTCCAGTGGCACCAGCACAGTGCACTTGTTGTGGCCTCGTAGAGCCCCTACTACCTCCCCCCCCTGATCTCCTTTTATTTAACCCATTTTGTCTGAGGTGTCCTTCTTTGTTAAGAGCTAATGTCCTCAGAAACCATAACACAGCCGGCCTCTGTGAACCCCTCCCTGCCTGTTAGGATACAGGGCTTCTGTCTGCTGACTGTCCCTGCCAGTCTGCAGTGTGGCTGCAGTGGTGAACTGTGTGGTGGACCACGCCTATGTAGTCTGATTTACACTCTTTTCTTCCTGGGTAGCCACTAGACAGCAGCCAGCTCCTGGAGGGACCAACGGCGGCTTCAGCTAAGGGGCCAAGCCCGAGGCCCATTTGGTTTTGGTTTCCTTTTGCCTGCCACTGTGCCACACCTATAGCATGAGTTGGGCTAAATGAGAGCAGTGTGTAGATTCAAAGCCCGACTTAAACTGAAACCAATAAAAGGCAAGGCTGTGCAAACCGCTCCACAGCCACTCGCAGGTCATATGTCTGTCTGTCTGTCAATGTATTCGTGCTTTAGCCGACCCACCCTGTCTCCAACTCATTTATGCATAAATTCCTTTTGCACGTTATCACACAGAAGCATTTAGAGTCAGGAGCCATGGTCCATGGATGGATGCTTAGAATTCATTCCTTTCTCCCATTTTTCTTCTCAACTACAGACTGAAAGGTTCACATTCTTTCCACTGTGCCTTCATTCTTCCATCTCTCAGCCCGCTGATGACGGTCTGCACAATCTTTTCAAATGTCTAAGTTCTATTCAGTGAACAAAGAAGCCTGTCAGATAGTTAGGTGTTTTTATTTTACTGCTAGGTATGAAGCAGTGCCTCAAAGATTCAATTTATAATATTCTATATGTAATGGTTGCAAAAAGAAAGCTGTCTGCATCAAATGGGTCCTGTTACATAGTTAGTAAAGATGTAAATATGTGCAGAAGTTCAGCAGTCTGTGAAAAGCTGCTTTTTAAAAGCATTTTTAAGGTCCTGATGTAAAGTGAACTGTCACCCACCCACCCACCCATCCATCCATCCATCCATTCATCCATCCATCTATTCATCCATCCATCCCACCATCAACCCATCTTATCATCCATACATCCCTCCATTCATCTATCCCATCATCCATCCATCCATCCATCCATCCATCCATCCATCCATCAATCCATGCATTCCTCCATCCATCCCATCATCCATCCATTCATCCATCCATCCCATCATCAACCCATCTTATCATCCATCCCTCCATTCATCCATCAATCTATTCATCCATCCATCCGTCCATCCCATTCATCCATCCATCCATTCATCAATCCATGCATTCATTCATCCATCCCATCATCAACCCATCTTATCATCCATCCATCCCTCCATTCATCTATCCCATCATCCATCCATCCATCCATCCATCCATATATCCATGCATTCATCCACCCATCCCATCATCCATCCATCCATCCAGCCCATCATCCATCCATCCATCCATCCATCCATCCATCCATCTATCCCATCATCAACCCATCTTATCATCCATCCATCCCTCCATTCATCTATCCCATCATCCATCCATCCTATCATCCATCCATCCATCCCATCAGTAACCCATCCCATCATCCATCCATCCGTCCAGCCCATCATCCATCCATCCATCTATCCCATCATCAACCCATCTTATCATCCATCCATCCCTCCATTCATCTATCCCATCATCCATCCATCCTATCATCCATCCATCCATTCATCCATCCATCCATCCATCCCATCCATCGATTCATCCATCCCATCCATCCATCTATCCATCCATCCGTCCATCCCATTCATCCATCCATCCATTCATCCATCCATCCCATCATCAACCCATCTTATCATCCATCCATCCCTCCATTCATCTATCCCATCATCCATCCATCCGTCCATCCCATTCATCCATCCATCCATTCATCAATCCATCCTATCATCCATCTATCCATCTGTCCGTCCATCAATCCATCCCATCATCAACCCATCCCATCATCCATCCATCCATTCATCCATCCATCTATCCATCCATCCATCCATCCATCCATCCATCCATCCATCCATCCATCCCATCATTAACCCATCCCATCATCCATCCATCCATCCAGCCCATCATCCATCCATCCATTCATCCCTCCATCCATCTATCCCATCATCAACCCATCTTATCATCCATCCATCCCTCCATTCATCTATCCCATCATCCATCCATCCTATCATCCATCCATCCATCCCATCAGTAACCCATCCCATCATCCATCATCCATCGATCCATCCATCCGTCCAGCCCATCATCCATCCATCCATCTATCCCATTATCAACCCATCTTATCATCCATCCATCCCTCCATTCATCTATCCCATCATCCATCCATCCTATCATCCATCCATCCATTCATCCATCCATCCATCCCCTCATCCATCCATCCATCCCATCCATCGATTCATCCATCCCATCCATCCATCTATCCATCCATCCGTCCATCCCATTCATCCATCCATCCATTCATCCATCCATCCCATCATCAACCCATCTTATCATCCATCCATCCCTCCATTCATCTATCCCATCATCCATCCATCCGTCCATCCCATTCATCCATCCATCCATTCATCAATCCATCCTATCATCCATCTATCCATCTGTCCGTCCATCAATCCATCCCATCATCAACCCATCCCATCATCCATCCATCCATTCATCCATCCATCCGTCCATCCATCCATCCATCCCATCATTAACCCATCCCATCATCCATCCATCCATCCATCCGTCCAGCCCATCATCCATCCATCCATCCATCCATTCATCCCTCCATCCATCTATCCCATCATCACCCATCTTATCATCCATCCATCCCTCCATTCATCCATCTATCCTATTATTCATCCATCCATCCATCCATCCATCCTATCATCCATCCATCCTGTCCATCCATCTATCCATCCATCTGTCCATCCATCCATCCCATCATCCATCCATCCATCCATCCGTCCAGCCCATCATCCATCCATCCATCCATCCATCCATCCATCCATCCATCCATCCTAGCTGTTTTTCCATCTGTGCTGTTGCATCTTTTGACACTTCTCTGGACAAACATAATGTCTCTGCATGCTAGTTCATGTCAGAGAACTCCACACCATTCATCAAAGATCAGGCTACTGACCACTTACTAATATATAACTTTTTATGTCAGAAAAAACTATCCTAGTTTCCTTCTAATATTCTACAATAATATAGTAATTTTTTTTTCTGTGCTTAAAAAAATGGAAATTTCTAAGTATTTAACAGATGAAGGTCTAGAAGGCTGTTCTGTGGTCAGAAAACCTTTTTGGAAACGATCAATGCAACAAGCTCAACGTTTCACACTGTGGCTTCTCTGCTCCGTACTTCTCTTCAACACTGTCTATTTCTAAAGAATCTCATGCACCAAGCTTTAACTTATTTAATAGTTTTTAGCTGAAGTTCAGGAGCAGGACAACCCTCCAAATGCTCACCTTCCTGTTGCTTATTTTCCCTGAATACCTGCACGTTTTCACTGCCAGTGCAATCCTCCCTCTCTTGCTGTTCCTGCTTCTTTCGCCTTTCTCCACCTTTTCCACTTTTCCTCTTCTGTTTCATAATCAGAGATGTGCAAACTACGGAGCTACTGCTTATTACTGATCACTTTTCTGACACCTTGGTTATTTATTTTGCCTTGCTTTAACCCAATCAATCCGCTGCATCTACGTGTTGTTGCTGATTGTGAATTTACATTTTACAAAAATCTGAGAATACAATATAAATTTAAAAAGATTAAATTGATTTAAATGGATTCTCTTGGTTGCCTGGTGATCAAACATAAACACAAAGAACCAAAAGCTCCTTTGGCTGCTTTTTCACAATGCAAACAGCAACTCACTATGAAGTGAGGCGTCATAAAGAAGTTATTGGTTTTATTGCTGTTGGGAGCTCGCATGCAGAGCCGTGTCCAGGTGGATGCTGGTGCCCGCTCAATCTGCAGGACCCGGTTCTGGCAGCTAACAGCTAGCACCTACTTGCTTTGCCTGGGAAGCAGCTAGCTTGTCATTTCATTTCCATCCCTCAGACAAAATAGCCAGATCGTCCAAACCCGCCCTTGCTGGTCTGGATCTACTGCCGGGTGGGACTGTTCCTGATTAAAGTTCTGCTTTTAAAGAGGTCGTGGTGGAATTTCACCACACAAATCCAGGAGCTATAAAATGATAGTGGCCAGGCAGGGAAATACTACACGATACTCACAGATCTTAATTTGAGTTTTGGTTAATATTTAAGGTGACATAAAGACTTCGGTTAGAAAACGTGGAAAATCCCTTTAGGTGCTGGTTTCTCTCCTTTCTTCATCCCTGACTTGTGAATTTGGAATCTTCTCTTTAGACTGTGTCAAATATTTCCCCACTTGTCACAGCTTTCATCTCTTTCCATCAGCCCGACTTTAAATATTGTTGCAGTTCTGTCATTTTACCTTTCAGACTAACTCAGATGCAACCACATCCGTCTCCTCCCCTCAGTCGTTCCAACTCCCACCACCTCTAGTGTCTTCACATCAAGCTGATGACTGAACTTTTTCCACTTGGAAATATGTGCTCGTCTACTTAATGACTTTAATGCCTCAGTAGAAACTTGCTTGTACTAATCAGACTGTAACGAGGACAATGTCCCATTTCACACACACACACAAACACTGAAATAAGTGTTTTTATAAACTACACACACTGATCTGTCACAGCATGCTTCCATGGAAGTGGCTGACAGAAGGATGACGCTGCTACAAACTTTTCCAAGGGACTTTCTGTCAGGATGTGATGTTTTGTGTCTCTTTAGTTCCTGGTTTCCTGTTTTAGTTTGTAGTTTTCCTGGTTTAGTTCCATGAAGTTTAGTTTCCTGTTTTGCTTTCCCGTTCATTAGCTCACCTGGACTCATTAGTTTAGTCATTCCACCTGTGTGTGTATACGGCTTGGTTTCTGTTTCTCATTGCTGGATCATCGTGTGTGTGTGTGTGTGTGTGTGTGTGTCTATGTTAGACCAGGGGTGTCAGAATCCAGTCCTCAAGGGCCGGAATCCGGCAGGTTTTTGTTGTTTCCCTCCACCAACACAGCTGATTCAAATCAATGGATCCAGCAGCTTCTTGTCAACCTGTTTGAGTGTCGGTCAGGTGTCTGTTGGAGCACAGAGACAACAAAAACCTGCAGGATACGGGCCCTCCAGGACTGCAGTTTGACACCCCTGTGTTAGACCATGTTTCCCTGGTGAGTTCTGCCTTCAGTTTATTCCCTGATTAAAACCTAAGTTCTGAGTTTTTCGGCTCCCTTCTCCAGCATTTTGATCCACACCTCCACCACCACCACCGTGACACTTTCTCCTTGTGGCTGCAGAGAGTTTGTCAAGCGGTGTGATGTGATTACTACCTGGCTGGAGGACCAAAAGGAAAATCCTCAGACAAGTGGGCTCACACTGACATTAGCAATGTCTCAGTCTTTGTTAGTATTTGACGTTACAGTTAAGAATAAAAACAGTAACTATGATGTTCCTCGTGTTCATTTACATATGTCACATCTCTTTTCTTTTGGGTTTGCGGACTGTTTGACTCTGTGATGCTCTCTGCATGTCAATAAACACAACTCTGAGACTTCTGCATGCGTAAGGGTGTCTAAGCCAACTGAAGCTTAAAGCCATCTTCCAGCAGACAGAACAGCTCAAGCTGGACCTGGAAAGATTAAATCCGAAGCACATGGTAATATTACTGTATCAGCTTTCAGTGATGGAGGTGCAGTGATTAACATTTCAGCTGTTGTTTCTGCAACTTATTAAAAGCTCTTATCGTTTCAACATGCTGCAGATCTTACATTTTCTGATGCCAACAATTTGTGTCTGGCAAGCAATTTGATATCTGTAGACGGGGCAGGACATTAAAGTCTTATCTATAAAACAACAAAGACAGTAGCTGAGTGCTGGAAGAAGAGGAGGAACCAGTTTCCACAGTGCTTATCGGTTGTAAGCAACGTACAGTAAAACTTACCGTGTGATTTGGATGGGAGAGCATGGGGCACCGCTCGTGTGCTGTTACCACTGAAGTGACCTTCATCATATATCCCCGGTCTTTATTGTGTGTCGTAAACGAATGTGTCAGTTCTGTAAGAGATGAAAGAATCATTTCAGCCACATGTTGAACAAAACTTGCAGCCAGTTGCAGTTATGTGAGAAAGACAGCAGGTCCCCGCTTTGTTATGAGGTTTAGATATCAGAACATTCAAACACCTGCGGTGGACTGGTGAGCTGTCCAGGGTGTACCCTGCCTTTCGCCCAAAGACTGCTGGGATAGGCTCCAGCTCTACGCGACCCTTCATCGCACTAAGCGGTTAGGATGATGAATGAATAAACATTCAAACACACATGAGTCCATGATCTCTATCTGGTCAGAACTGTTTAATATAACTTCAGATGAACAACATATCTTATTGTGCTGCTAGATATCTAACATAAACTGAACCAAAATACTGAAGCAGTATTGGGAAAACTGGGAAAACGCTTGTAGATAAAACTTGCAAAGCACCTGAAGAGCACAGACCTCCACCAAGCAGCTCATTTCAACTCAAATAGAGATTTCCAGCCTGTGTTCCAGTACGACACTCTTTTATATGGATACACTAAAAGATTCCTACATTCACAGATGAATCCACAGTGTCCTGAATATACTGTGGTGTTTGTTGAATGTTTAAATTTTCATTTGTTCTAATTTTATTCTCCCATTTCCTGAATGATGGTATTCAGAATTTTGCAGGAATCCAGATCTATCTTAGATATGTCGTGAAACCTGTTGGGAACTTGTCTCGTGTATTTTGGCCGAGCATCCTGACCAGTCATCATGGAGTTAAATGAATATGTACTGAAAATGTTCCTATGTCACAATAATAAAGAATTCTTCCAAACAGTCCTGGATGCAGATGCTGATCCAGATTACTAAAGTCTAAGTTAGAGCAAGAGCTGTTTCTAGCAAGACCAGCGGAAAGACAGGCATACGGGCAGGCAGGCAGGCCGACAGACAAAAGTGGTCAAAAGCATAACCTCTTTGGTGGAGGTAATATGAGCTTTATTAAACCCTCAGCAGATGTATGTGATGTGAAATGTATCTGAATGTTCTGACATTTGGTGGCGAACATCTGGACAAACTGGGCAGCATCGCTGTTGGATGCAAGAAAAATAAAAATATTAAAAACACCGTGCAGCACAAAACTGGCAAATGTACATGAATAAAATCTGACAGCTGCAGGAAGAAAAGTCCTTCAGAAAGGTGAAATAATGAGGCATAACGAGACGTTCAGAGCTTTTAGGACCATCAAAAACATCATGGTTCTAAAGCGGTTTTGTTAAGAACTTGTTCTTTTACCCAGTATGACATCCAGAGATCAGGTACGAGACCAGTATGGGAATGAAGAGTGTAAACACCAGCAAGGTAATAGAACACAATGATTAATTAATAAACAGTGTGAGAGCGAGATAAGCAGCAGTATTGATAGTTTGCTGCATTGACGGCTAATTTCCAGCAGGTCGGTGTGTTCCGCGGCTTTTTGCTGCCATCTTAGTCAGTTTGGCTCAGACTGCGTTTATAAACCACGACACGTCAGAAGCATCTCGACGCAGGTTTAACCCTAAAATACACATCATGTATGTTTTTTCGATGGCACATGTTTCCAGAACATGTGAAGCTCAGCAGTTCAGATGGAACCAGACAGGAACTCCCATCTTGAGCTGAACTATGTAGACTTACGTCATACTGATGACACCAGGTCAGTCAAGCAGCCGGGAGGGCTCTTACCAGTCTTTTCATCTTTATGTATGACTTGAAGTTTACCCTGGAAGTGGACGATCACAAGATTTTAGGCAGAGTGACCTCTTGTTTACATGCAGTGCTCTTCATACTTGGCTTTTAACTGAAGACATCACACATGATTCTCCAGTGGTTTTGTGATCTTGCAGATCCAGCAAGGCGGACTGCACTTGTGGGCGCTCTGTGGAGGTCGGTACGAAACCGCAGTGTGGACAGAACGCAGTGCTCACAGACTCGGTGGAAATGGGTCGTCAGATGTGCCAAGGAGGAAAGACATCAGCAATGAGCTTATAGAGGCAAATGTCACTCTGTTCCCATTAATCTCAAACTGGTGCTTCTGAGCCACCGTCCTGCAGGTTTCAGACGTTCTTTCGCTTCTACCCACTTTACTAACAGAACTTAGAAAAAAGCAGTGTCATCCTTTTGATTTGAATCCAGTTGAAGCAGCAACTCTCAAGCACTGGAGCTTGAGATTCCTGGATTATGTGGAGACCCACAGGGATATTGGACAGACAACTGGGTTAAGAACATTTTTTCAACCTTTTTTTTGCAGAAAACATTCTTAATTGTGATTGTTCTTTCTAATGTGTGTTTAAGTTGATTTGTTGAGTAGTTTTCAGATATACAGAAGATACACTTCTAATTACTCCAGACGTTCTTGGAGGTCACTTTAATATGAGCAATTCACACAGGCATCTTAGGTGGCTTAGGGGGTCCTTAAGACTAAAACAAGGAGGTGCTCTGGAAGCCACGTAGTTCATTACGTACAGCCACTGGTTGAAATGCGTGTTGTTTGTGTTACAGAAATAAAGTGGATGTAACGTTTCTTTGCTCATGCACGCTCGGGGGTCGTTTGTCTTCAAGTGTGCAACAATTATAAGATCATTTGTAAATAATTAGAAGCTCGAGAGCAACATCTCAGACTCCACAGGCTTCCGTTAGCATGCTAAATGTCAAAGGTCATGGAAGGCTGATCATTTCTGCTTGTTTTGCAGCCAAATGATCAGGACATCTTGCAGTCATGGAACTGCTCCGTATTCGAGCTAACACTGAATCTGAAACGGAGCCAAGACACTGACACAGCAGCAGGTATACAACAGAACCACCAGAAAAACAGAAGAATGGAGGTGTTGACATGGTCCAGCTTTAACAGAGCTGCCCATAGTTTAATGTTACTAAAAATAAATGACTGAAATAATCTACATTACGGCAAAATCTTTCACAGTCATGATGAAATTTATAATAACTTCATGGTACTGTTGCTACAGGTAGCTCTTAAACTGAATCATAAGCTGCACACATTGGCTTTATTTAAAATAATAACAGGATCATATTTTTGTTGTTAATCTGAGGTTTTATAATGGTTCAAAGACAGAAAAGGACCAGATGAGTTATTTGTTTTGTTAAAAGAACCCAGAGAACTGAGTGTTTCTGTATGTCTGCAGCTCATCTGTACGTATCAAGTCAAACTAAGGACCAGACTTCGTCTTAAAGTTACACGATTTGTGTTCTTCAAGTGACGCTACGCTAATAAACTCAGGACTGATGAGAAGAAAATAAGCTGAATCTTAAGGAGATGATTTATGTCAATTAAAGAAGCATTATTGTGAATTTGGCTGTAATAATACACATACAGGCTTTACTTAAAAAAAAAAAAAAAATCCTGAAAAAAGACGAATTTTTGGGAATATGTGGAGAAGTGAAACAGGAGTCATTCAGACCTGAACTTTATTATCACTCAGTCTGCTTCTAAATTTTAGCTCAACTAACATCTAAACATTATTTTCTTCATTGAAAATCCAGTCTTTTGGACTAGACAGTATCGAACTCATTCTTTATCAATTAAATGTCTTTATAAAATGAAAAGTATCGCCTAAATGCTGGAGCAGGACCCCCCAGAGTCCCACTCTGGCTGTGATGAGACTAAACAGGGTAATTCTGGTCTAACTGGACTGGTTTATTCTGAATCAAGTCAGTCTGTTTGCGTTCTGCTTTCTAGTTCCCAGTTTTAACAAAAACCTCTATCTCCATTTTCCACATGCGCGCCAAATCGGCCACATGTGACTCTCAATACAAAGACTCAGAGTTAAAGATCACCAGATTTGTTTGATGAAATGAACCAAAGCGTAATGATGACAGCTGTGCAGTGAGATTAGCCGTCAGCTAGCGCGATCGCCACCGGCCAGCTGGAAACCAGCACAGTCAGCTTTAATTCCTAAAAATGGATGTGAAAATCCAATCATCTTGTGGCGGCATAAATCCCTGACCTGCCCGGTACCACAGACAGCACATTAGATGCTCTCTGAGTCAGCAGAAGGAAGTTGCGCTGAAAGTTCCTGTTCAGTGACCCGTTGTGAAGCCGCAGTCCTTGGCCACCGGTCCATGGAAGGGGAGAGTACTGGTCCCAAGGAGGAAAGCACAACACAGAAGGTATGTTGTGCTTGAGTGCCACGCCACCGGGCCAAAGGAGTTTGATTCTAAAAATACCTGCCTCCCACCGCACTCCCTCTCACAGCACGCAAGGGGCTTTGCACTGGAAGACCTAACAGCTTGATGGCAATTACCGAAAAATTGCTCCTTTTTTCTCGAAGGCTTCATCATTTCCAGTCAACTTGTAATTCATCAGTTCATGAGCGGGGGGAAACGGGGCACCGCCCTGCTGCTATTTAAAGGTTGAACTATTCCAGGTAGGCCCTGAAACTCCGCTCGCTGGACCGTGCCAAATATTTACCAAAAGTCTCTGCCTGAGAAGCTGTCATGCAGAAGCAGTTAGTGAAAGCCAAACAGGCGTTTAATGTGTCAGTACGGCCACCCCGAAGCCATTGGCTACACCACTGAAAACAGGACGAGCTCAAATCATGCGCCTGGTGGAGACTTGTCAGCTGCGAGCCTTAATCAGGACGTGTCATATTGTCTGTTCCGTCAGCGCGACGGGGATTTGACTCCATCCGGGTTGGAGTTGGAGAGGAATCTGGGTGGACTGAAAAAGCTGGAAGCTGTCTGAGCCGGTGTTCTGGAGAGACGCGGCAGCTGCGACGAACCTGGAGGTGCAGGAAGCCATTTCATATCAGGGTTAAAATAATACAACAATGTGTGGTGTTAAAATACCAGCCAGAGTGTTTAAAGATGAGTAAATGAATATGACTGGAGCACATTTCATGTTTACTGTTTGTCTTCACAGATTCAGACTGAAACTGGCTCAGTGAGCTTTTCTGAGCTTCAGAGATGTGTGTGTTCTGGGAACAAGGCATCAAAGCTGCATTTTTCTATGAAAGGTGCATTAAAAATCCAATTTTTTTTCTTCGGATTGAAGCTGCCAAGTTTAAGCTGAAGCAGACTTTCTCTAAACAGACTTTGAAAACTGACTGCCTTTGATTCTAGGAAATAAAGGCAAGGCCTTGCTGACCACAGCTGCCATGCAGTTGGTTGTCCTCTGGCTACGGCTCTGAAAGGCTCGCCAACCCTCAGAGATCTGCCTACTTCCATTCTCCACTCCATCACTTCAAATGTGATCCTTTGACTCGTGATTCAAAACATGTACTGGTCAGTAGGGTTTTCTGGTCCACCACAATCAGGCACAATCCCTCTGCCAGTGGTGTTTGCCTCTGGAACAGGAAAAGAGAGACAGAACGATGAAAATAAAATGTGTAAGAGATGTTCTCTCCGAGCTGCTATTACAGTCACTTTTGTTCAGTTCCCCAATGAAAAGGGGCCAGTTTAAGACCTTTGTGTGTGCATGAAGCGGGCCGAAAACCCACTGAAATCTGTGCAAACAAGCTTGACAGCAGACAGAACGGAAATTCTGTCCGAAGCTTACAAGCATTCTGGAGACAGAAAACTGGCAAAAGGAGGGTGAGTTGGTGAACTCGAGTCATAGTCTTCAGTTCTGCGCACTGATCGATGATGCCAGGATGTGGTATGTGGCACGGCTCACCATGTTTTTGTTGATATTTTGGAAAGAGAACAGTTTTCTTGAGTCCTTTTCACCTCATCCTCCTGTTGGCCGGGGCAACCGAGGAAGGGATTTGTTTTGGAAATTTCCCGTAACATCAGATAGCAGTAAATGCAGGTTTAGTTTCCACTCTACAAACACCGTTCAAAAACAGCCGGGATAGTGTTGAAAATGAAAATTAAAACACAATGTAATGATTTAGAAATTTCATCAAGTCATATTTTATTCCCAGTAGAACATAAACATCATGTCAGATGGAGAAACTGAGACATTAATATTTTATGGAAAATCTGAGCTGATTGTGAATCTGAAGCAGCAACACGTCTGTAAAAAGTCTTTCCAGGATGATGTTTAGCATCGTTAGCATCTCCTCTTCTTCTAACATCTGGAAACATCTGGGAAGTGAGGAGAGCAGCTGCTGGAGTTTCAGGAGAGGAATGTCGTCCCGTTCTGGTCTGATGCAGGATTCCAGCTGCTTCCATGATGCTCCAGATGTTTGGTACTGGTGAAACTGGACTGCAGCAGACCAGTTCTCCTGTTCCACCATGCTGCTGTGATGATGCAGGATGTGGTCCAGCATGGTGGAACCTGCAAGGTCTTCCCTGAAAGAGACGTCTGGATGGGAGCAGATGTTTCAGCATTGATGGAGCTTCCCAGATGTGGAAGCTGCCCACGCCATCGGCACTAATGCAACCCCATCCCATCAGAGATGCAGGCTGATAACAAGCTGGATGCTCCCTCTCCTCTTTAGTCTGCAGGACACGCCGTCCATGCTGTCCACAGACTATTCCACATCTTCATCCAGGTTTCCACTCAGAACATTTTAGATGAGCTTTGGTCCAGAGAAGACGGCGTGTTTCTGGATCCTGGAGCTTTAACCTGCATGTGTGGATTTCAGCCTGAACTGTGCTCACAGACAGAGATTTCTGGAATCTTCTTGAATCCATGCAGTGGTTTCCAGTAGAGAATCATGTCTGTTTTAAGGCAGTAGGACCCCGTAGATCACCAGCCTCCAGTTTTGAACTTCATTCTGGTCCCATTTAGACCGAGATGCATCTTGGTCTCTGTTTTCTTGTTTTTTGGCTGCCTGCTAATTCTGACAACCTTCACCTGGGATCATTGCTCAAACAAAACTCTGTTTGCTGCCTCCTGGCTGGGATTGGTCCTGCCTGTCACATGCTCATCTCCTCCCTGCTCATTGGATAATTGGAGCTCCAATCTCAGCTGCCTCCATAATGGCCGGAAAATAAAAGACACCTGGAGTCCTTCAACGGCAACCACTGGCTCAGTAGTGGTCTGTCCTCAGCTTGCTACGGTGTTTGGACTTTGACCTGTTGTAATTCCAGAGGACATTGACAGAGCAGCATTGTTTTCTCTTTTTTGTAGTTCTTAAATCTTGATGTTTGTGGATGTAAAACCGGTAGTGTTACATCTGTAAGTTTTTTTTTGTTATGGTTAAACCAGTGCTGCTTTTGTTTGGGGTAAATGCTTTATCTGGCAGTTTTTCTTTTGGTTTGGATATTTTGAGGCCCTTTGGGGTTTTAAGCTGCATCCTTACCCTAGCTCATTCTTATCATATTGCCATTTCTGGTTCTTGCCTCATCTTCCCCATTGAACAATAAATCTGTATTGGTCCATGTGAACACCTTGCCACAGATCTGTCTTTTGTTCAGCTCAGTTGCCCAAACTAGCAGAGTTTGGGCGTAACAGTCTCAAAATCTTGAGATTATACAAGACAGAGCAGGCATGCACCGGGAACTGTGGTCCTGCGTCAGGGCCACTGGTTTTAGATATTTCTGTTTTAGTACTCCTAATGGAAATTCACGTCTCTTTGTGCAGTAAGTAACAACAAACTGTTTGATCCACTGGATTTGAATCGTGTGCTGTAGCAGGAAAGCATCTAAAAAACACGGTGCCCCAACGACTGAGGACCAGAGTTCCTCACCACTGCTGGAGGTGCTGGCATCTTCAAAGTCTTCACAATTTCTGAATCTGTTTCACAATTTTCAGGCCCAGCTTGTCTGAGTGGTGGACCTCTGTCTGTCTCTACATCTGAGACTCTGAAATGCTCTTTTTATACCCAGCTATGTTTCTGACCCGTCGCCAATTAATCTGTTTTTGATTAGAGCAAAATTACTCTTCCAGTATCCCCCCACCCCCTTCCCCATTCCAACATTTTACACGTGTGTTGCTGCCATCAGATTTGATATAAGCTCATATTTTCCATGAAATAATGAAATGTCTGATTCAACCTTCAGTCTGTTGTTTATGTTCCACTGGGAATAAAATATGACATTTGTAAATCACCGCATTCTGCTTATAGTTACATTTTATTCCCAAAGTTTTGGGAATTTAGTTTGTTTTTCAGTGGTAAAGCCCTTCAGTGAACAGCCAACAAGCTGGATAAAATCAATGCTCCCTTGGCTCTTGGTGTGTATTGGTATGTATTGCTGTGTGTTGGTATGTGTTGGTATGTATTAGTGTGTATTAGTGTGTGTTGGTATGTGTTGGTATGTACTGGTGTGTATTGCTGTGTATTGCTGTGTATTGCTGTGTTTTTAGTGTGTATTGGTGTGTGTTGGTATGTGTTGGTATGTATTGGTGTGTATTAGTGTGTATTGGTATGTGTTGGTATATGTTGGTATGTGTTGGTGTGTATTGGTGTGTTTTAGTGTGTATTGGTATGTGTTGGTATGTATTGGAGTGTATTAGTGTGTGTTGGTATGTGTTGGTATGTATTGGTGTGTATTGGTGTGTATTGGTGTGTATTGCTGTGTATTAGTGTTTATTGGTGTGTATTGGTGTGTATTAGTATGTGTTGGTGTGTATTGGTGTGTATTGGTATGTGTTGGTGTGTATTGGTGTGTATTAGTATGTGTTGGTGTGTATTGGTGTGTATTAGTATGTGTTGGTATGTGTTGGTGTGTATTGGTGTGTATTGGTATGTGTTGGTGTGTATTGGTGTGTATTAGTATGTGTTGGTATGTGTTGGTGTGTATTGGTGTGTATTAGTATGTGTATTAGTATGTGTTGGTGTGTATTGGTGTGTGTTGGTATGTGTTGGTGTGTATTGGTATGTGTTGGTGTGTATTGGTGTGTGTTGGTATGTGTTGGTGTGTATTGGTGTGTATTAGTGTGCATTGGTGTGTATTGGTGTGTATTAGTATGTGTTGGTATGTGTTGGTGTGTATTGGTGTGTATTAGTGTGCATTGGTGTGTATTGGTGTGTATTAGTATGTGTTGGTATGTGTTGGTGTGTATTGGTGTGTGTTGGTATGTGTTGGTGTGTATTGGTATGTGTTGGTGTGTATTGGTGTGTATTAGTATGTGTTGGTATGTGTTGGTGTGTATTGGTGTGTATTGGTATGTGTTGGTGTGTATTGGTGTGTATTGGTGTGTGTTGGTATGTGTTGGTGTGTGTTGGTGTGTGTTGGTATGTGTTGGTGTGTATTGGTATGTGTTGGTGTGTATTGGTGTGTGTTGGTATGTGTTGGTATGTGCTGGTGTGTATTGGTGTGTATTAGTATGTGTTGGTATGTGTTGGTGTGTATTGGTGTGTATTGGTATGTGTTGGTGTGTATTGGTGTGTATTGGTGTGTGTTGGTATGTGTTGGTGTGTATTGGTATGTGTTGGTGTGTATTGGTGTGTGTTGGTATGTATTGGTGTGTGTTAGTGTGTATTGGTATGTGTTGGTGTGTATTGGTGTGTATTGGTGTGTGTTGGTATGTGTTGGTGTGTATTGGTATGTGTTGGTGTGTATTGGTGTGTGTTGGTATGTGTTGGTGTGTATTGGTATGTGTTGGTGTGTATTGGTGTGTGTTGGTATGTGTTGGTGTGTATTGGTGTGTGTTGGTATGTGTTGGTGTGTATTGGTGTGTATTGGTGTGTGTTGGTATGTATTGGTATGTATTGGTGTGTGTTGGTATGTGTTGGTATGTATTGGTATGTATTGGTGTGTGTTGGTGTGTATTGGTATGTGTTGGTGTGTATTGGTGTGTATTGGTGTGTGTTGGTATGTGTTGGTATGTATTGGTATGTATTGGTGTGTATTGGTGTGTGTTGGTATGTATTGGTGTGTGTTGGTATGTGTTGGTATGTATTGGTATGTATTGGTGTGTGTTGGTATGTGTTGGTATGTATTGGTATGTATTGGTGTGTGTTGGTGTGTATTGGTATGTGTTGGTGTGTATTGGTGTGTATTGGTGTGTGTTGGTATGTGTTGGTATGTATTGGTATGTATTGGTGTGTATTGGTGTGTGTTGGTATGTGTTGGTATGTGTTGGGAGTTACTAGGTGAATGTTAAGCAGAATATTTCAGCTCTACTTCTGAATATCAGGTTTTATTGGAAGGAATTTAGTCCACTCTTAAATCTAAACTATTTCAGTCCATAACAGATAAGTCATGATGGTCAAGTTGGGTTTCTGTGAGACCCGGTTCTGCTGCACCACCCACTTGCAAACAGCAGGTATCTCAGTAGATATTACAGAAGAGCAAAGAGAGGCATAACAGCATACTTTGTTAGAAAAAGCAAAACAGTCTGAGCCACATTCTTGTCTGCCATGTGAAGTTTAATTTGCTGTTGAAATGAGTATTATTGCTTCCGTCAACACATACATTTATCAGTTCTGTTCACACATTTTGGGTGGTGCAGCACCACAGACGAAGAAATGGGAAGAATTCTGTTTAACACTATTTCTCACCTCAAAGCATTCTCCGTCGCTGCCCCGGCCAGCTCGGATTTTCCTCTTGTTTTTCCTCGCCTGCACCAGGTTCAGCACTTAGAGCGTTTTGAGGCGTGCTGGCCTTATGTCTGTGGCATCTGCTGAGGAATGTGATGAATGCCGCCTGTCCTATTCTGACAGCGCTATACTTGCATGATTTGCACCCAGACGGCAGATCTGCTCCACCCTGATGCTTGGGACAGGGGCTGGTGTTTCTACTTACATGTTTTAAATGCTTGAATCACCTACAGCAGAACGTAGTGGCGCAGACATGTTGTACTTTCACACAACAGTACGTCTTAACAGAATAAACCTTACAGGTAAATATGTGTTTCGCTTGAGAAGAAAAGTGGCTCCAACCACAAGACATGTCAGAGTCATTACATCTCCTACCATGCAGCTTCAAATACACACCAATTTCTGACCTGAGCTGCAGCACACACACCTCATGGTGGGACTTTGTGTTACGTGATGAAAACATCCCGATGCATATTTTAAGTCATTAAAAGGAGTTTGTTTCTAAAGGAAATTCACAAGATCCAGGCTTCAAGAATGGACATTGGGTATGGTTACATGATCTTTTTTAATTCGGAATTAATAATTTGGAATTAAATAATTTGGAATTAACATATTCTCTTACGAGGTTAGATGAAAATAATAATTCCAAATGAACTTTTACATTAAACATGTCCTCACTTTATTCCTCTTTAGAGCGGCGGGTTGGGAAGGGTTCTGATTGGACAGAGGGTGCACGTGACGCATGAAGTATACCAGAAATAAACAAAGTTGGCTCCCTGCTTCACGTCTTTTCAGTCGTAACTTGTAAAAACTACATAATAAGTACCAGTTTCGTCACTATTTTTATAATAAAGGTGAAGTAGCAGCTCGACACGAGCATACTACTTCACTTTCTGCAGCAACTGAGAAGGAGAAGAAAGATGGACCACCGAACACGGGAGGCAAAACAACGCGCGTTATCGGGACAGGACAAGGTAACGAGCATGCTCAGAACGACCAGAATGAACTTAGAGCGGAACGAAGATTTATATGACAGAGGAATTAAATAGTTCTGAGTTAAAATGCGAATAAACCAGACACTTACATCAGAATTAGGTTTAATTCCCAATAGAAATTAGCATTAGGATGTAAGTGTTTACATGGTCGTTTTTCATCATTTTAAGGCGGAATTAACTTTTATTCAGAATTAAACAGGAATTAAAACTCACATTTAAACACACGGATTGTGTAGGAATTTTTCCCATCTAACGTTAAAATAGTGTTTCACATGCAAATGAATGATGCATTGAGGCACTTTACACTTTCCAACACCTGCTGCAACAACGGTAGCCGGCATGCATCAAAAAGCCTCGACAACACCTAAACAAGACGTTTCCATGCTGTTTGTTCTGCTCACTGAGGCAGGTTAACTCACCCTGCTGACTGGTGCGAGTCCAGTTGGACGCAGGTGTTGCCAGGTAGTGCTTGAGGTAGCTTGTTGTTCCCTCCCCACAGTAGTCTCTTAGTTAAAATACGAGAATGTTCTGCATGAATGTTCTGCATGTGTCACAGTCACTGAGTCATCCAGCAAGTTTATTCACTAACAGCAGGTACCTCTCTTTCTGTCTTTTTGACTTAACTTGCTAGTTTCTGGTCCTCATGATTGTCAACGGTTTTGTTCTCCACGAATCTAGAGTTGGCTTGTGTGGGTGTATATATTTATGTGTGTGGGTGGGTATGTGTGTGTACTTATGTGTATGTGTATGTGTATGTATGTATGTGTATGGATATGTATATATGTATGCATATGTGTGAGTGTATGTGTATGTATGTATATGTATGTGTATGTGTATGTATGTATATATATATATATATATGTATGTATATGTATGTGTATGTGTATGTATGTATGTGTATGGATATGTATATATGTATGCATATGTGTGAGTGTATGTGTATGTATGTATATGTATGTGTATGTGTGTGTATGTGTTTGTGTATATGTATGGGTATGTATGTGAGTATGTATATGTGTATATATGTATATATATATATATATATGTGTGTGTATGTATGTGTATATGTATGTATGTATGTATATATGTATATATATAATGTATGTGCGAGTGTATATACATATATATGTAGGTGGGTATGTATGTGCATATACATGTATGCATTGATCTCTTTCTTTTGGTTTTTTTTTTTTTTTTTTATGTTCTCTTTTCTGTTCTCTTTCTGCCCCTTTCCTGTCCTTTCCGGTCGGGTCCAACTCTGTAATACAAGCTATTATCCAAAACAAATTGAAAAATAAAATAAGAATCAAGAAATACAAGGGGATCATTACATCTAAAAAAGTTCCCCTTGGCAAAATAAATTTGCTCAGCAGAACACAGCATCCAGAACATCAGTCTGCTTGCTTAAATGCTGGACAAGACAAAAAAAAAAAAAAAAAAAAAAACGAGACACAATGGATCCCACTAGATGATGTAAATGTGAGGAGTATAAATGTGTTTATATAAAAGCTGTAATGAATCAGAACATTAAGGGATCAGTTCATGGTTCAGACACTTCTTTTGAGGTTTGAAGTTATCCCACAAAGGTTACAGTAGATTTTAGATTTATTCTGACATCGTTCAACAAGATCATGTAAATACTGGCCACTAAACAACAAAAATGTTTCACAGTGTCCCTCTAAAATAACCTGTAGCTGGGTTCTTTTAAGATGTCAGGTATCTTTTCATCTTACATCAAACTAAGCTTTAAAGCAAGTTGCAGTGTACCAGCAGTATGCCACGCGGCAGGACAGTAACAACAGCGTTTCTCTCCTCAGTGGCAGATTAGTTAAGACAGAGTGGGACAGTCAGATAAAACAGTTTTATATTTGCCACACCAGCCTCTATTGCTTTTGTGTGTGTGAGGGCTGGGACTGATGGGAAGTTAGAGGATGATGATGAAATAGCAAGATGAGTCAAATTTAGAAATGTAACTTTAGTTTGGAGCTGCTGCAGATGCAACATGTGTAAAACTTCTTTCAATCAGCTTCTGCATGTTGCAACTGCACAGGTTTGTAGATGAGTTTAATTTGTCATTCTAATCCAAAAAGTCTCCCAGAAACTAATGGAAATGTAGAAACTGCTGCAACTAACTCAGGACACTCAAATATGTCTAACTTCCCCAGATGTATCTCTGTGCAACGATCTCTGTGTGAAGCACAGTCCAAATGCACATGTTTGCTCATTTGCTGCATCACGTGCTCATGTGTTAATGAAGTAAGCAAAACAACTGTGTGTCATGGCCCTGTGTGTCCTGGGTGCTTTGAATATTTAGAAATTAGCACATTTCTGTTTCTCAGCCTGGTGGACAGATTAAAAAGAACATTCCATGTCATTTGAGCAGAGGGCTTCTGTTTTTTTACATTCTTCTTCACATTTCTGCTCAGAAACTGTTCTAGTCTAAAACTCTGCAGACTTCAAAAGTTTAAATTTAGCATTTTTTTTAATAATAAGAGATACAGACATCACAAATCTATCATTTCTTGCTCTTGTTAATTCTCCCCAACCCTTTTGAAATGGTAGACAGGATGCAGCAGTAAAAATGACCGATGCTAAACATGCTAATGTTGAATGTATCTAGTGAGGATTCATGTGTCCCAGTATTCCATCACAGCTCAGGTGTGACGTTGGCTATCTGTTTTTTTCCCTTTCAAAAGAGAAAGTGGCAACAAATCACAGTGAACTGCTTCTCGAGAGAAACATGAAGCATTTTAATGTCATACCACCTGCCAAAATCACTTAAGTAAGTTAAAGACATTGTATGTATATATATATATATATATACATGTATATATGTATATAAACCATATGTATGAACCAGAGTGTGCCTTTTTCCCTCTCACACAGCACACGGCCTCCTGCGGTGAAGCAAACTTTAGGAATAAACATTTTCTATGCAAAGACTCATACAACGCTGGGACTTTTGCTCCATTTGCTTTTACTTTGTGAGCAAAGTGGAAGTGGAGAGAAAACTCACTCTCTAATCTGGCAGCAGTGGGTGGAAATGAACAGGCCAACTTCATAGATGAAGTTTCAGCAGAACTTTCTGGCTCCCTGAGTGGATAAAAAAGAAAGTTTAAAACTTTATTAAAATGTTAAGCGCAGGGCTGGACTGGTCATGCACCATTATGTCAGTGGTAGTGATGGGAAAATGAAACTGAGGCTTTTGAGGTTAAGTCATTCCACAAACTGGGTTGCTGGTTATAACACTTTTAATTGCTGCTCAACTCGCGCCTGAAGCTTCTCCTCCAGCTTTATACTGGAGGCCCCTCCTACAAGACAAAACAACATTAATCGACATTCACTTCACAATAATGCAACACCCAGACACAAGAATTTAATGTGTACATCAACCCACCAATAAAACTTAATCAAAGCTTTAAAACATTCAACATGGTTTAGCATGTATACAAGCGGTCTTTGGGTTACGTGGTTCCTGATATATGTTGTTTCAACTTTACGATGCTCATTAAAAAAAACATAAATGAAAAAAATCAAGCAAGTTTCAAAGTTACGAGGATGATATGTGACATGGAGGCTGACACGTCGCCTCAGTGCATATCTAAATTGTACTGTTCTTCTATTAACATGATGTATAATACATGTATGTAGATAGTTATTTGGTGATCAAGTGGGCAATATGGGGTATTGAAGGATAAAAATCTGAGTTATGTGGAATTTCGGGTTATGTTGCAGTGGTAGGTCCGGAACTTGTTCTTAAACCGAGGACTGCCTGGATGTAAAAAATAATCCTTCAGAAATGATCAGTTACATTAACAAGAAACAATCCCTTAAAGTATCTACACATGGTACATGCTATGTAACCTGCTCTATGAAGGTATTTGAACACTGGTTTACCTACTCACTAAAAGTCTTGGTCTACACCATGACAGGCAGCATAATGATGGAAGTTTATGCTGTATCTTCTGACTACATGTTCCTCCAAAGCACTGATAGGCTGCTACTGAACTCACATCCAAAGGGGGTCAGACTGCGGTGAACAGTCCAACAAAAGAAAACAAAATAGCTGACACTATTCCTTTAGGATAGCCATACAATACTAAGCAGGCCAGCTGTTACTGAAGAAAAATCCCAAGTTTAAACACAGGAGGCAATCAGTCCTTACAGCTGAATAAGATGAGTAATCAGCCTCAATGGGAGCTACAGCCATGAAGGACAGAAGTAGAGTAAGCAGAAAAAAATAAAAGCTAAGAAAACCAACAATCTTTGTGCAAGTTATTGATGCATCAGTCACATGTGGCCAAAGCCCACCACAATAATGGTCAATACCAGTCTCTCAGGCTTTAATTCTGGCCCCCTTTTTTTTAATCAGTTCCTTGTAGAAACTCTCCCATATTTCCCCCTACAAATGAAATTTAGAAATATTATCAAGTTGCTGAATTCCGTCATCGTATGTCTTTCGGCTCTGCAGAAGCCAATTGACGAGCCACTTATATAATTCAGGATGGTGGAACAAGGGTTAAATCTAAAAATTTCAGGTTGCTAGGACCGGACTTGGGGCCTCTCAGCATCAGGACCTGTGCTGTCAGAACAGACAGGTGTCAGCTGCACTGGCAACATTTCTTCTAAAACTTCTACTTCATCATGTAACCCTAGTTTTTCACTTCTAACAAAACATGTTTAACATTGTGAAATTACTAACAAACAATGATGAATCAGCAAGACATTTCAACAACCAAACGTACAAAGTGTGCAGAGTCTCTTGGTTTAAAACACAGTTGCTTCCTTCTGCTGCTCACACAGTGTTAACTGAAGTAGCATTATTGACATCACTGTTGTAGATGGAAATGGAGCCTAACGGTGTTAGGCAAACTGAGTAAACCTGACTGCATCATTATTCGTTCATCTCAATATTAAAATAAAAAAAAAAAACATTAAATATCCATCCATATCATTGCAGGATCTTCAGAAATGACATAACACATGGCCGCCTGTTAGTAACCTGTAATCTGTGGCCATTTCTTAGTATGTCTCCAGAAGCAACAGTAAGAAACTTTACTGTCAGGCATGTTTAGATGTTTCCCTGCATCTCCACACCTGGGCCATATAACAGGTTCAGACCAGGCTTTGCAGATGTTGATGGAAAGCTGTTGGGTGTATTGAAGCAGGGAAACATCCAAAACAAGCAAGACAATGTGTCCTGAGGAACAGGACTTGACAGACTTAGTAACCATCCTTAATTTATTTTTTTTTATCTGTATCATCAGATCCACTATGTGGGTAAACACTAGAAAAAAAAAAAAAAGACCGTTCTGTTCCTTAAACTCTACAAAAGGTAAACAATTGTACTTTGATCATCTGGTTTTCAGAATTTCCAGTGAAACCTTTTAACTTTTGAAGATACTCGGATAATTTACCAACTTTGTGTTTTTCATTGTGATTGAATCTTGAAAATCTTTTTTACTGGTCTTATTAAAAATCCCTTTGTCAGGCGCTTTTAACTAGACTGAGGAAACACAAAGAGAAAACGTGTCCAAACCTTTTACTGGTACTTTGCGTCCATTTTAACATTGTCAGAATGTGTTTCAGTATATTTGGGACTGATTTCAACTGGTTTAAAAAGTGTTTGACTCCTCCCTGAGCCGCCACCTTACTGTGGGGGAGGGGTTCATGTGTCCTGATGATCCTAGCAGCTATGTTGTCAGGGGCTTTATGCTCCTGGTAGGGTCACCCATTCCAAACAGGCGTCTTAGTCTGGAAGAACCAGAATAAGTGTGGCTCAAAGACCCCTATGATGACAACAACCATGGGCTGAAATATTCCCTTGCCTAGACGCGGGTCACCAGGGCCCCCGTCTGGATCCAGCCCTGGGGGTGGGGCATGAGAGCGAGCATCTGGTGGCTTGGTCTTTGCCCGTGGAACCCAGTCTGGCTCAGCCCGAAAGGGTTACATGGGCCCCACCTCCCGTGGGCTCACTATCTGCGGGAGGAGCTGTAGGAGTTGGGTGCAGTGTGAGCTGAGCAGCAGCAAGAGGCGGGGACCCTGGCGGTCCAATCCTCAGCTGAAGAAGCTGGCTCTAGGGACGTGGAATGCCACCTCTCTGGTAGGGAAGGAGTCTGAGCTTGTGCGCGAGGTTGAGCGGTTCCAACTAGATATAGTTGGACTCACCTCAACACATGGCTTGGGCACTGGAACCAGTGCCTTCAAGAGGGGCTGGACCTTTTTCCATTTTTTCTGGAGTTGCTCATGGTGACAGGTGCCGAGCAGGTGTGGGCATTCTCATTAGTTTGGTGCCTACACATTGGGATTTACCCTGGTGGACGAAGGGGTAATTTCCCTCCGCCTTTGGGTGGGGGGACGGGCCCTGACTGTTGTCTGAGCTTATACACTGAACAGCAGTTCAGAGTACCAACCCTTTCTGGAGTCCTTGGAGGGAGTGTTGAATTGCCCCTTGTGGGGATTCCTTTATTCTGCTGGGGGACTAACATGCTCATGTGGGCAATGACAGTGAGACCTGGAGGGGAGTGATTGGGAGGCTGCCAGTTGATCACCACCTGGTGATAAGTTGGCTCAGGTGGTGGGGGAGGAAGCCGGTCAAATCTGGCAGGCCCAAACGTGTTGTGAGGGTCTGCTGGGAATGTCTGGCAGAGTCCACCATCAGAGCGAGCTTCAACTCCCACCTTCAGCAGAGCTTCAAACATGTCCCGAGTGAGGTAGGGAACATTAAGTCCGAGTGGGCTGTGTTCCGTGCCTCTATTGTTGAGGCAGCCAGCCGGAGCTG
The DNA here is from genome assembly GCF_933228915.1 of Telmatherina bonti. NCBI lineage: Eukaryota > Metazoa > Chordata > Actinopteri > Atheriniformes > Telmatherinidae > Telmatherina > Telmatherina bonti. Next base: position 32,441,676 of record NC_136613.1, on the reverse strand, counting down.
TGGCCATAAAGTTGTTGAGCCGCAACTTCTCCGCATCGAGAGGAGCCAGATGAGGTGGCTCGGGCATCTGGACGCCTCCCTGATGAGGTGTCCTGGACATGTCCCTCCGGAACATATATCTCTCGGATGGCCTGGGAACGCTTTGGGATCCCAGTTGGCAAATGTGGCTGAGGAGAGGAAAGTCTGGGCTTCCCTGCTTAGGCTGCTGCCCCCGTGACCCAACCCCGGATAAGCAGTAGAAGATGGATGGATGGATAAAGTTTTTGATAAATATTATCAAACCAGTATCAGCTTAGCTTTATGCAAACTGAAGTTTTAGCAGGGCGTTCCTATCCTTTTGGATGGCACCAAGACCTGACAAGACCTCTGGATTTTAATCATTGTGGTGATATTGTTGGGCGTAACAAACCAAATGCAGAAATTTAATTTGACCTTGGAAATATATAACTTCAATGTATTGTGGCGAAACATTCATTATGGCCCGGCACTGCAATGGATCAAATGTGTGTTTTACTTGACTTCCAATGCAACATTTCCAATGTTGCCTCACTGACCTTCAAGGTTGGAATTCTGGAAACATAATCCTACTTAATCCCTATGAAGCCATAACCACATTGAATTTCTGGTTGGGAATTTTGATCCAATAAACGTGGCCACAAACAGTTTATTGTAAGAAAATGCTTTGTTGATGAAAAGCGATGGTTGCGAAAAGAAAACAGTCAATAACGAGAGGTTTGCTCCGATTTCTGCTCTTTGATGTGTGGTTGCGCTTGACTTGGATTTATAATTGAAAAAGACAAGAAAAGAAGTGGTGCAAAAAACAACATTAAACTGTAGGGAGCTGTTATGGCTTCTGGTCATGCAAGTATTGTCCAAAGACCTTTTAAATATACAAGATATCTTCACAGACGGTAGTTAATCGACAAACCATGTCACCGCTGTCAGTCATAGATCAGCGCTTATTGAGTTTGAGGAATGCAGATTTCTAGTTTAGCCACAATGACTCCACCAAGGTGGACCGCTTTCCACTTCTTTTATCTTTATAGATGTAATCTTGGCTGTGTAGCTCAGTGATCAGTCTTATTGAAGAAACAGAAATTAAATCTAATTCATAAGCTGTTATTAGTTTAAAGGAAAGCCACCAAATATATCAGAAATATTTTCCAATGTGAGTATTTCTAGCTTCTCCCTGTCTTATTAAAATGTTTGAGGATTTGGATTCTATCACCAGAAATCATATTCTGACATTTTATAGACAGAAAAGAAAATGAAAACCAGATCAGTCCTGAAGTTTGTCGCCTTCAGTCCTGACTGAATTTTAAGAAGGGGTTGAACACGGAGTCACAACTTCTCAAGAGAATCCCAAAATGGAAAATAAACTGTGACATAATGATATTAATTAATACTCAACCTTTACTCAAATATTGTACCCCCTTTAGAATAATTTCACATACCCCCAAACCGGGTAGATCCAGTACAACCTGATCTCCAGTACAAGATGTACAAGTATATTATCAAGATGTTCATGTTAAATGAACTATAGGTTTAGAAAACATTATGAACAACCTGAAATTTCAGGAAAGAAATAAACACACATCTACAGAATTTATTTACATCCGGAGGACAAGCATGTTTGTGCAGTGGGCTTTGAGGTGGTAGATTTGGTAAAACAGAAACAAGGAGAATGCAGGGAGCCACCGGGCGAGGAAAATACAACTGAATTAAAGATTATGTTGTTGGCGCTTTTTTCCTGGATGTCTGATACTGTTTCTGTTGTAGATCTATTTCCTTTTTGGTGGGCATGTCCAGCATCCTGGTAACCAGATCAGCACCTGTACCTCATTTGGCAATCAGCAGGAGCACTATTTAAGACCTGACAAAGAAATGGAATATGTTTTTTGAAACAACTAAAAGGGAAACTGACTAATTGAGCCAGTGCATGGTCCTGCTCCCCTGTGCTCCCATGTTTTTCTTCCCTGACTGGCTGGCGCTAATCAGTTGGAACTGAGTCCACCTGGGGCTTCCTAACTGCCTCTACTGTGTTGTCAGTGCTCATCAGTCTCATTCAGTTCACCTGGTCTTCTGGCTGTTATATCATGACTCACAGCCTACTTAAACACTCTCCAGTCTCTTCCCTTCTGCCAGATTAGCAGCAGACCTATGGCTGCTGGGGTGAGACATAGGTCTGCTGCAAGAAGTTGTTCAGAGTTCTACGGATTGTCTCCTGTTTCTGACCCACCTCTTCATTTCCCTGGGTGTGTCTCATTCAGTGCACTAACACTACTTTGTACACTGTTTCAGTGCGTAGTGCGTTTACACTGACTTTTGCGCAAAAAACTCAGTGCACTGAAAGTACCCGGATGCTGCCCTAAACCCGCCCATAAATGCAGTGTGGAATGGACACTTCGCGCACTGATGTAGCAGAAGAGGATGGACTTTACATCAGTTTACCAGGTAAATAATGGCGGAGTTTAACGCCGGTCCAGGCGGGGATTCATTTGTATAAATGTAAGTATTAAATTATTCCGACGTATACTGCAGCCTGCTAATCTATCCCTGACAACAGTTGAGTTATTGCCGACTCAGTAGTTAGCACCGTAGGTTAGCACACTGTTAGCTGATTTTATCCGGCGTAGTGGACGAAGATCGGTTATACATGTTAATGAATGTTATAGGTTCTATATGTTCATTGATCATTGTTGAATTTCCAGATGAAGCATTGTGGTGTCCATGATGTAAACTAACACCGATATAGCACCAGTTTTTAGCGAGCCGTCCGTTACTATGGTTACCACAAGAAAATATGGATATAAAATAAACATAGTAGTGAATGTAGTTGGTTTGATTATTAGAGTGCATAGTGTGAGGTGTGTAACTTTCTTCTGCATGGCTCCACCTCGTCTGTCCCTGATTGAAAATCCATCATTGTGTGTGTGTGTGTGTGTTAGTTTTATGTTGTAGTTGATGTCATGTAATATTTGCTGAATGTTTTGTGTATGGTAATAAATTAATCATTACAAATATTTAAATTTGAAAAATGTAAAGAAAAAAGTTCATTGTTCATTATATAGAGACACACACAATTATATAGAGACACACACAATTTGTTTCCCATTCGCCAAATTATTTATTTAGATATAAATGCAATCATGATCTGGGGAGTAACACATCATTGCCATCCTCTGCCTCTCATCAGCCTCACAGATGGTTCCTGGAGGTGCTGCTGGTTCTCCTTCTGGTTGTTTCTCAGCTGCCCTCCTGACATCATCATTATCTGGCTCCTGTAGATCATCGCTGCTCATGCAGATGTTGTGGGGGATGGTGGACGTACTTCACCTCCTTCCAGAGCCTTTAGGAAGAAGGACCTCCACCTGGTCTCTAGGATCCTGAAAGACCTCTCCACACACCTGGCTTCTGACAGGCAGCAGGTGAAGCGAGCTTGCAGGTGGATTCAGAAAGGCTGCCTGAGGAGCGTCATGAGGAAGATGGACTGCTACAAGCAGGGGGAGATTCAAAAAAGGATTGGATAAAATGTTTCAATAACAACTTTGCTGCATCTCTGTGTCTGAGCATCTTCTTTACAGCATTACATTCCCTACATTATCATTTACAATCCATTTCCTGTTGCCAAATGTGCAAAGCATCAGAGTAAACACCAATTAAAACAGATGTTTAATGTAAAGGACATTTTTATACTGACAATATCTTTGCATATTTAAAAGCTGTTTTGTTTTGATTTGCACTTTATTCCAATAAGCATGTGGGAGACATGCAGAGACACATGACAGTCTGATGTTGCTTTGTATTAACAACTGAGATCACTCTAGTGCCATATGATACATGAAGTTAAGTTTTCTGGATTTGTTCATTTATTACAAATTCCTAAAGAATTTAGTGGGACGAACTGTCCCTGAAACGATAAGCCAATAATTAAGCGAGGCTGGCAATAGGTCCGCACTCTGGGCACGTATGCAGGCGGGTCATACGTTAGAAATAAATATACGTACCAACTCATGTTCAGCCAATCGGAGGAGGATCCTTCATCACCTTTAATGCGATGTAGTTTCATGAGAGAAGCAAATTCATTCTCGTAATTTAGCGCTTTGTTTTACTTTTGGCGGCAGAAGAATTGTGGTCAAATGCGAGTTCGTCACTACCGATTAGTGCACTACGTCCAGTGTTCCATTTGGGACAGCACTAACCCATCATAGTGCGCACTACGCACTGCATTCCAGTGCACTAACGAATTGAGACACAGCCCCTGAATTACTCTCCTTGTCTTGCCCACAATGGACACTTCTAGCCCCTCTGATTTTCTGGACACAGACCCTTGTCTCGTCTTTGGACCACCAAGCCTCGTCTATTGTCCTGGCTAACTCCTTTTGTGTGTGGCAGATCTTCCGGGTCCTCACAGTAACCCATTACACCCTCAATGAACGATGACCATACAATTCAGCCTACATTGTACAGCTGTTAAAAATATAACTGAGTTTTTCTATTGAGAGGCAGAAAATATTCCCAACTGTTCCTGAATAATGATTGTGATAATCAAGCAACATTTCATCCAGTCCACAGGGGGGTGGTCACCCAGTGTCATAGACCAAGATATCCAGATGCATATGTCTGGTGGACTGATGGGAACACTCCTCGAGTTGCATGCTGAGCAAGAGCCACTGGGTTGTCCAGAGTAGTCACCAGACTGGTTTTCAGTACACCACCCATATGCCCCCATCTCATGTGTGCTTTGACAGTCACCAGGGAGGTCTGGTTTGACGCCTCTCATCGATCCTCTGAGGGGTCAGCCGGGACACTCCTTTACAGCTGCAACAACAGAGTAGATGCTCCAGAAAGGTTTGGCAGAGTATGAGAAAATCCTCTTATATTCTTATTCCTGCAGGGGATCCTACAGATGATGTCATGCAACCACTTATTCCCCAAGTCCACCTGGAACCTGCCATTCTTGCATTCTTGCAGCTCCTGCACCCACCTTCTCTGTTGTCCGGGGTGTTCTGTCTGAGGGGGTCTCTGAGCATGGGGTACTCCAGAAACTTCTTCTCTAGCTCCTCTTCTCAAGGGTGGGTGCCCGAAAGCAGGATCCTCATCTGCCAAGCAGACACTCTTCCCCCTGTTGCTGCTCTGAATTTCTTTGTATGTTGCCTGAGGACTCTACCTCAGTCCATTCCTGCTCCTGTGTCTCAGAGAAATGTTGTTCTGCAGATGTCTTCTAGCCCATTAGAGCTATCCCTGCTTTCCTGTTGCTGGACATCTAGCAGACTAGCAGAGTGGTCCCAGCTCTACGTGCTCTAATTGTCTGCCCGAGGGGTCCTTCCCTGACACTGTGGGGTGCACTTCCTCAACAGCTTCTGTTGGCCCAGACTCCCGGTAGCCCTTCAGAACCCAAGCAGCAGATTCTCCACTAGTGATCCAGCTCTGTCCGTAGCATACATTACCGTCAGCACGTGCATAAAATCACTGGAAAAATCCTGTTTTACCCTCTTACATAACATCAATAAACTGAGGGCTTTGGTCATGCAGATATGGAGATGCTCATTCATGCTTTCATCTAATCCGTATTGATTATTGCATCACTCTGTTTTTAGCAGTCAATAAAACTGTACTTCACCACTTACAATCCATTCAGAGTGCTGCTGCCAGGCTACTCTCCAGGTCAAACAGACATTCCCACGTCACTCTCCCGCTCTGTGCCCACTGGCTTCCTATGAATCGTAGGATTAAATTTAAAATATGCACCATCACATACAAGCACCTGCATATCTCAGACCTTGTTTAGACGATTCCACACAAAATTACAACAGTGGAATGACAACCATCTCCATGCAAGGGAAAATGCAAATAGAACCTGAAACAATGTAATGCACATGCCAGGCCTCTAGGGGGAAGTAACATTTTAGCGACACACCCAGGTGTGCACCAGATCCTCATAAACAACACAACAAATGCGTTGCATACTAACTGCTAGTTTTGAACTGTGGCCTTTCTCTGTGGAGCTTGAATGTTCTTGCTGTGCATGCGTAGGTTCTCCGGGTTCTCCAGCTTCCTCCCACCATCCAAAAACGTGCATGTTAGGTTGTTCAGTTTCTCTAAATTGTCCCTTGGAGTGAGTGTGAATGGTTGTTTGTCTCTGTCTTGGCTCTGGGATGGACGGCATCATGGATCCAGATGGTGAACCAGATAAAAATTTAATGTAATCAAAGTTGGACCAAGACCAATCTTTAGCAAAAAATCATAAAAATCTATCCAGTAGTTTTTACATAAAATTGCGAATAGACAGACAGACAAATGCTGACAAAAACAGAACCTCCGCCACCTCCTTTGAGGAGGTAATAAATTCCAGCTCCTACGCTGGCCTACGTTGATTGCCTTCTCGTTTTGTGTTTTGGTACTACCTCCTCGTCTCTGACCATCGATCATGACAGTTTTACAACCTGTCACAATATACAGTATGTTTGAATCTGTTAATGCCAAAACTCAAGCTGAGAAGGAACCTTTGCTTTTGGACTTGGAAAAGCAAAGGAAATCTGACCATCTGCGACAGACCAACCTCAAGCATTTACGAGAATGTGTGAAAAGTTTGTGGGAAACGTCTAAAGGAAATGCTTCCCCCATCTTGAACTTAGATGGATTATTGTGTGCCGATATAATGCCCACCACACACACAACTGACTCAAATATAAATGATAAAAAAGTGTAATATCGTGTGTCGTGACAGCAGGAAAGATATCCATCAGGAGTCTTGAAGTCCATGTGGAGTTCCAACTGAACAAGTTATTGCAGATAAATTAGTTTGTTAAAGCAGACATTTAATTGACATTAAATGATGAAAAATCCAGTCCAGTCTGGTTACAACTGGGCAAAACATGTTTTTATCATATTTAGAGGATTCCCTTTGATTTCTGTTAAGAATCACCAGTGTATTTTCCTGTCATTACTGTTCTTGAAGGATTTCAAGCTACATCGAATTCAGTTGCACTCTAAAGCTAATTGGAGCAATGAATCCCAAACCCATGAAGGTAACAAGCCAGTCATTTAGATTAAAAAGATGTTTTCTGCTGGACAACTTGACAAATTAATGATGTGCCTACAGTTACTTTCATCTCTGTTGGCAGCGCTGTAAATATTTCCTCCACTTGGGCAAGCCCCTAGAAGGCATTGGCAAAGCTAACTTACAGGACAGCTCTGCCTGTTCTTTTGCTCAGTTCTGGTTGGCATCAACTACAGACAGCTTGGCCAGGGGCTTGAGGAGTGGGTCCAAAAGGCCCCTGCCATGTTTACTGAAGCCTCGGCACGGAACAACATGGGTGGCCCGGCAAAGCAGTCGCCCTCAGTCTCAGTAAAACTGTGGCAGTGGTATGGAAACAACGCACACATCTGGCTCAGCCTTTACCCAAATTATAACAGCTCGGCCATTATCCTGCACATGAACTATAATGCTGTTTTGCTTCAGCTGCTCCATGTTTGCGCTCATACTTGTCACTGACATTATCAGCAGGTATTACTGCTGCATGTGTTTGGTTGAAATTCAAATTTTAGATGCCCAGTAAACCTGCTGTAGAGTTTGTGTGGTGGCGACATATGCAGGCTGACAGGATCGGGCTCCATGGCACAGAACAAAAATCAGCATCAAATCAGTAGGTCTAAACTTCATTAAGCTTCTTTAATCCAGATTTTTTCAGCCATGAGATTCAGGTCAAGTTGAACCGAAAAACATATAAATTTTAACAAAAAACAGTAGTTTAAAAAAGGACAAGATGAGATTTACATACTTTTATTTACATACATTTAGTTTTAATTTTCTCTCTTCTCTTTTTCTATTGTCTCTTCTGTCTCTTCCTCCCAGTGTTTCACTGGATGGCCCGTTTGCTTTCCAGGGTTCTTGGCTCACTTGAAAATAAAACCTGTTGTGTGCACCAAGAACCCAGATTTCCAGAAGCACCAGAGTTTCCTTCTCTGGTCCACACCGGAGTCTGAATGCACAATTACATCAAAAGAACTGCCATATTCATAGAAGCAGGCCAGCTCAGTTTAGAGTGAACCAAAAAGCGCCTGTATGAATGTGCTCTATGCCTGAAGCGACATTATTGAAGTAGGATGGGCTATCCAAGCCAGCCTTCACGAAGGTTAAAGAAGGTTCTGCTTCCTAAAGCCAAACTTGGATCTGGTTCTACAGAAAGGAGCCTGATAACATCTTTAAGTCTGGGTTGGTTGTGGGTGAAGTTTGGACCAATCTTCTTCACAATGCTGCTTCAGATAACAGAGGTGTGCGACCATTCCTGTATGCACATTCCTCTAATTCTACATTCACACTGCAGCTCAGGAATGATTCTTTTACCCAAATGTGACTCGAGTTTGAGTGGCACAGATCCATTTTTTTAAACTCTGACCCAGTCACTTTCATATGTGGTCCTAAATCAGAGATATATGATCTGTGTCAAAGCATTCATCAGTCTGAAGACATCGCAGGCCTGCATCGGAGGAGAGGAGACATGAATAGATCGAATGTAAACAACGTTAGATCAGAAGTTTTTCAACAATTATAAAACTGACACACACACACACACACACACACACACACACACAAATGTAGCAATGTGTTTTCCTCTGAGCCTGCAACACTTCAAGGTAACAAACTATTCACACTCTAGTGTAGTACGAACGAGTATATTGTGAATGATTACGGCAAAAATCTGATTTTGGTAAAAGAAAAGGATTTGAGCATAAAAATCTGCAGTGAGCTCCATCCAAAGAATATTATCCAGGTTGAGGTCTGGACTTCAGATGAATTATTGCAACACTGTCCTTCTTTTCTTTAGTAATTCTGTTGTAGCTTTTTTGTAATGTACAGAAGTTATAAAAAAACAAAATAACATGGCAGGTTACTTCACGGCTTCATTTGGTGGCATTGGTAGCGTGCAACTGGACTGCATTGGAAGCTGAGAATCTACATCCCTCATTCCAAACTTTACAGCAGTGAAAGAATAAATGAAAAGGTGGACTTGAACTCCACGTCGAACATCATTTCCTACGAAGCAGCATGAGCTGCCATGGAAACGAACAGGATCAAACGAAAACGTTTATGAAATTAAAGCTAAGCTCTGGCTCAACAAACCCAGCTTATTAACCTCTCTTCTGCATGTGCACGCCTTTGGAACGAAGTCTGAGGGCAAACATAATACAGGCAGAGCCTCATTTCCCAGGGCAGCAACACTGACCAGTCGCAGTCTATTTTAATGCACTCATGGCTGTTCATTGCCTTAACCTCATTACGTACACAGCAACTCATCAATCTCTTATACAAAGGTCAGACACACAAGAAGTCCCAATTATTGTGAAACAGTTCCACAATTAAAGCTGCTTGCCCTTCAGTGACCCCCACAGAGCCTGAACAAAACAATAGTCTTTGCTCAGCGTTCCAATCAGCATGCATTTTGCATGTGCGCTCAAGTAAGTGTTTGCATAATAAATGTGACATGCTAGCCTACAGTGACGCACACATATCGTGTGGTGACTGGCGCTGTAGCATAGCTGGGCACCACAGAGGTTAAATTTTCATTTACATCAGGTTAGTTTAGGTAAACTCCACGTGATTTTTTTTTTTTTTTTTTTTTTTTTTTTTACTTTGCCTTTTGGCAAAACTCATGTTGTTTTGCATCAAAACAAGGAGACAAACAGACTCTATATTACAAACTCTATATTACAAACTATGCTTCAAAAAGCACTGGCAAACATAAACATACATATGATAAATTTGCTGCTTATATCCACACATGCATACACACACACACTGACACACACATGGATGGCCAGGGTCCCTTGCATCATCAGGGTGACTCACAGGCGGTTAATATGTTCGTAGCATCCTGCCCAGTGGATACAGCAGTTTGCACAACGTGATCAGCGGCTATGCTGCTCCCTCATCCTTTCTGCTCTGTTTTTACAAGGTCTTGAAGCTTTCACCAACTTTGCACCCATCCTCCTGCAAAAGGTCATGGATTGGTGTATTTTAGTATGTGCATTCAGTTTGGAAGTCGCTCTCTTCCTCTCCCTTTCATGTGATTTTCTGTATGTGTGGCGCTTGCTATTACTGTTATTTTCCAAGATAACAACTGTCAAATAAGAGTAACAACAGCTGTCAAACAAGACTAATTGTAGTGGGAGTTAAAGGGCCAGTAGAGGAAGGAAGGGGGGGTCCACATGCCTGGTGGGGAATCAGAATGACAGACTTGATTGATGACACTGTAATGGAAAAAATGTTCCAACAGAGCATAAATCTTTAATGAACTGGACAAAAAGCAGTGAGGTGGGAACTCTGACAGAAATACTGGGAAAGAAAACTGGGGATGAAATGGTGGATTTCAGGGGAGTCAACAAAGGGAAGAGAAGACTGTGGTGGAATCGTGGTGATGCTGTATAAGACAATTGAACATCTTGATAAGTTCTTTTGCTTTCTTGTTAGGGATGAAAGAAGCCTGAGAGTACACTGATGAGTCACATAAGAGTTAGTCAAGACATTATGGGAAGTGCAGCTTATTTAAAATGCTTCGTTTTATGACAAATACAAACTTCCTGTTCTGCAGGAAACATACGGCAAGCAATACAGCACAGCTGACTGGGATAAAAGGGATCTCTAGCATGATGGTGCAGATTGACGGCCCTGCTTATGTGATGATCAGGCAGGAAAACGCACATATGTTGAGTTTTGATCTCTTGTTTCCATGGTAACAGAATCTGGGTGGATGAAACTGCAAAGGTTGGAGGACATCTTCCCCAGGGAAATTTTATGAAGCGCCAGGTGAATCCTGTCTCGTTGTCTTGAACCTGTGCATTCAGGCCGTGTTTACAGCAACAATGGTGGACCTCAGTGTTCTGTTTGCGCTACTGTTTCTGGTCTCTTCAGTTATCTGGTCTCTTCAAGCAAAACCTGCTTCTTGTATAACATCTATGCTGTTGACAGAGACGCCTTGACCGTGTCAGATAATCAATACACCAAAGTGAAGCGGAACCAGAAGACGTGTGGATAGTTTCACTGTCTGACATGCGCACAACAGTGTTTTCAGTATTTAAGTTTAGTTTCTGCTCAGACAGTTTTCATTTCCACTGCTCTGTAAATGCAATGTTTTCCAAATTTGCAAAGGTGAATTTTGGGGTTTTGTGAGGAAATGTTGCTGTGAGAACAAGGCTTTGGCCTAGAAGTCAACTAGAAGCCACTGTTTTTAGTTTTTACTATATAAGGCTCCAAAGGGACCAAATACGGAATAAAACCGTTAACAAATCAGGAACAATACAAAAAAGGTGGCCCACAAAAACTAAAATTAACGGCACATATTGGTTGTTGGTTTAACCAAAGCACAGGTCTTATGTCTTATTTAAAGGAGTTAAGGAAGACAGGAAATAGGGATTACCAAAAACAGTAGGTCATAGTCATGGATGCCTTCTGACGAAGAGCAAGAGAAACAAATTTAATGATTGCAATGTCACATACTTGAACAGTAAAGAGAGAAAAGTACAGAGATGCACATTTTATAATGGCTGCAATCTCAGACTACAGTATCATAACTAAAGGGATGGCTAATGGCCACTCAACCAGATCTAAAAAAGGAAGTTTGAGGTCTGACTTTAAAGGTAGAAAGGCTATTTGTCAGCTGACATGAAACTGGGAAAACCCTTCCACACTCTTCCCACTGCAGCACAGTGGAAAATGAGCACTCCCTGACACCAATATTACCCCACAAGTCTTATTTAGTATCTGTGTATGTTTTGAGAAAGGCAATTTACAAGCCGAGACTGTATGGACTAAAAAAAACACTGGAAAGCTTCATGCTTTGCACAGCCAGGATGTTCTTTGATATAGGGGTGCCCGAGTCTGGTTCTGGAGACCTGCAACTTTTACTGTAGAAGCAACCCTTCAGGTTACCAGACTTCTGCAGGTTACCAGGTTTCTGCAGGTTACCAGGTCTCTGCTGGTTGCCAGGTTTCTGCAGATTACCAGGTCTCTGCTGGTTGCCAGGCTTCTGCAGGTTACCAGGTCTCTGCTGGTTGCCAGGCTTCTGCAGGTTACCAGGCCTTTGCTGGTTACCAGGTCTCTGCAGGTTACCAGGTTTTTGCAGGTTACCAGGTTTCTGCAGGTTGCCAGATTTCTGCAGATTACCAGGTTTCTGCAGGTTACCAGGTTTCTGCAGGTTACCAGGTCTCTGCAGGTTACCAGGTTTCTGCAGGTTGCCAGGTTTCTGCAGATTACCAGGTTTCTGCAGGTTACCAGGTCTTTGCAGGTTACCAGGTCTCTGCTGGTTGCCAGGTTTCAGCAAGTTACCACGTCTATGCTGGTTGCTAGGTTTATGCAGGTTACCAGATCTCTGCCGGTTGCCAGGTCTCTGCAGGTTACCAGGTCTTTGCAGGTTACCAGGCTTCTGCAGGTTACCAGGTTTCTGCTGGTTGCCAGGTCTCTGCTGGTTGCCAGGTTTCTGCAGCTTACCAGACTTCTGCAGGTTACCTGGCTTCTGCAGGTTACCAGGTCTTTGCAGGTTACCAGGCTTCTGCAGTTTACCAGGTCTTTGCAGGTTACCATGTCTATGCTGGTTGCCAGGTTTATGCAGGTTACCAGATCTCTGCTGGTTGCCAGGCTTCTGCAGGTTGCCAGGTCTCTGCAGGTTACCAGGTCTTTGCAGGTTACCAGGCTTCTGCAGGTTACCAGGTTTCTGCAGGTTACCAGGTCTCTGCAGGCTACCAAGTCTCTGCAGGTTGCCAGGTCTCTGCAGGTTACCAGGCTTCTGCAGGTTACCAGGTTTCTGCTGGTTGCCAGGTCTCTGCAAGTTACCACGTCTCTGCTGGTTGCCAGGTTTCTGCAGATTACCAGGTCTCTGCAGGTTACCAGGTCTTTGCAGGTTACCAGGCTTCTGCAGGTTACCAGGTCTTTGCTGGTTACCAGGTCTCTGCAGCTTACCAGATCTTTGCTGGTTGCCAGGTTTCTGCAGGTTACCAGGTCTTTGCAGCTTACCAGGCTTCTGCAGGTTACCAGGTCTTTGCAGGTCACCAGATCTGTGCAGGTTACCAGGTCTTTTACAGGTTACCAGGCTTCTGCAGGTTACCAGGTCTTTGCAGGTTACCAGGTCTCTGCTGGTTGTCAGGTTTCTGCAGGTTACCAGGTCTCTGCTGGTTGCCAGGCTTCTGCAGCTTACCAGGTCTCTGCTGGTTGCCAGGTCTCTGCAGGTTACCACGTCTCTGATGGTTGCCAGGTTTCTGCAGATTACCAGGTCTCTGCAGGTTACCAGGTCTATGCAGGTTACCAGGCTTCTGCAGGTTACCAGGTCTTTGATGGTTACCAGGTCTCTGCTGGTTACCAGGTCTTTGCAGGTTACCAGGTCTCTGCAGGTTACCAGATCTCTGCTGGTTGCCAGGTTTCTGCAGGTTGCCAGGTTTCTGCAGGTTGTAAGGTTTCAGCAGGTTACCAGATCTCAGCAGGTTACCAATTCTCTTCAGGTTACCAGGTCTTTGCAGGTTACCAGGTCTCTGCAGGTTGCCAGGTCTCTGCAGGTTACCAGGTTTCTGCAGGTTACCAGGCTTCTGCGGGTTACCAGGTCTTTGCAGGTTACCTGGCTTCTGCAGGTTACCAGGTCTTTGCAGGTTACCAGGTCTCTGTAGGTTACCAAGTCTCTGCAGGTTACCAGGTCTCTGCAGGTTACCAGGCTTCTGCAGGTTACCAGGTTTCTGCAGCTTGCCAGGTCTCTGCAGTTTACTACGTCTCTGCTGGTTGCCAGGTTTCTGCAGTTTACTACGTCTCTGCTGGTTGCCAGGTTTCTGCAGGTTACCAGGTCTCTGCAGGTTACCAGGTCTTTGCAGGTTACCAAGTCTCTGCAGGTTACCAGGTCTCTGCAGGTTGCCAGGTTTCTGCAGATTACCAGGTTTCTGCAGGTTACCAGGTCTTTGCAGGTTACCAGGTCTCTGCAGGTTGCCAGGTTTCTGCAGGTTACCAGGCCTTTGCTGGTTACCAGGTCTCTGCAGGTTACCCGGTTTTTGCAGTTTACCATGTCTCTGCAGTTTACCAGATCTCTGCTGGTTGCCAGGCTTCTGCAGGTTACCAGGTCTCTGCAGGTTACCAGGTTTCTGCAGGTTGCCAGGTTTCTGCAGGTTACCAGGTTTCTGCAGGTTACCAGGTCTTTGCAGGTTACCAGGTCTCTGCTGGTTGCCAGGTTTCAGCAGGTTACCACGTCTATGCTGGTTGCCAGGTTTCTGCAGGTTACCAGATCTCTGCTGGTTGCCAGGCTTCTGCAGGTTGCCAGGTCTCTGCAGGTTACCAGGTCTTTGCAGGTTACCAGGCTTCTGCAGGTTACCAGGTTTCTGCAGGTTACCAGGTCTCTGCAGGCTACCAAGTCTCTACTGGTTGCCAGGTCTCTGCAGGTTACCAGGCTTCTGCAGGTTACCAGGTTTGTGATGGTTGCCAGGTCTCTGCAAGTTACCACATCTCTGCTGGTTGCCAGGTTTCTTCAGATTACCAGGTCTCTGCAGGTTACCAGGTCTTTGAAGGTTACCAGATCTCTGCTGGTTGCCAGGTTTCTGCAGGTTACCAGGTCTTTGCAGCTTACCAGGCTTCTGCAGGTTACCAGGTTTCTGTAGGTTACCAGGTCTCTGCAGGTTACCAAGTCTCTGCAGGTTGCCAGGTCTCTGCAGGTTACCAGGCTTCTGCAGGTTACCAGGTTTCTGCTGGTTGCCAGGTCTCTGCAGGTTACCACGTCTCTGCTGGTTGCCAGGTTTCTGCAGATTACCAGGTCTCTGCAGGTTACCAGGTCTTTGCAGGTTACCAGGCTTCTGCAGGTTACCATGTTTCTGCAGGTTACCAGGTCTCTGCTGGTTGCCAGGTTTCAGCAGGTTACCACGTCTATGCTGGTTGCTAGGTTTATGCAGGTTACCAGATCTCTGCCGGTTGCCAGGTCTCTGCAGGTTACCAGGTCTTTGCAGGTTACCAGGCTTCTGCAGGTTACCAGGTTTCTGCTGGTTGCCAGGTCTCTGCTGGTTGCCAGGTCTCTGCTGGTTGCCAGGTTTCTGCAGCTTACCAGACTGCTGCAGGTTACCTGGCTTCTGCAGGTTACCAGGTCTTTGCAGGTTACCAAGCTTCTGCAGTTTACCAGGTCTTTGCAGGTTACCACGTCTATGCTGGTTGCCAGGTTTCTGCAGGTTACCAGATCTCTGCTGGTTGCCAGGCTTCTGCAGGTTGCCAGGTCTCTGCAGGTTACCAGGTCTTTGCAGGTTACCAGGCTTCTGCAGGTTACCAGGTTTCTGCAGGTTAAGAGGTCTCTGCAGGCTACCAAGTCTCTGCAGGTTGCCAGGTCTCTGCAGGTTACCAGGCTTCTGCAGGTTACCAGGTTTCTGCTGGTTGCCAGGTCTCTGCAAGTTACCACGTCTCTGCTGGTTGCCAGGTTTCTGCAGATTACCAGGTCTCTGCAGGTTACCAGGTCTTTGCAGGTTACCAGGCTTCTGCAGGTTACCAGGTCTTTGCTGGTTACCAGGTCTCTGCAGCTTACCAGATCTTTGCTGGTTGCCAGGTCTCTGCAGGTTACCAGGTTTCTGCAGGTTGCCAGGTTTCTGCAGATAACCAGGTTTCTGCAGGTTACCAGGTCTTTGCAGGTCACCAGATCTGTGCAGGTTACCAGGTCTTTTACAGGTTACCAGGCTTCTGCAGGTTACCAGGTCTTTGCAGGTTACCAGGTCTCTGCTGGTTGTCAGGTTTCTGCAGGTTACCAGGTCTCTGCTGGTTGCCAGGCTTCTGCAGCTTACCAGGTCTCTGCTGGTTGCCAGGTCTCTGCAGGTTACCACGTCTCTGATGGTTGCCAGGTTTCTGCAGATTACCAGGTCTCTGCAGGTTACCAGGTCTATGCAGGTTACCAGGCTTCTGCAGGTTACCAGGTCTTTGATGGTTACCAGGTCTCTGCTGGTTACCAGGTCTTTGCAGGTTACCAGGTCTCTGCAGGTTACCAGATATCTGCTGGTTGCCAGGTTTCTGCAGGTTGCCAGGTTTCTGCAGGTTGCAAGGTTTCAGCAGGTTACCAGATCTCAGCAGGTTACCAATTCTCTTCAGGTTACCAGGTCTTTGCAGGTTACCAGGTCTCTGCAGGTTGCCAGGTCTCTGCAGGTTACCAGGTTTCTGCAGGTTACCTGGCTTCTGCAGGTTACCAGGTCTATGCAGGTTACCAGGTCTCTGCAGGTTACCAAGTCTCTGCAGGTTACCAGGTCTCTGCAGGTTACCAGGCTTCTGCAGGTTACCAGGTTTCTGCAGCTTGCCAGGTCTCTGCAGTTTACTACGTCTCTGCTGGTTGCCAGGTTTCTGCAGTTTACTACGTCTCTGCTGGTTGCCAGGTTTCTGCAGGTTACCAGGTCTCTGCAGGTTACCAGGTCTTTGCAGGTCACCAAGTCTCTGCAGGTTACCAGGTCTCTGCAGGTTGCCAGGTTTCTGCCGATTACCAGGTTTCTGCAGGTTACCAGGTCTTTGCAGGTTACCAGGTCTCTGCAGGTTGCCAGGTTTCTGCAGGTTACCAGGCCTTTGCTGGTTACCAGGTCCCTGCAGGTTACCCGGTTTTTGCAGTTTACCATGTCTCTGCAGTTTACCAGATCTCTGCTGGTTACCAGGCTTCTGCAGGTTACCAGGTTTCTGCTGGTTGCCAGGTCTCTGCAAGTTACCACGTCTCTGCTGGTTGCCAGGTTTCTGCAGATTACCAGGTCTCTGCAGGTTACCAGGTCTTTGCAGGTTACCAGGCTTCTGCAGGTTACCAGGTCTTTGCTGGTTACCAGGTCTCTGCAGCTTACCAGATCTTTGCTGGTTGCCAGGTTTCTGCAGGTTACCAGGTCTTTGCAGCTTACCAGGCTTCTGCAGGTTACCAGGTCTTTGCAGGTCACCAGATCTGTGCAGGTTACCAGGTCTTTTACAGGTTACCAGGCTTCTGCAGGTTACCAGGTCTTTGCAGGTTACCAGGTCTCTGCTGGTTGTCAGGTTTCTGCAGGTTACCAGGTCTCTGCTGGTTGCCAGGCTTCTGCAGCTTACCAGGTCTCTGCTGGTTGCCAGGTCTCTGCAGGTTACCACGTCTCTGATGGTTGCCAGGTTTCTGCAGATTACCAGGTCTCTGCAGGTTACCAGGTCTATGCAGGTTACCAGGCTTCTGCAGGTTACCAGGTCTTTGATGGTTACCAGGTCTCTGCTGGTTACCAGGTCTTTGCAGGTTACCAGGTCTCTGCAGGTTACCAGATCTCTGCTGGTTGCCAGGTTTCTGCAGGTTGCCAGGTTTCTGCAGGTTGTAAGGTTTCAGCAGGTTACCAGATCTCAGCAGGTTACCAATTCTCTTCAGGTTACCAGGTCTTTGCAGGTTACCAGGTCTCTGCAGGTTGCCAGGTCTCTGCAGGTTACCAGGTTTCTGCAGGTTACCAGGCTTCTGCGGGTTACCAGGTCTTTGCAGGTTACCTGGCTTCTGCAGGTTACCAGGTCTTTGCAGGTTACCAGGTCTCTGTAGGTTACCAAGTCTCTGCAGGTTACCAGGTCTCTGCAGGTTACCAGGCTTCTGCAGGTTACCAGGTTTCTGCAGCTTGCCAGGTCTCTGCAGTTTACTACGTCTCTGCTGGTTGCCAGGTTTCTGCAGTTTACTACGTCTCTGCTGGTTGCCAGGTTTCTGCAGGTTACCAGGTCTCTGCAGGTTACCAGGTCTTTGCAGGTTACCAAGTCTCTGCAGGTTACCAGGTCTCTGCAGGTTGCCAGGTTTCTGCAGATTACCAGGTTTCTGCAGGTTACCAGGTCTTTGCAGGTTACCAGGTCTCTGCAGGTTGCCAGGTTTCTGCAGGTTACCAGGCCTTTGCTGGTTACCAGGTCTCTGCAGGTTACCCGGTTTTTGCAGTTTACCATGTCTCTGCAGTTTACCAGATCTCTGCTGGTTGCCAGGCTTCTGCAGGTTACCAGGTCTCTGCAGGTTACCAGGTTTCTGCAGGTTGCCAGGTTTCTGCAGGTTACCAGGTTTCTGCAGGTTACCAGGTCTTTGCAGGTTACCAGGTCTCTGCTGGTTGCCAGGTTTCAGCAGGTTACCACGTCTATGCTGGTTGCCAGGTTTCTGCAGGTTACCAGATCTCTGCTGGTTGCCAGGCTTCTGCAGGTTGCCAGGTCTCTGCAGGTTACCAGGTCTTTGCAGGTTACCAGGCTTCTGCAGGTTACCAGGTTTCTGCAGGTTACCAGGTCTCTGCAGGCTACCAAGTCTCTACTGGTTGCCAGGTCTCTGCAGGTTACCAGGCTTCTGCAGGTTACCAGGTTTGTGATGGTTGCCAGGTCTCTGCAAGTTACCACATCTCTGCTGGTTGCCAGGTTTCTTCAGATTACCAGGTCTCTGCAGGTTACCAGGTCTTTGAAGGTTACCAGATCTCTGCTGGTTGCCAGGTTTCTGCAGGTTACCAGGTCTTTGCAGCTTACCAGGCTTCTGCAGGTTACCAGGTTTCTGTAGGTTACCAGGTCTCTGCAGGTTACCAAGTCTCTGCAGGTTGCCAGGTCTCTGCAGGTTACCAGGCTTCTGCAGGTTACCAGGTTTCTGCTGGTTGCCAGGTCTCTGCAGGTTACCACGTCTCTGCTGGTTGCCAGGTTTCTGCAGATTACCAGGTCTCTGCAGGTTACCAGGTCTTTGCAGGTTACCAGGCTTCTGCAGGTTACCATGTTTCTGCAGGTTACCAGGTCTCTGCTGGTTGCCAGGTTTCAGCAGGTTACCACGTCTATGCTGGTTGCTAGGTTTATGCAGGTTACCAGATCTCTGCCGGTTGCCAGGTCTCTGCAGGTTACCAGGTCTTTGCAGGTTACCAGGCTTCTGCAGGTTACCAGGTTTCTGCTGGTTGCCAGGTCTCTGCTGGTTGCCAGGTCTCTGCTGGTTGCCAGGTTTCTGCAGCTTACCAGACTGCTGCAGGTTACCTGGCTTCTGCAGGTTACCAGGTCTTTGCAGGTTACCAAGCTTCTGCAGTTTACCAGGTCTTTGCAGGTTACCACGTCTATGCTGGTTGCCAGGTTTCTGCAGGTTACCAGATCTCTGCTGGTTGCCAGGCTTCTGCAGGTTGCCAGGTCTCTGCAGGTTACCAGGTCTTTGCAGGTTACCAGGCTTCTGCAGGTTACCAGGTTTCTGCAGGTTAAGAGGTCTCTGCAGGCTACCAAGTCTCTGCAGGTTGCCAGGTCTCTGCAGGTTACCAGGCTTCTGCAGGTTACCAGGTTTCTGCTGGTTGCCAGGTCTCTGCAAGTTACCACGTCTCTGCTGGTTGCCAGGTTTCTGCAGATTACCAGGTCTCTGCAGGTTACCAGGTCTTTGCAGGTTACCAGGCTTCTGCAGGTTACCAGGTCTTTGCTGGTTACCAGGTCTCTGCAGCTTACCAGATCTTTGCTGGTTGCCAGGTCTCTGCAGGTTACCAGGTTTCTGCAGGTTGCCAGGTTTCTGCAGATAACCAGGTTTCTGCAGGTTACCAGGTCTTTGCAGGTCACCAGATCTGTGCAGGTTACCAGGTCTTTTACAGGTTACCAGGCTTCTGCAGGTTACCAGGTCTTTGCAGGTTACCAGGTCTCTGCTGGTTGTCAGGTTTCTGCAGGTTACCAGGTCTCTGCTGGTTGCCAGGCTTCTGCAGCTTACCAGGTCTCTGCTGGTTGCCAGGTCTCTGCAGGTTACCACGTCTCTGATGGTTGCCAGGTTTCTGCAGATTACCAGGTCTCTGCAGGTTACCAGGTCTATGCAGGTTACCAGGCTTCTGCAGGTTACCAGGTCTTTGATGGTTACCAGGTCTCTGCTGGTTACCAGGTCTTTGCAGGTTACCAGGTCTCTGCAGGTTACCAGATATCTGCTGGTTGCCAGGTTTCTGCAGGTTGCCAGGTTTCTGCAGGTTGCAAGGTTTCAGCAGGTTACCAGATCTCAGCAGGTTACCAATTCTCTTCAGGTTACCAGGTCTTTGCAGGTTACCAGGTCTCTGCAGGTTGCCAGGTCTCTGCAGGTTACCAGGTTTCTGCAGGTTACCTGGCTTCTGCAGGTTACCAGGTCTATGCAGGTTACCAGGTCTCTGCAGGTTACCAAGTCTCTGCAGGTTACCAGGTCTCTGCAGGTTACCAGGCTTCTGCAGGTTACCAGGTTTCTGCAGCTTGCCAGGTCTCTGCAGTTTACTACGTCTCTGCTGGTTGCCAGGTTTCTGCAGTTTACTACGTCTCTGCTGGTTGCCAGGTTTCTGCAGGTTACCAGGTCTCTGCAGGTTACCAGGTCTTTGCAGGTCACCAAGTCTCTGCAGGTTACCAGGTCTCTGCAGGTTGCCAGGTTTCTGCCGATTACCAGGTTTCTGCAGGTTACCAGGTCTTTGCAGGTTACCAGGTCTCTGCAGGTTGCCAGGTTTCTGCAGGTTACCAGGCCTTTGCTGGTTACCAGGTCCCTGCAGGTTACCCGGTTTTTGCAGTTTACCATGTCTCTGCAGTTTACCAGATCTCTGCTGGTTGCCAGGCTTCTGCAGGTTACCAGGTCTTTGCAGGTTACCAGGTTTCTGCAGGTTGCCAGGTTTCTGCAGGTTACCAGGTTTCTGCAGGTTACCAGGTCTTTGCAGGTTACCAGGTCTCTGCTGGTTGCCAGGTTTCAGCAGGTTACCACGTCTATGCTGGTTGCCAGGTTTCTGCAGGTTACCAGATCTCTGCTGGTTGCCAGGCTTCTGCAGGTTGCCAGGTCTCTGCAGGTTACCAGGTCTTTGCAGGTTACCAGGCTTCTGCAGGTTACCAGGTTTCTGCAGGTTACCAGGTCTCTGCAGGCCACCAAGTCTCTACTGGTTGCCAGGTCTCTGCAGGTTACCAGGCTTCTGCAGGTTACCAGGTTTGTGATGGTTGCCAGGTCTCTGCAAGTTACCACGTCTCTGCAGGTTACCAGGTTTCTTCAGATTACCAGGTCTCTGCAGGTTACCAGGTCTTTGAAGGTTACCAGGTCTCTGCAGGTTACCAGATCTCTGCTGGTTGCCAGGTTTCTGCAGGTTGCCAGGTTTCTGCAGATTACCAGGTTTCTGCAGATTTCCAGGTCTTTGTAGGTTACCATGTCTCTGCAGTTTACCAGATCTCTGCTGGTTGCCAGCTTTTTGAAGGTTACCAGGTCTCTACTGGTTGCCAGGTCTCTGCAGGTTACCACGTCTCTGCTGGTTGCCAGGTTTCTGCAGATTACCAGGTCTCTGCAGGTTACCAGGTCTTTGCAGGTTACCAGGCTTCTGCAGGTTACCAGGTCTTTGCTGGTTACCAGGTCTCTGCAGGTTACCAGGTCTTTGAAGGTTACCAGGTCTCTGCAGGTTACCAGATCTCTGCAGATTACCAGGTTTCTGCAGATTACCAGGTCTTTGCAGGTTACCATGTCTCTGCAGTTTACCAGATCTCTGCTGGTTGCCAGCTTTTTGCAGGTTACCATGTCTCTGCTGGTTGTCAGGCTTCTGCAGGTTACCAGGTCTTTGCAGGTAACCAGGTCTGTGCAGGTTACCAGGTCTTTTACAGGTTACCAGGCTTCTGCAGGTTACCAGGTCTTTGCAGGTTACCAGGTCTCTGCTGGTTGCCAGGTTTCTGCAGGTTACCAGGTCTCTGCTGGTTGCCAGGTTTCAGCAAGTTACCAGGTTTCTGCAGGTTGCCAGGTTTCTGCAGGTTACCAGGTTTCTGCAGGTTACCAGGTCTTTGCAGGTTACCAGGTCTCTGCTGGTTGCCAGGCTTCTGCAGGTTACCACGTCTATGCTGGTTGCCAGGTCTCTGCAGGTTACCAGGTCTTTGCAGGTTACCAGGCTTCTGCAGGTTACCAGGTTTCTGCAGGTTACCAGGTCTCTGCAGGCTACCAAGTCTCTACTGGTTGCCAGGTCTCTGCAGGTTACCAGGCTTCTGCAGGTTACCAGGTTTGTGATAGTTGCCAGGTCTCTGCAAGTTACCACGTCTCTGCTGGTTGCCAGGTTTCTTCAGATTACCAGGTCTCTGCAGGTTACCAGGTCTCTGCAAGTTACCACGTCTCTGCTGGTTGCCAGGTTTCTTCAGATTACCAGGTCTCTGCAGGTTACCAGGTCTTTGAAGGTTACCAGGTCTCTGCAGGTTACCAGATCTCTGCTGGTTGCCAGGTTTCTGCAGGTTGCCAGGTTTCTGCAGGTTACCAGGTTTCTGCAGATTACCAGGTTTCTGCAGGTTACCAGGTCTTTGTAGGTTACCATGTCTCTGCAGTTTACCAGATCTCTGCTGGTTGCCAGCTTTTTGAAGGTTACCAGGTCTCTACTGGTTGCCAGGTCTCTGCAGGTTACCACGTCTCTGCTGGTTGCCAGGTTTCTGCAGATTACCAGGTCTCTGCAGGTTACCAGGTCTTTGCAGGTTACCAGGTCTCTGCAGGTTACCAGGTCTTTGAAGGTTACCAGGTCTCTGCAGGTTACCAGATCTCTGCTGGTTGCCAGGTTTCTGCAGGTTACCAGGTTTTTGCAGATTACCAGGTTTCTGCAGATTACCAGGTCTTTGCAGGTTACCATGTCTCTGCAGTTTACCAGATCTCTGCTGGTTGCCAGCTTTTTGCAGGTTACCATGTCTCTGCTGGTTGTCAGGCTTCTGCAGGTTACCAGGTCTTTGCAGGTAACCAGGTCTGTGCAGGTTACCAGGTCTTTTACAGGTTACCAGGCTTCTGCAGGTTACCAGGTCTTTGCAGGTTACCAGGTCTCTGCTGGTTGCCAGGTTTCTGCAGGTTACCAGGTCTCTGCTGGTTGCCAGGTTTCAGCAAGTTACCAGGTTTCTGCAGGTTACCAGGTCTTTGCTGGTTGTCAGGTTTCAGCAAGTTACCAGGTTTCTGCAGGTTACCAGGTCTTTGCTGGTTGCCAGGTTTCAGCAAGTTACCAGGTTTCTGCAGGTTACCAGGTCTCTGCTGGTTGCCAGGCTTCTGCAGCTTACCAGGTCTTTGCTGGTTGCCAGGTTTCTGCAGGTTACCAGGTCTTTGCAGCTTACCAGGCTTCTGCAGGTTACCAGGTTTCAGCAAGTTACCAGGTCTTTGCAGGTTACCAGGTCTCTGCTGGTTGTCAGGTTTCTGCAGGTTACCAGGTTTCTGCAGGTTACCAGGTCTCTGCTGGTTGCCAGGCTTCTGCAGCTTACCAGGTCTTTGCTGGTTGCCAGGTTTCTGCAGGTTACCAGGTCTTTGCAGCTTACCAGGCTTCTGCAGGTTACCAGGTTTCTGCAGGTTACCAGGTCTCTGCTGGTTGCCCGGTTTCTACAGGTTACCAGGTCTCTGCTGGTTGCCAGGTTTCAGCAGGTTACCAGGTTTCTGCAGGTTACCAGGTCTTTGCTGGTTGCCAGGTTTCTGCAGGTTACCAGGTTTCTGCTGGTTGCCAGGTCTCTGCAGGTTACCACGTCTCTGCTGGTTGCCAGGTTTCTGCAGATTACCAGGTCTCTGCAGGTTACAAGGTCTATGCAGGTTACCAGGCTTCTGCAGGTTACCAGGTCTTTGCTGGTTACCAGGTCTCTGCTGGTTACCAGGTCTTTGCAGGTTACCAGGTCTCTGCAGGTTACCAGATCTCTGCTGGTTGCCAGGTTTCTGCAGGTTGCCAGGTTTCTGCAGGTTACCAGGTTTCTGCTGGTTGCCAGGTTTCTGCAGGTTACCAGGCTCAATGGCATGCAGATCTGGGAATTCAGCCATTTGATTCAGTTGTGTTGGGGAAGGTTTGCTTCTAAAAAGTGCAGAATGGTATATGTCGAGGACTGGACTTGGGCACCCTTGATTTAATATCCAACGTTTTTTGGGTTTTCCACTGTCCATGCATGCTGTTCATATAATAGTCACATCTCCTTATCCGTTCCGGAGCTTTACACAGTCCTGAGAAATCACAGGTTTTGGAGCTCAAATGTTGCATCTGTCATCTTGCATTGTGGATATTAAATGTAAACATTTCTCATGTCTTAAAATGTGTTTTGACTTTCCGAGAAACACTCTACCCACGAGAAAACAACTGTTCAAATGTTTGTGTTAAGAATTTGTGAATGAGATATAATTAATTCCCCCATGATCAATGCTTCAAGGACAATACTCTACACAGGACTTAGCGCTGCTGCAGCTTGTATGTCATTATAATGACTTGTTATTATTGCAAAACTATTGAATAATAGTCTCTAAGTGGTGAGATTGAAGGCTAAACAGATGCAAGCAGGGAGTCTGGAAACATAAAATAATAGCTGTGCTTACATCAGCAGCACGGTGGAGTGATGCTGGCTAACAGGATACTCCCATTTGCAGTTTTGTTTACACAGACAACACCCAGATCAGAGTTCCTCCTTCTCATTACATGAAATATGCGGTTGGCTTGAAGGTCCTGAGTGTGTTTTCAGTGTTGTAAGTGTGACAGAGAAGTGATGATGATGATGATGATGTGTGTGGAGCACTATTAGCATTTGTGACAGTGAAAATTGTATTAAATGCTGTCAGAACAAAGATGTTTCTTTTTCCATGTTAAAAGATGTTGGTTGGTTGTCTGAGTTAAGCGACTTAAAACAATATTTTTCAACCACTGTCATGTGGCACACTAGTGTGCTGTGAAAGATCATCAGAAATTTGACCTAACTGGTCTAAAAAACATAAAATTCCTTTTTTGTGTTTATCAGATCTATTTAAGATGGACCTTATATTATTAAAATTGGCTTTAAAATAACATTTGTGGAGCAAAACTTTTGCTTGCTGCAACGTCACGTCGTGTCCGGATGTAAAAGTTGCATCGTGTCGGTTTCTCAGCCGAGGGTAGCGGTAGCTCTGGAAATGTACATGAGAGATGCCACTGTGTCATCAAACAAGTCATGGAGGTATGGTTTTATGGTCAGGACGTTACGTAATATGTCTTTAAGAAGGATTTTGCCCTGTCTGAAGTACTTGGAAGGTCTCGGACAGAGAGATTTTAAATGCTGAACATGTTTAATATTTGCAACTAGAAATCCTGTAGAGTACTCTACTTCTGCTCTACTTTTTTGGTACTCTTTACTCTTTACACCATCTGTTTTTCTAATCACTGGTGATTTGCAATGATTCAGTAATGTCACTAATATCTTTGACTCGCTAGCAGTGGTGCTAGCATCTAGCGCACAGGCCTGCTCTCCAAGTTATCTACAGGAAAATATTTATTCCCCTCCAACTCGCACTGTAATGCGAACTGCCCACCTTCCCACCGTCTCCATGACTTTGACCATAATCACTTTTCTTTTTTGTGTTTTTTTTTTTTTTTCAGAAAGGAAGTGGCTGAAAATAACTACCATTACTTCTTCCTGTTTGTCCGCCATGTTTGCTTACACAAGTCACATTTGACTGCGTGAGATTCGAAGTGTTGCTCGTGAGAAAAACTGATACTCTGCTGACAAGTTTTGTTTTTAATCAGCCTGTTATGTAAAATGCTGGATTCTTTTTCAAATGACTTATATTACATGTTTACTGATGTCTTTCTCTTTATTTAAAAAAAAAAAAAAAACTTGGATGAAATTAGTTGACCTTCAACTCTTCCTCCTCTTTCAGTCAGTCTGTCAAAAACATCCCTTTCCTTTAGTATTTACTGATTTTTATATAACTCTTCATTGACATCCGTATGTGGTTGGTCTGACTACACAGGCAGCCAATGTGACGCTTGCATTTCCTGTTTTTAGATTTGCTAAAGTGCTTCCTGCATTATTCCCACTGACCTGAAGCCAGTGGTCCGAGCCCCTTCAGGAACAAGGTCAGGCTGGGTCAGAAGCTCAGAGACAACATCAGTGTTTGTAATGCTGCTGCAAAGAAAAACTTACCATCAAATTATGTCACAACTTAACAGCTTGTCAGTGCTTGTTTTGTCCAGACAATGTAAATAAATAATTTCTGTATTTTATCTCTTTTACAGCTAAAAGCAAAAGGGAAAAAGCTTGTTTAATAAAATTTTCCTAATGACGTAATTTGTATTGTTTAATCCGAAGCTATAAGGAAACTGAAGACATGCATTTTGGTGTGAGGAAATCCTGGCAGAACTGCAGAAACACCCCCCCCCCCAACACCACCCAACTCTAATTTGTTTCACAGCCATAATTTATTCACAGAGAATAGAGAGGACGATTGCCTCAATATATTAAGCAATACAGACAAAAAAATGAATGTTTGTTCCAAATGTTGAGCTCAGCAGCACAGAACTTTGAGAAACTTTAAAACCAGATAAAACTTTTCACAAGCTGTTGAACCTATGTCAGCTGTACTGCATAACTCACTCATTTCTGAAGAAATATAGTGGATTACACACATATTACAGGATTAAAGAGGGATGAAGAGGCTAAAAATCCGACCCTTACAGGATGGAGTTGGCTGAAAAGGAATTCAACATTTTTATAAGGAGACTGTTTATCAGTTTTATAGTGTCATTAATCAAGTGTCTGGAAAAAAATCTTTAAGAGAGAGTCCGGAAAGATATTTTACTGAAAGAGGGTTTAATATGAAAACTGTGTAGAGGTGTAATACAGTGTATGGGTGCTCTAAAGGGTCAAACATCAATGCAAACATCATGGTGATGGCGGAGATTCTGGTCTTTTGCCATCATGTACCCTCCTCCAGGTGACTAAAGATTCATTTATGTACTATTTTGTGTGAATAAGAAACGTCAGCAGCCAAACACCTCCATGTATGTTGTTGAGCAATATCTCCACTCGAGGGCTGTGCAGAGTTCATTTCAGAGGTCCGACAGCAGATTCAGACAATGAAGAACATGTGACAGTGGAGGAGATAACGATAAGGTACTTTCTCTGAAAGGGACCCAGAAAAGGTAGAACAGTAGACGGAGTTAAAGGCATTAAATGCATCGTTCTATTTCTTTTGCTGCCTCTTCCTCCAAAAATTCCAGTGTTGCTGCTTCGTTTGGTACGTGTGTGTACACATCTGCAGGCTCTCTAAAAATACATGTGGAATAATACAAAAGACAGACGGATGTTTCCGTCCCTATTTGTATTTAATGTGGAACTAATTGAGCATACATGTGATTATCATGGCTGTGTTATTTTGCATTTATTTTGTGTTAGTGTTACACCCTTACAATGAACAGTAGTCCGGCAACTTCCTTCTTCATCTTTATTTTATTCTTTTTTTCTCTTTTCATGGCACAGATATACAAACACACGTAAGTCCTCTATGAAAAACACTTACTGTACATTTAATGTTAAATTCAGATCAAGTTTTTAGTGAGCAAAAGATTAAAAAGGAAGACACTTACACGTCTCGAAGCCTTAGCCGGCAACTACAGCCCAGCACTTCTCCCCTGTGTGCCTAGTATTTAAAGTAAACGTGGAAGTCGCACACGGGCTTGCCCAGTGACTTCCGCTTACTGCACAATAAAAGCAGTGCATTCAATAATTGCGATCTATCTATATAATGTGTATTGTGATCAGAGACATGCTTACAGTAAAAAGTATATGGGCTGACAACATTAGCTTGACGCTTTGTTTTTGCACATCCTCAGAAATGAACGTTACACATTAGCAGGCTGCAGTACAACAGCAACCAGTAGGGGCAGCATCGTCACACATTTTAACCCAAGGTGAAAAAGCAACGATTTCCTCAGCTGCGAGGTTGATCAGATCCCACCTTGTATTCAGAGGAAGCTATTGACCTCATGTGACCTAATCCCAGTAGCCTGATCGTCTCTGTGACGTCAGTGTACGCAGTAAGTATTGAGACGTCTGGGACATTCTGTTCTCCTTCTGTTGGGCTGAAAATGGAACTGGTCCACTTTTTGCAGCTACAAGTTTAAACTTTCCCCAGAAAGCGCTCTGTAAAGTTTAGATATGTGTTTATGTCCCAATACCTCTGCCAGTGTAAAGTAATTGGTGATTGCTTTATTAATTTATTCAGTCATTTATTAGTCCAGTTGAGGGTTGCAGAGTGTCTGGAGCCTATCCCATCAAGTATAAGAGCCCTGAAAAGCTGTCCTATCACAGCTGTTGGCCTTACATAAAATACTGAAATTTCTTTTTATTTTATTAGTGAGCCCTAATTGGAGAAATAATCCTGACCTGCTAATTCTCATCATTACAGTGTTTTTTGATCATCTGAACGTTAGTCAGAGAAATTTAAAGTAATCCAGTTTTAAAACTGCATAAATCTTCTGCATCCCTTTTGAAATGATTTCACGCTCAAACACCTGAGATGCGAAGGAGACTGTGTTGACGATACAGTCCTGTGTTTTTCCATACGTCCTGTTCACACAGGGACTTCTCAGCGGGAGGTTTAATGCCGGAGAAATGCTCTCACAGATGGAAATTTCGGAACAAGCTGTCGGGGAATGTCTGTTTAGAGCACGAAGGACGCTCACTGTGGAAATCACAGTGTTTTCTTTACATCTCGCAAATAGCCAGCCAGGCTCGATGATAACTGTTGTTGTGTTGATATTAATACCATGTGTGTCTGAATGATACACACAACAGAACGGAGCAAGACGACAGCAGTAAACAGCTCAGTGTGAATGAAAATGAAGCAACAAGTTTCAAGCACATTAATTACAGTATTGCTTTAATTCAGAAAAAGTATTATTATAGTATTATTATAAAATTAATTCAGACTTTTATTTCTTCATATCAAGTAATCTGACCAACTGATTGGGTACAAAGAAAATGAACATCGTGTTTTTAAGGACATTACCTAGCGGAACCATGCATGAAGTGAAAATAATCATCTAATCCATGATGAGCTCTGGTGTTTGAAGATTTTTTTATTCAATCAAACAAACTGGACTCAGAATGTAGCTTAATCTCTGTCAGTTTAATGTAGTTCCTTTCAGTCTCACAAAATCCCACCGATTTGTGCACTTCGGTGAATTTGACATCCATCTTCATCCTGTCTCTTCTCTGTGCTCTCTCCAGCCAGTAAAAGTCTGCCTAATATTGACTCTTGTCCATAATAATGTCTTGACCTGTTGTGTTTTTCTGCTGAGTCAACCATGGTGCACGTTAGGAATGAGCGATACCTATCTTGTTTCTGTTGATTTCATTAATATGATGCCAGTATCGATACTTCTTGTACCGTTAAAAGAAAATCATGCAAAGGCAATACATGAAATAAATGCTTTTCAAACAATAATAAACTACTGATGAGTAAACTAAACTAAATGTGATCAAATATTTTCAAATGATAATTTCATTAAATTACAAGTGAACATAAAATTATTCACATTTATTAAATGGAAAATAAAAAATATGTGAAAGTAATATGATAATTAAGATTAAACTTGCACGTAAACATGCATAAAACCATAGAAATTTCCAGACATTCCACCAGTGAAATATTGCGCATATTTATTGCACTCAATAAGAAATCCAGCTGCTGTAAGGATACTTACAGCAAACATAAAAGCCTGCAGTGCATCATGTGCCAAACTGATCAGATCCACTGAGGAAGTGTTGGTCCAAGGTAAAAACCTCCCAAACGGTCCGGGATCTGGCAACCCAAGACGGGTTAAAGGTTTATATGAGGCGTTCAGGTTCAGGAAGCTGAATGGGACACAAACAGTCCAAACACAGCGCAGCTACGTTTGAGCTTCATTTCACATCAGTGATATGAAGGAGAAATGCTGTGGAGTTTATTTCTGACAGGAAAAATCTATTTATGAAGTCATCACCACTGAGAGTTGACTCTGAGTCAGCCTGGCTATCACGCTGAACAGAAACCATGGATCGCTTTGTTCCCCTTTATTAACCATAAATTATAATATAAAGCAGGTCTAGCTGTGCAAGGGGATGTCTTACACATGATCACACTGTCTTCCCAGACTCGTCTCAGTACTTCTAATTTAGCAGAAAACCATTTTCTTTTAAACTTTCAAAAGTCTGCTCTAAACATACACATGTGAAGTAAAGCTGGGGCAGGTAATGTTGCTCAGAGATATATTTCTTTACTCTGAGTGAAGTGGTTCCTCATCCTGATAGTAGTCTAGACATTTTGTAATCATGAACAATAAGAAATACAGTTAGACCCCTCAGTTTACCGTAAATCTGTAAAAACTCTGACTGATCCAAACGTTCCGACCCAAATGGAGTTGTTCATTTCTTATAAAAAAGCCTCAGATCATGCAAGTAGTAAAACCAGAGGGGGAGGAGCCAAGACAGGGCGCCACTTTCACATCTTACTAACTCCCCAACATTACCAGCTTTAATCGGCAAGTCCGTCCATGACAGATTTGTTTATTCTTCAGAAAGCCAAAATTATAAAATGGTGATCCGAGCTACATCTCTGTCAGGAATAAGCTTAAGGAGGTGGTGCTCTGCAAAAATAGGGAAACACTGTTTACAAAAAGCAAAATAAATAAATAAATAAAACCAAACAATAATAATAAAAAAAAAAAATTAAAAAAAAAAAAATGTTGGTTTTTATTGTTTTTTAAAGCATAAACTTTTGCTTGCTCTCCATAAAATGAACCAAAACCCAGTGATTCCCAGCTTAAGAAAAGCTAAAAGAAGCTAATATTGAATAAACGCTTCTCCTTCAGCCGGAACTGCTCTGCTGAAGGGTTACGCTACACAACTGAAATTCTGAATGATGCTCTTCTCGTTGGGACAACTTTTGCAGTGAAGTCGCCAGAGTTTGATGAGACTCTGTGAACATGAATCATTTCCAGCATTGTTACCGCTTCACTGTAAAACCTGTATCACACTTGGCATCTTACAAAGCAAAAAAGCTGGATGAATTTTAAAAAAATCTTTTCTAAGTTTCATGTAGCATTGAAACCAGCTCTCTACAAGAAAACATGCTCATTTTTTAGAGAAAATAACTAATAATAAATTAGTATCTGTGGTTTTTATATGCACTACTGGGTACATTTTAATGAACATCTGGATAGTCCTTTTAATGTTAATATGATTATGCAGACACAGTAAAGACGAGTTGCTGAAGTTAAAACTAAGCATCAGGATGAGGAAAAAAGAAGATTTAAGATTTGAACATGGCATGTGGTTGGTCTGAGTATTTACTGGGATTTCCATAGACAACCATCTCCAGGGTTTACAGAGAAGGTCTGAAGAAGAGAAAATATCCAGTAAGCAGCAGTTGTCTGGACCAGAATGTCTTGTTGATGTCAGAGGAGAATGGACAGACTGGTTGGAGATGATAGAAAGACAACAGAAAGTTCTGTAAGCACTGGTTCCAACCAAGATCTGCAGAACATCATCTCTGAACACACAACACGTCCAGCCTGGAAGCAGATGGTCTCCAGCAGCAGAAGACCACACCAGGTTCCCTCCTGTCAGTAAGAACAGGAAACTGAGGCTACAATTCACACAGACTCACCAGAAGTGGACAATAGAAGATGGAGAAACGTTGCTGGTCTGATGAGTCTCCAGTTCAGCTCCACATTCACATGGTAGGATCAGAATCTGCTGGAAACATCATGACAACATGGATCCATCCTGTCTTGTATCAATAGTTGCTGTGTAGGTAGATACCACTTTGGTCCCCTTAGTACCAACATGACATGGTTTAACCAGCACAGCCTACCTGAGTCCTGCTGCTGACCATGTCCATCCCTTTCTGAGCACAGTGGAGCATCTTCTGATGGAAACTTCCAGCAGGATGATGCACCATGTCACAAAGCTCACATCATCTCCACCATGACGATGAGTTCACTGTCCTCCAACGGCCTCCACAGTCACCAGATCTCAGTCCAGCAGAGCAGCTTTGGGATGTGGTGGAACGGGAGATTCTCATCATGATGTGGTGGAACTGTGTGATGCTTCATGTCAACATGGAGCAAAACCTCTGAGGAATGTTTCCAACACCTTGTTGCATCGATGATATCAAGAATAAAGACAGTTTTGAGGTAAAAAGCAGAATATATCAACTTTTATCTGTCTCCTTTTATAATGAAAGCTGAGATGGCTTTCATTATAAAAGAGGGCAATAACTTTGTATGGATTTCAAGACTCAAAGGAGTCCTTGTGTGTTTAAGTGAACCTTTCTGTCTCGGGTAAGCCATCCAGTGCTCATGCTATGCTGCACATTATATATCCTCCACTCATTTTGTCTTCGCCTTTTATAATCACAGTAATGTTATGACTGGACAAATCCCTAGCAGTTCTCTGGAGGTTAGTGCACAGTCAATCATAAAGACTTGGACAGATCCATTTTAAAAGAACCCCCAGATTATATTACCTCCACCCAACAGCTCCACAGATCCTGTCATGTTCTTTGTCGACTCTGCCAAGTATGCACCGTTTGTGTAGGCTTCCCTTCCAATGCCCTCCTTACTTGTTATGCCACACTCCATTTGCACTGACATATTTAGGCTGGTAATTAAGCCAAAATCAAAGAGCTTTAAATTCTAAAGGGTGTCAGAAGGTAAGAAGTCAACTACTTTTGCATGGGAGTCTTAACAGTGAAAACCTTCATCCTAGATCAAATGATGGGTTATGTTTCTGAAAGGAATGATGGTCAGTTTAGGCTAAGAGGTATGAACACTTGTTCTTTATTCCCTTGCTGGAAATATAAAATCATTTGAAAGGGGATAAGCTTGAAGTGGAGCCACACCTTATCAAAACATATTGCATAACAGACACTAGTGCCTAAACAAACATCTGAGATGAAAAGAAAATGACCTATAAAAGCAATTTTTCAAGGTAATTGACTTTTGAACCGTGTATTCATAGTAAGACTGAGTATGTTCTACACGCATCATGCTGGGGAGCAACCCTGGCTGTATAGTACATTAACAACAACAGCTACTCAATGTGGCTTGTATTTCCTGAATCACAGGACAAAAATCATACAGACATACACGGAAGATTGTGTTTAATCATATAATCAAAGTGTTGA
The DNA here is from genome assembly GCF_933228915.1 of Telmatherina bonti. Lineage (NCBI taxonomy): Eukaryota > Metazoa > Chordata > Actinopteri > Atheriniformes > Telmatherinidae > Telmatherina > Telmatherina bonti. The sequence goes on along the minus strand of NC_136613.1, from coordinate 32,408,872 downwards.
TTATATGATTAAACACAATCTTCCTACTGGATGTGCCTGGAAAAGAAAAACAATAATTACCGTTAATAGCCATTTCTACTCCTCAGAGTTCATTTATTTAAATTCAAATAACTTTATTTGTATAGTGCCAGTTTACAACAGTCATAAAGGTGGTATTACAGATAGCCCAGGTAAATGTAGCCCACTTACAGCTAAATCATATGATCCACATTCTTCTCGTTTATAACTGTTCATAAAAACTAGTTTAAAGAACATAATTACCCAGCTAAAAAAAAAAACAGTATTGCTCTTTTGATTCAATTCTCCATCAAGTGAAACCTTCTCCGCCCACATGTTGGCGTGGAGGGGAACAGAAGACAATAGCACCATGTCTCTTTTTTCATGCCTTAGAGTTTGTCTTTATTTTCAGGGATTAATAACAGTTGTATGTAATAGTGCCCAAATAAATACATTTTATGTTGCCAACAGAACATGGTTATAAGGTTACATCATTGCAAACAAGTAAAGTAAATACACATCAGTAGCATTGCCGTTACATTTTTTCGCAAAATACAAGCGATATTTCTGAGTTTCGACAAACAACAATTGCAATTTGCAGGTGTTTCCATTGAACAGTGTTTAGCACATTAGCCTCAAGTCTCGTAAAATCCTGTTACTCTCATGAGATTTTACAAACATGGAAAGTAGGCACGTTGCGTTATTTTGGGGTTTCTACTTGCTGCAGAGAATTTGCTACAGATTTTTAAGCTTTTCTCTCTCATTTTCTTTTCTAAATCTCTGAAATTTGCTGTTGCTTGTCCCGCACCACGCCATCTTTACTGAAAATGGACTGGTCATGACCCCGCACGTCACGTCCAGGGACACGTAAATTTGAAAAAAAGTTTTCATTACACTTTTGCAATATGTTTCCATATCAAAATGCCTGAAAAACCACCTCATGACAGCTTAAAAACCTTTTAGCTATATTTGATAATTTTTTTTCAAAATGTAGGTTTTAGTTTTGTTGCAGTATTTAGTCATTGTGCAATCCTAGGTGTAATGGAAACGCTCCTAACCCCTTAGTCTGATGAAGGGTCGCAGGGAAGCTGGAGCCTAGCCGTATTTGGGTGAAAGGCAGGGTACACCCTGGACAGCTTGCCAGTCCATCACAGAGCTGAGCACAAACCTGAAAGACCTAAATAGGAGACATTACAGGACCATTTGTCATCAAAGTCCTCTTCTCTGTCCAGCACTCTGAATGATAATGCTGCCAGTTGCCCAAGAGAGGTACAGTGTGCCACCGGTGAAGTTGGAGAAACCATTTTGCTTCCTCCTGAGCATAATAAGACCTACTGTGCAAGAGAACAGAGCAGAAAGCTTGAAACAGAGGGTTCCCCATGTACATAGAGCCCATTATTAAAACAGATGTCCTGCCCAACACAGTATGAACAGAAGACCAGTATCTCTGCACTATGGGCCATTTGCAGAGCATATGTAAGTGTGTCACAGTCCTGCTGGCATCTCCAACATGAAGCAGTTTCTAGTAAGTCCTACCTTATGCAATCTTGTTAAAATCTTGAACTGGACCAATCTTGTTTTCAATCCTTGTGAAATTCCTTTTTTATTACTAACAATGCCATACCATTCCCATGCTGAGAAAATAAGACCTAACTCTGGTCCCATGTCTTTTAAAGAGACAGCATGCTTGGGTCAGAAGTGGGCAGTGACGTTTTATCAAAGGCAGATGCCTCATGGCAATGTCCAAACATAGAAAGTCTTTTCTTAGACCAAGACTCCAGAGAAACATTTTTTTCTTCTTATTTTTTATAAATCAATGCAGAGTTTGGAGTCAGAAGATACCTTTAGAAAGTTGTCAAATCTAACAGTTTTAGCCACTTTTTTCCAGCTAGACAAGACAACCTGAGACTGGTTACGGAAAGTGAGATTATTAGATGAACTGGGAAGTGGGATGGCTGGTAGGGAAGCCCAGTTCTAAAGACTAAACCAAGGAGGTGCTTTTGCAGGAGGCAGAAACCGATGTGCCAGATGTCTGAGAGAGAATACATAACTTTAATAGCATGGTTGGGCATATCAAGTCCACCTTTGTCCACTGGCCTCTTTAATTTTCTTGAATATTAATCTAAATCTTTTTTTATTCAACAAGAAAGACATACAATGTTTGTCCAGTTGCTTAAAATAGTTTAGGGGAACATGAATCGGTAACGCTTGTAGCAGCTTTGGTGTGCAAACCATTTTACAGCTGGAGCAGCAGTTCACATCAGTTCTCATCTTGCTCAGGAAAGTTACAAAATTATTAATCATGTCTGATAAGTGGGATGAGAATGTAATTCATAAGATACATAATGCCTTTTTAGGAAAAATAGCACACCATTTGGGAAAAAGGTTTTAGGGCATAATCTGCTAGTGGGAGAGTTTCTGATTTGGCCCGATTTACCTTAGACCCCAAAATATGTGAGAACTGACTTATTCCTGTGAGTATTAAGGAGAACGAGTGCTGTGGGTCTGATGGAAAAAGAAGAATATCATCTGCATACAGCATAAGTTTGTGACAACTGTCCTGTATGCAGAAACTAGTGAACTTCTTTTTATTTTATATTATACCATTAGTCAGTCAATACTAGCCTTGGTGTTTGTGTGTGTGTGTGTGTGTGTGTGTGTGTGTGTGTGTGTGTGTGTGTGTGTGTGTGTGCGCATATAAGCCTGATCCATTTCATGAAGTTTTTACTGAAGCTAAAGCATTCCACAGTAATGAACAGGTATTGTGACTCAGCTGTGTTGAATGTCATTTTAGTGTCAAATGAAAAAGCTGCCAGAGGGGTGTGACTGCCCACATGATGTTAACAACAAGAAGCAGCATATTTTGATGCCAGGAATAACACAACATTATGACAGTGAGGTCATATATATGACCAGAAAAGACAGCCTAATGGAGGGAAGAGGTATGAATCAGTGAAGGTCACCCGCAGCCTTAGCCTGTAGCAGTGTCACACAGTAGTGTGAGGGTTCTTTGAAATACAAGCAAGAATATTCCCACTGTTAAAAGAAATGCAAACAGAGCAATTTTTACTATTTTAAAAAATAATGTTGTTAAAAAAAAGAAAAGAAAGAAATCCTATAAAGTTAGAGAGAAAAAGTAACTAAGCAGTGGTTTAAAATAGCCCCCAATTACAAAAGGAATAGAGGCAGGGGACTAAAACCATGGAAACTCTGTCCTCAGCTTGGGACTGGCAAGCATCCACAGTGTCCCAGCGCATGATTTAGCATTTCTCATAGGAGGTAATCCAGTTCAATCAGCAGGCCTGAGTCAGAGGTCACAGTATTGGGCGGTGGTAGAGGGGGTGGAATGTGCCCGTCCCATAGTTTTTGTGTGTTCGGTCCTTCTCCCCTTTGCTTGCCTCCATCTGCCTGCCTTCCTTACTCAGTCCTTAACTCATTGGCTGCCAAAGATGTCTTTTGACATCTTTTTTACACTTACAAAAGTCAATTTGATTGCGTAGCTTGTTAAACTATTCCCAAAATACACTCTCCAAGCGCGTACCCATGGCGCACCGAACATGTTGTTAATATGCTCAGAGAGCACACCCCGACGATGCCCTGGTGCTCCTAGAAAAATCAGCCTCCAAATCGACAATAATCTGCAGTCCTGACAGTTGAGCCAAAATGTTCCAAAACGCCAGCAGCACGGCGCGAGTTGAGAGTGGCTCCTCGTTAGTCATTGTCCAAACCAAAGCTGGGGGGTGGAAACTTAACTGAAATCTGCACTTCTCTGTCATGTTCAGGTTTTTACACATGAAATTACAACAAAGCAATTAAAAAATAAAACCCAATGGAAATCCACACAGTGCAAACCTGGAATAAAAGCCACACAAGTATTAAAAGTTAAAAACATGCAAAGTTATAAAACAAAATGAAAACTATAAGATTGATTAAGAAATAAGCTTAAGGAAATAAAAAAAATGAGCATAACTAAAAGCCAACCCCCACTAAAGGCCAAATAGAAAAGTAAAGTTTTACACCTAATCTAAAAGGTTGAACAATGCTACTTGATGTGGAGGGTTCCCACCGGGGCTTTACTGTAAAAACTCCCTGATTTGCTTCAAAAAAAAAAGTTCTGTTCATTGTTCACATTGCTTTACATGGACAGTTATTCTTTTTTTCCCCTCTATTTGCAACAACAAATCCAGTCCGATAGAAACATAACCAGAGCTATAAGAGCAAAACTCAACCAACAACTCAAAATGTTCACAGTTAAGGACCTTTGCAATCCAAAGTAAAAATGTTCTGTTAAAACAATAGACAGTATAAGAAAGATGGACAAAGCTCCGGCGGTAAAAAGTGAAGCCTATGCGGAAGTGCATAAAACTGCAGTTCCCCCTTCATCCACTAGGGGCTCCAAAACAGAGCAAATCCCCATAGACTCCCATGTTAAAAAGACCAACTGCACAGCAAAAATAAACATGTTGACAGGAGAAATAAACATGTTTACAGCCTGGTTCAAAAATCAGTTTTCGGTTAATAGGCCAGGTTTACATTCATGACAAGGTAAACCTGGCTTTCTAACTCGCCCATTTAAAAGTAATCTCGAAGTTTGGCATATTTAGGGGGATGTCCTTTTGATTGACAGATACCAATCTCCCGCTTCAAGTAAGAAGAACGTAGAACAACCGCGGTTTTTAGCTGATTAACAACGTGACTTAGCTTTAGCCCGCTTACCTCTGTTAGCTGGTTAGCTCCTGTTATCTCCGGGTTAGCTCAGTTAGCTCTTAGCTATCATCATCAAGTCAAACATCCACCATGATGCTCACAGCCCCCCTCTTAGCTCCACCTCTTTGCCATATTTGTATTTTCCGGGCGAGACGACACGCATGCCCCTGCCAAGATGGTGATGGTAGGAGCCGCCCACTGAGCTTCAATTCAGCTCTTCAGAAACCTACGGGTGACGTCCATCTTTTATATACAGTGTATGATTTCATATTAGCATTTTTATGTAAATCAGTTTGACTTCGTTGTAATTGGCTGGAGCCTGAGTGGTATTGGGATAGTATAGTGACTGGTTCCTCTCTGTGCAGCTTTAGCCTGTTAGCATCATTTTACCTGAAGGTTTAACCACAAACAAAACATCAACATGGATGACCATCAGAGATTTAAACTTGGTGAGTGATGGTTAGGATGTCCTAAATGTCCTTGTCAGCCTTCACTTCTGACACGCTGCTGACAGAAAAATGTGAAAAAGAGGTTTGATTGCAATTTTAGTTGAACTCGAGGCACAGACAGAGAGATAAAATGAAGATGGTGACTGCTGACACCGTAAAGGCAAATATCTAATGTTTCATCATGTCATAATAACTCTTTATAGAAAATATTGAGCTACATCTTTGGCCTTTTTTAATTTATAAGATATGAATGAAAAAACAGCCTTTCACAGAGACATGGTAAATTCTGTTTTGATTTGTGTCTTAGTTTAAACTCTTATATATACTTTGAGGTAATTCAATTAGGTCAAATTACTTTAAGATATTTTTGCCATAAAGAGAAAGGTTTTTCTTTAAAAACTGTATAATATTCTCTAACTGGGTTTGTTTCTCTGCCATGCAGAAAAATATTTTTTTCTGCATTTTCGATACAGAAGCCAACGAATGAAAAGAATAATGGATCCCCTAACTGATTGTTTGCTGCAGCCCTAGTTTGCACACCATGGACAGGTTCATGTCACCGCTTCAAGCAGTGTTGTCCTTGATCCAACAGCATTCATGAGCTTGTCAGTTCATCCATCACTGATGTAAATATCAGATAAACATAAACAGTGTAGCTTATGCAAGTGTGATTATGTGTTTTCATGACAACGCTGAAAATTTAGTATGAAGCATTTTTTCCTTTACTTTATATATGTTTATAATTACATACTTGCACTCGACCCTATCATCTTCCTGCCATAAGTTTCTTCATCTGCGTGGTAAAATTATTTGAGTTGTTAAATTACGTGAGTTCTACGACCCGGAAGTGACAGCGGAGTCTGACGGAAACAGAACGAGACATCAAGCGTGCAAGAGAAGGGATATTTATGCTCATCAAACTTTTCTACCACTGGTTTACGTGGTGTACACGGTTCAGACCGATTTATTTCTGTTCATAATGTGAAGGCTTATATGCGATGTTGTTACTTAAGCACTCTGTTATTTCCCGTTTTCACGATGTTCCATCCAACCAGGGTAGATACAAGCAGTCAAGCCAGAACGTATCTGAATGGAAATCTGCATGGAACGCCTTCAACATTACATGGATTATCATTTCTGACTTTTTCTTGGCAAGGTTTGAGCTTGGCACCCATCGCTGTTCTTGTTCTTGCTGACTGCTGCTGAGAAACCCACAGACCATCCTGCATGCATGGATACAAACAATCACTCCCTTACTACTCAGGGTAAAATAAATGTGGGCAAGGTTTCCACTGAGCCAACAGATACTTCAAGATAAGTCTGTAAGATGACACTGAAAAATTAGGCTGAACACAAACATTCATTAGATTGAGCTCCATTTCTTCAGGTTTGTTAGGTTTTACTTCCCTTTCTGAATCTCAGTGTCAGCAGATAACCACACCGCATGCTGCAGTCCAGACATACACTACTCACAAAAAGTTAGGGATATTTGGCTTTCAGGTGAAATTTATGGAAAATGCAATATGTTCATGCTACAGTGATATATCATAAAAGTAAGACATTTAAGTAGAAGGATGCACTACTGATTCCCTCATCTCAAAAAATTCATTCAACACAAAAGGTAACAACAATGGTAGTTACACCACAACAAAAAATTTGAACGTCTCAATATCTGGTCATGTGCCCTTGAGCATCAATTACAGCTTGACAACGACGTCTCATGCTGTTCACAAGGCAACTTATTGCCTGCTGAGGCATGGCATCCCACTCTTCTTGAAGGGCAGCCCTCAGGTCATTGAGGTTCTGGGGTGCAGGGTCTCGAGCCTCTACACAACGGCTCAGCTGATCCCACAGGTTTTCAATGGGATTCAGGTCTGGAGAGAGTGCAGGCCGTTCCATTTGAGGTACACCAGTCTCCAACAGCCGTTCCCTGATGATGCGGCCTCGATGAGCAGAAGCATTGTCGTCCATGAAGATGAAATTAGGCCTGTGCTGTTCATGTAGGGGCACAATCACTGGATTAATGATGTTATTCAGGTAGTATGGGCTTGTCACTGTACCATTCACAAAGTGTAGGGCAGTTCTGTACCAAGTGGACACCCCTGCCCACACTGTAACACCGCCACCACCAAAAGCTGGCCTGGTGACAACAGTGGCTGATGCATAGCGCTCTCCCTGACGTCTCCAACATCGTTGCCGGCCATCATTTCTGCTCAGTGTGAATCGACTTTCATCAGAGAACAGCACTGAGGCCCACTGGTTCCTCGTCCAGCGTAAATGCTCCCTGGCCCATGCAAGACGATGATGCCTGTGCCTGGTGGTGTGGTCAGGTACCCGTGCAGGTCGTCTAGCACGCAGACCACACTGTTGGAAACGGTTTGGAATGGTCTGACGTGACACTCCTGCCTCACTGTCCTGCATTTGGGTCCACACCTCCACCAAAACCGTGACATTTCAAGGAATGTTCGACTGCCCAAGCATCGTTTTCAAGACCTCACCATGATTATTATAACTATTGGTTCCCAAAAAGTGGAATATTGTCCTCCACAGAAAAAGGAAAGCAACATTCCCTTCGTCACTCTGTGTATTCTGCAGCAAAGCTCTTGACTGATGATTGTATGTTTCTTTGGTCTTATCACATAATTTCAGATTATGTTCCAGGTTTTGGCCAGGTATGCATCTAAAACCTCGTCTGCCTGCATATTCCATGCATATTTAATAATTCTTAATTATCTACAGGAGTTTTAATGTCTAAAAAGCCATATGGAGCCTTAACATGGCTTCCGTCTTACAGCCATTAGATTACTACTTATTTTCAAATGTGTCACGTGAGTTTTATATCGTATAGAAACAGGCGTGTCTTTACCCAGGACAGGAGGAGGCTTCTGCTAAAGCCGTCTGGATCAGGAAATGGTCTTACAAAGGTCTGTTGTCTGATGGACGAAACTCAGCAGACGACCGGACAGATGTCGTTGAAGTCCACAGAAGAAAGTCTGACCGGGAATTACAGAAACTAAATACTCTACTTGGGAAAATGATTTTATAGCAGAATCACAGAAGGATTTTTTCAATGTCATCTTCAAGTCATATTAAGGGCAAAACTACTTCATCCAGATATGATTTAATTCTTTTTTTATTTTTTTTTGTTAATCAGATATAATAAGGAATATATATATATATATATATAAAAAATTCAAGATATTAAGGGCAAAACTACTTCATCCAGATTTGATTTAATTCTTTTTTTTTTGTTAATCAGATATAATAAGGAATATATATATATATATATATATATATATATATATATATATATATATATATATATATATATATATATATATATATATTATATATATATATATATATATAATATTCCTTATTATATCTGATTAACAAAAAAAGAAAGAATTAAATCAAATCTGGATGAAGTAGTTTTGCCCTTAATATCTTGAATTTTTTTTTTTTTTAACTTTAAAAATATATATTTTTAACTTTAAAATTTCAATCCTTTCTGGTCTAGTAACAATTCTCACATTTTTTAAATCCTTCTTGTTAATAAGAGGAAAACAACTCATTAAATTGTTTAGATAACAAATGGACCATGCATCTACTGCCTGACCATTACCAGGAAAGAATTGGAGTAAAGAAACAGAATATTTGCACTAACTTGAAAACTTGCACTGTGCAAACATCTTTGCAGAGTTTTGGGGAACAGAGGAGGCAGATGGTGCAGCTGCTTCCAATTTTTCAATGAATAGAGTCTGGGAAAACACAACTGATCAATAGAGGGTAATAAGAGAGACACACCCATTCTGTAGACTGTCTATACACTCTGTCAACATCTGCCTCGGGTGTGGTTTCCAGCCTTTACATCCCCACCTCTTTATATTCACTTTCCCTCTGTCAACTGCTTCCATAAAGTCTTAAATGACATTTTATTAAGGACATTAAAGATGTCAAGCAGCATTACACAAGTCAGTGAGAATCACTGCCTCTTTACTTGAAGTTTGCTGTTTACCTTGAAGGTTTAAAGACTTGGAATTTTTTTTGCAGAAATGGCCATAATATTTCTGCCAACCTGGTCCACCCACACCACAAGAAATCATTTTTGACTTAAATATTTCAAGATGTTTTAGGTCCTAATGGCTTCCCAAGTAAACATAAGGCTGAATAATGGATGTGCTCCTCTTCAGGACAGGGTCACAGCATTTACACACTGACATTTTTAATATGTAAAATTACCAAATTATGTTTCTGCTTCAAACTGCAGCAACTTAAAGAGACAGAACTATTGGGTGAAGCTTAGATGACAGTACAGCTACAGTAATGGCAAACAAAAGTCCCACAGCTAAGAAGCTCTTAAAAGCTCATTAAAAAGATATTTAAGCACTTCATAGCCAAAGCACAAACTCTCTAATTCCCTCATGGCACATGACTTATGATTTGGAAAGTTAACATCTGCAAATCGACTGGATTTATGACTGAAGGAAATAGTTTGTGAAGATTTGCAATCACATTTTGGCTCCGAGTGACAGCGATGATTGAGGCATCAATAAAAGTATGAAGTCACAACAGCCTTCTGACACTTCTCCTTTAATGTGGCTTGTTAATGATGGCTGTTCATTAGTTGTGCATTGGAGCCCTGTCTTAACTCTGCAAGGACACAGTCAAGCACAGTGGTGGATACTGACCAGCTGCACAGCCAGGCATTCCTAAACACACCAACGTTTGCAGCATGAAGGACTCTCTGACCTCTTAAATGTAAATATATTTACGTGCACAGTTAAGTCAAGCTGCCATTACAGTCTGACTGAGGGGGGGGTGTCCATCTTTGCCACTGTAAATGATGATACAGCCTCTTTAAACCTGCTGGTATTGGACTTCACAGCAAACGCCAGTTCTGAAGGGCGCAGTCCTGCAGGTGTTCAGAGTTTCCCTGCTGCAACACACCTGACTCACATCAACGGCTAATTAGCAAACTTGCGTTTGATGCCAAGTCCTGCACAAGTGTGCTTATTGAGCCTGGTGTGTGTCAGCTGTGTTGCAGCAGGGAAACTCCCAACATCTGCAGGACTGGAGTTGCTCAACCCTGATCTCTTCCATCAAAGGATGAAATAAATTATTCAGCAGACAATGAGTGAATTAAACAGTTACACAGCGCTGGATATTTTCTATGTTAGTGGATATCAGTTTCATTTTTATGGATATATTCATTGTATGAATGTTCAGTGGAGGTCGGAGAGGCCGCTGGCAGGGATTGGCTGCCACGTTTCCGTCAGTGTGCTGCGGGGCAGCCGTGGCTCCGCATGTAGCTCACCGTCCACACGTTGGAGTGACACTGAGTGAATAATGGATTTACTGGGAAGTGCTTTGGGTGCCTGTATCTAGGTTAAATCTAATCCATCATTAATATCATTAAAAGCAATAGAAACTGGATCTGATGGTTGGTGCATTCTGACAACGGTGAGTTCTGAACGTCTGACACCACAGTCTGGAAGGTGATGTTCAGTTTCAGCCTCATCGGTATGATTTCATGTAAAATCCTTTCTCAGCTCGTCTCTCCGCTTTCTGCAGAGCTCCACTCTGATCTGGGATGTTCATCCCTGACTGCTGCTGAGCGAAAATCTGCCGGCTCCATTTGAAAGCTGCTGCTGCAGCCAAGGACACAGCAGCCACAGGATGAAACGGTCAGAAATACTGAAAAAACCCACCGCTCAACTGCTGTAACACGTTGCCCCGAAACAGCAGATCAATCCTCCAGTTGCGTGCATCGATGACGTCAGAGTGTATTCTCTGTAATTCCCATCAGCTGATGTTGCTCACAGTCGTCATGAATGACCTGGACTTACTTATGTCTGAAAATCGACATCATCAAAAGCATCCGAGCATTTTGGCTCGTCTCATATCCTACATTTATTTGGAAGAAAGCAAAGTTTGTCTTTAGTTCTTCTTTCCTGTTTTATTTTGTAGTTTTTCCTGTTTTAGCTCCCTTGTGTGTTTTTCCTGTTTTGCTTCATGTTTATTAAGTCACCTGGTTTGATCTTATTAGTCCCTCAGTCTGTTTCCACTCCTCGGTTCTCAGTTTCCTTTGTCAGATCATGTTTTCTCTGTCCAGTGTTTTTGTTTGTTCTTTGTGGATTAAACCATTATTTACATATTCCGTCTGCCTCCTGCCTCTCCGTTCTACATCTGGATCCCCACATCTCCAGATCTGATCAATTTAATTCTCCTAAAAAGGCTCTGAAGGTCAACAGCTGACCCTTGGTTGCACATGCACATGCACGTGCACATAAGAAGCAGTTCTGCATGACAGTAAAAAAAAGAAAAAACTAAACAAAAATAAACTAAACCACATTACTTTTATCAGTAAAGGATAAAGCAACTAATGAATCTTTTCATGGTTACAGTGCTGGAGAACGTTACTATAATTCACTGAAGCTGTCTTCATCTGACCCAGTTGCCCCCCCACCCCCCACCCTTTTAACACACATCTCTCAATGTCCCAGCCCAACCAACTCACTATGCGCAAGGAAACCATCTCCGACACAAACTACTTCTTCCTGTCTTCCATACTTACCGTGTGTCAGTCTGCCGTCAGACACGATGTATTAAACTGTCAGCATGCAGCACCGCAGTTACCCAATGGCTCAGGCATAAAACACATAAATTACACCATTTATTCAAAAAGTATCCTACAACATAAAGTCCACTGGACACTGTACATAGAGAGCAAGGTGCTCTTGGTTTTAGCATTACAACGTTTCATGTAAAACAGCTGATTGTATGCGAGTATTTCTGTCTTTATCAGTGACGGCTTCTGATCTTTTCGCTCTTCACTCAGCTAATGACAACCGGGTCGCTCTGGCCGAGGTTGACATCTTATTTCAGAGGTGGGGGAGTGTTGTAGGTTGCGTGGCCAGAGTCGGTACCATCCAGTGACATCACTAATTGGGTAAAACCCTCTAAATGCAGGACAAGAGCAGCTCTCCCTCCCTTTGGTCCTAGAACAGAAGTATGATGAGAAAGTCAGTAATACTAACATTTCATTAAAAAAAGCAAAGAGAATATTAAACCAAATTATTTCTATTGGTCATTTTAACTTTACTCAAATACGAAACAAAACAAACAAACTCAGGATAGTTGGTGTCTGCTGACCACTGAGAGGATAAAGAAAAGGATTAGTAACTCAAACACAATATGGTTAGCTGTTTTTGTGTTAAGCAACAGTGACAAGTGGCGGCAACTCACCCCCTTTGTCACAGCGAGACAGAAGTATTTTTCATAAAACAAATGTGTTTTCCAGTAGTTCTTCTATTTTTTTTTCCTGGGAATTCTTTCTGGTTCTGTTTGCAAGGTTTTGAACTGCTCTCTCATTGGGACTGTGCTGATATGGATCAGTTATCTGATGTGGCCCTCCTGTTCCATCCTTTGCTGCCTTACTGCCTGAACCTCCACTGACCCCTGGCTGTGGTCAGTGTGGCTAAGACCAACACAACAAAAGGTGGAATATCTATAAACAACGTATAATTTATGTAATTACAATAATGATTAAAAATATTGCTAAATAAACTAGTTCATGGCACTCCCTCCCACCTGTGAGTTCCTGATCCAGAACAGCATAGTCGCTACTATTTCTTACCAATAAAATAATACATTTACACATTTGTAGACTTTTCAGTGGCCTCAGTATAATCCTGTACCAGACGCATGGTGTGTGAAATTTGAAAGCTCTGACACAGATCAGCATCATTCGAACATGTGTCTCAATCTTTAATCTTTATTTATTCATTTGTTTAATTTATTATATTCCATACATGGTGCTGCACAAACCCCACATAACAACTAAACAAAAAAGAAAAACAGAAAGAGACACCGTATTGCACCACGGTGTGTAGAAAAGGAGCAAGAAGAAGTGAAAACTTCTCCCGATGAACGTGTTTGTGCCCCCACCCCACCCCCACCTCTGAGCCTCCAAGGGAGTGTTTTCCGCTTGGTCCTAGTGCCTGACCCGTTTCTGTTTACTCTAACCTAACATTCCTCTTTGGACAGGAAAAGTGCAGTGGACCACGACGGCCTTGTCTCCCATGTGTCACGCCCTAAAATCACGTCCATGGCTCTGACGCAATGTGCCTCTAACTTCGGCTTCCAAAGAAGTGCTCTGCATATTTTTTATGTTGTTGGAAGGAGAAAAACCCAAACAGGCCAATTTGTATATGTCTGTATATGTCAAAATAAGAGCAGCCAAAGTATAGGCATGATGGCGAAACCTTTTATTGAAATATCATGTATTTTAAAGTAATTTGTGATTAGATATAAACTTCATCATGACTTGCAGCCTGAGACCTCATGTAGCATGTCCAACTCTGGTTACATGTCCATCTTCAGAGCTGTTACAAACCGTGATGAGTCATCAAGCGGCCAACCAGGTAAGCAGTGATGAAGCTGAAAACAGAAGCCCCCAACATACAGCACATGCAGTGTGACACCAACTGCACCATATTGGTGCGTTGGTCTGACTGAGGTGGATCAGAAGAATCTCAGAATAACATGTTTATTTGAAAGTCTGGGTTTAATTTGACCTAATACAATAAATTCATTGAGTCTCCAGTATAATATTATATTTTCTTGAAATCAATTTAAGCAACCGCCAAGATGCTGGAAGCAAATTTTTTAAAGGTCTGTAAACGGCCGAGCTGTCAGAAACAGGAAACGGGGCTCAGGATGTTTAGAATGGCAACAATTCATGAGATTTTTGCTGCAGACGCTTACCAGATAACCACATCTTATCAGCTGTTTTTTACTTATTGATCATGGTCTGGCCAGTTGACTCGGTCCAGCTTCCTCTGTTCCTCGTGGGACTCTGGGAATTCTGGTGCCAACTGTGGGAAAATGTCATTGGCTCCTCTAAATCCTGCTCATCTTGGGAATGATTTCCAACAGCAATGTGACATTGATTATCAGCAAATCCACAATGATAAATTTCTCTTTCAGTCTGTCACGTCAGTGAATAATAACTCATTTTTATGAACCATTTAGGAATATGTATCGTTTTGAAAGCATACTGCAAATGAGCAGAAATGTTGATTATGAACCAGATTTTATGATGAAAGTAAAATCACTCATCTAATTTCATTTTAATTATAATAATAATACATAATAATACATTTAATTTCTTGGCGCCTTTGTAAACCCAGGGTTGCCTTGGTTCTAGAAAGGTGATCAGAGGATAGCATGAGATTCCAGAACTATAAACTATGACTTGTGTAAATCTGGTGTTCCTCCTCCATGTTTTGGTTTTGGGGTGCTGGGTGGAGCAGCGGAGGGCATTTGCGATGATCAAGTGTGCTTGTTGATGAACCACGACTGATTGTTGACAAAGGATTCCCATGTCTGCCATCTAGAGGGGCAGAGTACACATGGTCTTTCAGTAAAACCGGTTTGGTGCTTGTTGCAGATTTCAGACTTTGGTATTTAAATGCTTCTGAGTCTTTGTATGTTGTCTGTGTCCATGACTGCATCCTGCGTTCTATTTGTGTGTGTTCTTTGATCGTCTGTCTGTGTTGGTGTTTACTGTGTCAGAAAGCTTTTGGTTGTGTCCGAGGCCTTCAAGTGCAGTTCGTAAATATGAAAATTTCACACTAAAACACTCTGGATAAAATAATGGTTGATGAATGGCTGGGTGGATGGATGGATGATGTATTTATAGATGGATGGATGATGATGGATGAATGCATGGACGGATGGCTGGGTGGATGGATGAATGCATGAATGGATGGATGGATGATGTATTTATAGATGGGTAGATGGATGGATGGATGGATGGATCCATCCATCTATTATCTGGACTACTTGGTGCTGAACAGCTGCTAACATGCGAGAGGAGCTGCATAACTATGGATCCCTCAGAGGGACAAATAACACAAACAACAGTTCATGCTCACTGCTAAGGTCAATTTAAAATCACCACTTAACCCAACATCCATGTTTTGAGTGTGGGAGGAGGCCAGAGTTCCCGGGGAGAACCCATGCATGCACAGGGAGAACATGCAAACATCACACAGAAAGGGCCCAGTCGAGGCACAAACCACTAATCCTGATGAGATGGCGTGCTAACCCACACCACTGCGCTGCCCATGACAGATTGGTTTAAGTCTACCTTTTATGAGTGTATCTGGCAAGTAAACGAGTTTTGAAATATAATCAAAGTTACATAACCATCAGGGATGCAAACGCAGCAGCTCATCAAAACAGTCACAGAATTAAAACACATATTTTGCTATTTTTTCTGATCTGTCACATTTCTTCCTGTGCAGATTTAAAACAAAATTCCTCAACCACAGTAGCGATGGCTGATTCCATTTTAAGTCTTTTTAACATCAAAAACAGAATATGAACATGTTTACAAAGTGGAAAAGTTGATTTTTAGCCAAAGAGAATTGGACGTTTAATCCATAATATTTACATTTAGCAGTTTTTGCTAGAAAAATATAAATCAAACTTGAACTTGCAAACATTAATTAGTTTTAATTTTTCAAGCCAACAAGATGATTGTGTCCATCTCAATTTGCTCTCCTGTGCAGCCCACTGGCATGTTGTTTAGTGTGGGGACGGAACAGACATTGTTCTTGTCCAACAGGACATCTGCAGTATTGGGACTGACTTAAAGCCTTATTAAGGAACAATGTGTGTTCCTTGAAATGGAATTCACTAGAAACCCACATGGGGCCCTCCCACAAGCTTAACTATTTGTTCTGGGCCCACAGAAAGATATGATGTGTTTGGGAGAATTATAGCTCACCAATGGACTGAAAGCAAGAGACCAAGCGGGCCTTATGAGGGCTGCGGGAGATGTTCACATCTAGATGCGATCGGGCACGAAGAGATGCGACCAAAGATACATACTGTGTACAAAACTACAACACTGCACCCAGAATATGAGATCAGATGGTAAATGATAGCAGAGCTTAGCCCCCTCCCCTCCTCACCACAGCTTTTGGGAAGCCTGCTCTGTCCCACGGAGCAGAATGATATTGGTGATGACTCAGATGATGATTAACAGGAGGTAGGGTGGGGGATGAGAGAGGGACGCAGGACATTTAAGTCTTTCCTTCCAACTGGAGTCTTGGCTACGGAAGTGTTGTGTTTGGGTGGGGGTGGGGGGTGTTGAAGTGATTGTCACCTTTTCCTTTTGACTGCAGTTCATCTAAAACTCTACAGCTGGTCACATGAACAGGCCTTCCCATCAGCCAGCAGCGGGGCTTGTCAGCCAATCAGGCACCTGCATGATTAGCAACAGCTGTACACATAAAATGTTGAATGTGCGTGCGGAAGGGGCTGCAAAGCCTCTGCGTAGCCAGATGGAGGGATGCGGGACGGATCATGAACTGAAAGTCTGTAATGAAACGACTGAGAGGAAAGGGTTTTTTTTTTTTTTTTTTTTGCTGTGTTTTATGTTAAACTTCACCATAATCACATTTTATCCTTGCAGATGTCTTTTATTGTCATGTTGTGGGATAACTATGTGAGGTCACACATTCAAAGGGTGAGACCATTCAGGATGAAACACATGCACTTGCCTTTTGGGTGTTATAAGTGTTAAATTGAGTTAATAAATTGGTGACAGGGGCTTGAGCTGTGTTTGAGGGCGTGCAGACATTCTGTCTGGCTTTGAAACTCACACTTTCCGTAATTGCACAGGAGTCACGAGCGCTTTTTATGAGTGAAAATGACACTTAGGGTGAACTTCGTTTGAAAGGTGGTAATAGCGTTCTTCATTCTTCGCCTGGGTGAGAAGGAAACAGAAAACTCCTGAACTCTGAGTCGCCACGAGAAGCTAATTGCTTTTGCCATCTTCAGACAGATCGCAAATAAAAGGGAAGCAAAAATGTCTGAGTCTCCATGCTTGACCTCTTGTGAACTTTTTCTCTTGCAGAACATGGAAAACATCAGTCTGCTCTGCTCTAAAGTTCTTAACATGTTCAACAGCAGTTGTTCGACTACAGGCTGCTCCCTCACCTCTCAGCAGGTCGAACTAGCTTGATTGGGCTTCCTATGCTCTGCTCTGAAATCTACCGCGGTTATGAACACATTCATCAGGGTCGCCTCAGGGGCTTTAAAGTTTCCCAGCAGAAAGAGAATCTATAGTCAGTCCAAGTTCTTTGCTTTATTAAATCTGTTGAACATTTTAGAAAAATTCCACGTCTTGCTCTGTGTGAAAGCGTGATGCAGTTCTTCCTGCTGGCAGGCTCCATTCTGCTCGGCAGCAAACTGCAAACTGCATCATGCAGGAAGATCCGAGTCAGATTAATATGATTCTCAAACCATCTCATTGACCTTTTAACCACACAATGGTAGAATTCCTGATAGTATCAGCGTGTCACCCTGCTTTCATGTTTACATTTATCAGCCACTTTATCTGGTCCACATGTTCAGATGTTTAACACAAAATGTCTAAATTTACAATCACACAGGAGCAGCTTTTAGTCATGTAGGCATGGTGAAGAGTTGCTGAAGTTCAAACTGAGCATCAGGATGAGGAAGAAAGGAGATTTAAGTGACTTGGAATGCAGCATGGTTGTAGGTCTGAGTATTTACTGGGATTTTCACACACAACCATCTCCTGGGTTTACAGTGAAGGTCTGAAGAAGAGAAAATATCCAGCGAGCAGCAGTTGTCTGGACCAGAATGTCTGCTTGATGTCAGAGGAGAATGGACAGACTGCTTGGAGATGATAAAAAGACAACAGGAAGTCCAGTAAGCACTGGTTCCAACCAAGATCTGCAGAATATAATCTCTGATATTAACAAGAACACTTTATTAATCCACAAGGGGGGAATCCAGGGTTCAAGGACAACTTGTCAGAGATTTAACAGACAGACATTGAACATGATGACACAGATCACACGTCCAGCCTGGAAGCAGATGGTCTCCAGCAGCAGAAGACCACAGCAGGTTCCCTCCTGTCAGTAAGAACAGGAAACTGAGGCTACAATTCACACAGACTCACCAGAACTGGACAATAGAAGATGGAGAAACGTTGCTGGTCTGATGAGTCTCCAGTTCAGCTCCACATTCACATGGTAGGATCAGAATCTGCTGGAAACATCATGACAACATGGATCCATCCTGCTGTCAGGATCAACGCTTCAGGCTGCTGCTGGTGGAATGGTGTGTGTGTGTGTGTGTGTACGCATATGTGTGTGTATAACCACCACACCCTTCCTAAGTTTTGTCTATGTGAATGCACTAAACAAATTCTGATTTGAATCAAAGAAGCAGACTCGGTCCGTCTACAAACACAGGTCTCGGTCTGTTTCAAGCGGACCAAATACAGGAAGCGGACTACAAAAAAAGTCACTTCTTGCATTTAGCGTAGCATTGCATTGTGGGTAAATCCATAGAGATGGCGTTAAGGGTCCTCTGCCTCGTCTGGTGTTCATACTGCGCCCATTGTTGCAGTGGATTTCTGCAGGATACTTGCATAAGACACAATAAAAACCCAAAACAGCCATAGTTTCATCTCCATGTTGAAGTTTTCTTCTTCATGTAGGTCTTGTCCTCTCTTTTGCTAAATACTAGTGCAGCGCCACCTCTGGTGGGAATGGGGATATATTATTCTAATGGTTTAGCTGGTTTGACCAAAGTGCAGCATGAACGCGATCTGGGTCTGCGTAGATACCCCCCCCCACAGCTGGGCCGAGTCCCCAGTCGGACTGAGTCTAGCAGACTGTCCTGATGTGGATGCACCCTTAATGCTCAAATACAACGTTTGGGGTTCAAGTAAAGGCCCCTCCACAAAACTAGTTCCTGAGACAAAAATAACAGCAGAAAGGTTTTGTGCTCTAAGATAAAGCATGAATCTCATTCATTAAAAGAATGAGGACACATTACTGCTCTCCAGGCATCATGTTTAACATCAGCACTTTGGAGATTGTAAAGTAACAGTGTTGACCTGTGATTTACATCTGAACATCCTTACAATCTCCAAAGTGCTGATGTTAAACAGCCGTACCTGTAACATCTCTGCACTAAAGCATGAACATGCAGGTGTCTTCCACAATGGCAGTAAAGGATCCAAAGCAGCACACAATGAAACACTGATGCTTCCTGTCATCATTTCCAATAAGAAAAGGAGCTTGAAGGGTTAAACCTTTTTAAGCCTCTGTGTTGTTCTTGAACATGCAGCATAGGGGCAAGATGAAAGCCAAAGAGGGGGAGAGGACGTAGTGGCAGGACGGCGGCCTGTTTTCCTGTATGCATGTAGCCTGGCTGTAAACACAGCTGCTGTTAAGGAACTCATGCATGGCCCATATACCAGCTAGCTGTGTGAAATGAACTTTGACCCAGCAATGAGCCTGCTCCCGGAGAGAAACTGAATTCCACATCCTTCCAAAGGGACACACTTTGTCTATGAGGCAATCATTTATGTGTGGCGTGCCTCTCTCTCAACCCACGCCTATACTCGCAGGCATTATTCTTATTTACTCTTTCCCTCAGCATGCCACCTAAATCGGACCATCTGGCCTCGGAACATGTAGCCTGCTGCTGAGTGAACAAAGCAGGTCCATTACTGTAGGCGAGGAAAAGTGGGAGACCACAGGAAAAATGGGGGTAGGGGATGAAAAGTGGGGCTATGCAATTTTAAAGAGTTCCAACACCGTGCAGGGATTTTATCTCGCAGTCTGCCACGGGTGAATGCCTCCAATCGGGCTACTTTTTAACGCCATTCAGGGATGACATCATTGCTTTTTAAAAGAATGAGTCACAAGCTAAAAATTCAACATTACCTAACCCCCCCCCCCATCCAGGTGAAGTATGATGGCGACATGCAAGCAACAGAGATAAAGCAGAGGATGACTCAGACAAAAGGAAAACAGGCAGATAAGGATGGTTTAGTCGGAGGAAGTAAGGGTGCAAAAGGTGTAATAATAACAAATACAGATTTTAATATGTGTGTGAGAGCAAATACTAAGAAGGAAGATGAAAGGATAGCAAGTTTTCCCACGATGCTTCAATCTGAAAACCTGAGGCCGGCTCCCAGCAAGAACTGGTTTATTAAAACACCACAAGGACGGCATCGCATCCAAAACCAATCCAGCAGAAAATCCTGTTCCAACATTTAGAGCAAAGGAGAGCTGGATCAACAGACTGACTGCTTACCACAGATTGATAATCAGAAACATTTCCTTTTGTATCAGTGTGTTCTGGGCTCTTCTGTTTATGTGTTTTCATCATGCGGCGGGAGATGCTGAGCAAGAGTCTAATCTACAAACACAATGTGTTTCACAGGAAATGAAATAGTGTGGCCACTTCGTGTCTACCTTCCCAGAAATCCAAGTTTATCTGGTGTGGAATTCTGCACAACACAACGGTGCTGGTTGACAGCCAGTGATTGATGGGAAGAAATAAATGGGAAGTTTCTTTAAATCAGCAGAAACTGGAGGCTGCAAAGCAGAAGAAGAGTTGTTTAACTGAGAGTCTTAACTGAGTTGTTTTTTTTTTCTTTTAGTGATTGTGGAAAATAACAACAGACAGAATTTCTATGGTTACGGCTGGAAAAGCACAATGTTTTGCAAGGAATGGGCAACGCCAGAACAGTCACATGATCAAGATGGGTTGTTTGATTGTTCCACTCTTGCATTTCAATGAATTCTGTTAAATCAACCATTTTGTTTGGCGATTCCACAGTGATGCATCATCTCAATGGAGCGGGAACATGCACAAAGGAAAGGGGACAGGATAGGCACCCCCTCGAAGCACATCGGTCTAGACAAAGCAGGTTAAAGCAGGGATCCAGAATCCTGGTTCAGCAGGTTTTAGATGTTTCCATGCTGCAACACACCTGATTAAAACATCTGCTAACTACCCACAGTGCTGCGTTGCAGCAGAGAAACATCTAAAACCTGCACGACTCCATCCCTCCAGGACCACGACTGAGGTTTCTTAGGTTGAAGAGGCTGCATCTACTCTTGAATTTGATCCATCCATCCATCCATCATTCCATCCATCCATCCATCCATCCATCCATCCATCCATCCATCCATCGTCGATCCATCCATCCATCCATACATACATACATACATTTATCCATCCATCCATCCATCCATCCATCGTCGATCCATCCATCCATCCATACATACATACATACATTTATCCATCCATCCATCCATCCATCCATCGTCGATCCATCCATCCATACATACATACATACATACATTTATCCATCCATCCATCCATCCATACATACATACATTTATCCATCCATCCATCCATCATTCCATCCATCCATCCATCCATCCATCCATCCATCCATCCATACATACATACATACATTTATCCATCCATCCATCCATACATACATACATACATTTATCCATCCATCCATCCATCCATTTATTTATCATCTTATATAACAAACAACCAAAATAGTATAAAAAATATCGACAAAATAATTAGGTGAAGATGTATAACGTTATTTACCATATAAGTGTAAATAAATAGTAAATAGTAATGTAATATGGGGAGAACCGTTAGCCCAGTTTTTTCAGTTTCTTTGCTAAATCAGCCTCAATGTTTGTTTGAAAAGGCCGGTGTGTTTAAAGTCACGTTAGACTTGGAATGACTGATTTTATATGTTATTATTTTTTTACTTGTTTTCTGCATTTTATTTGGTTGTAAATTATATCCACGTCCATTTTCTGAAAACACTGTATGGCAACTGTCTGTCAAAGCTTCCATACAAATTGTCACGTAAAGCGAAGCTTGGCGGCGCCACCAGGTGGCATCCCGGTGGAAAAAGTTGTATTTATTTAAACATGGTTTTAGATGAACCATCTCTATATGTCTATTCCATTTTTATTTTATTCTGCTTCTTATCACAAAATGTGCAGACAAGAAAGAAAGAATAAAAAGAAGAAAAGCTGTCACTGCAACTCCAACACAAGCCTTGAATCTGCTGACTGATCACTGGCACTGCTTATCTTAATGAAAGATATCTTTCACTTTTCTCTTTTCTTACAATTTCCCAACATTTTTCTAATCAGCTCTGCTGCTCAGACTTAGTTGAACTGTATTATGATAAGACAAAGTCATCTTGGATGAACTACAATCCTCCAAACCTAAACCGGTTGAGGACATTGGATGTGTAAGCCTTTAGATTCGAACGCTGTAAGTAGCACGCTGCCTTGGATGTATGAAACAATCTGCGAGGCGGTTGCAGTTTTACTTGAGTGCTATTAAGCAGCGTCATGCTAACAGGCCTGCAGAGAGAATCCAGAAAAACCATTCATGCTCAAACCTGCTGGCAAGCCGAACGGCGAAACCGACAGGGCCCTCTGCACTGCTGTGATTTATAGATGGCGTATGTGTTCGAGAAACATGGCACGAAATGATAGGATCGCTTTACAAAGAGATCCCAGGATAGGTGACGAGGAGGGCAAGGCCCACAGTAAAATTAACGAGGTAGAAATTCGTACAAGGCCACATAGTTTGACCTAATGAAGACCTTTCGGTTCCAGCGGCCTCGCACCAACTGAGAGCGGATTACTCATGGTGAATTTCACCACACTTACCAACACATGTATCTGTGGTGAAATGCTCTGTGAATAGATCATTTTATTTTAGCAGCTGCCAGAAAATAAGGGCAATGAGGGCTTGAATGACTAAGTTTCTCTGAAGCTGAGATTAAGCCTCCATCTCCTCATACTTGTCATGGATGTAAATTACTCGTCTCCCACATCAATGGAGCCTTTGTAATTGCTCAGCTTGTTCAGCAGCGGAGGTGGGAATAAATGTGCATGTTGGCTTCAAGTTGAAGAAGCGAGCATGTGTTCCTGAGAGCAGGCGGCATGCGGTTTGTGGTGAGGAGGGGAGAGATTATCTGTTTGTGCCAGCTCCACATTTCTCAGCATAAAGTTTGGGTTTCGGGTTACCAGTCAAGGTGAGAAGGGGGTTTGTAATTCAATTCCTGTGGACATGCTGCACTTATATGAGGTAACCAAAACCACTTTTAATCCCTCTTAGTTAAGACTGTAATAAACAGACTCGGCTTGCACCACTTCAGTCAGTCAACTTTATTGCTTTGAAACGCTGTGATGAGGCTCCTGGAAAGAAAAAAAAAATGGTGTCCAGCTCAGAAACAGAACCGAGGTGTTAAACTCGAAATAAATAGACGGTCTTTCTGTTTGGATCGGAGCTCTCACGGCAAATTAAACTCTTTATATTTCAAGGGGAATTCTGGTTTAGGACTGAAATGATGTAAATAAGAAATAAATTCATTCAGGTTAAAAAGGATAAGTGTCTGATCTAACGTAGAGTATATAGAGAAGACTGTGTGTGTGTTGGTTTCTTCCCACTCAGGTTAGATTTCTGTTGTCGTTTATGTTTTTCTGTCTGTTTGGTTGTTTGTTTCTCAGCAACTTTATGCAAAAACAACTGGACTGATTTTCACTGGTTTTGGTCTGACTTAGATTCTATAAAACAGATCCAGGTCTAATCTGGATCCAGGAGTTTTCTGAAGGCCGCTTTCAGCGGGGCTGGGGGTTGGGGCGGGGTCAAGTATTAATGAGTTTTCTTTTTCATTTCTGGTGAAGTGAACTGTAGAAATAGAAAGAAAATATTTTTTCCTTGTTATTTTCTTCTGCTATTTTTTTCTTTGTTATGTGAACCAAAAAAAGAAAGAAAGTATAAATGTATTTAACGCCACAATAAATGGCGAGGATGTCCCAACAGGTTTCACAAGGTATCAGATAAATCTGGATCCTGGAAACATTCCAGATACTTTCATCCAGAACGGGAGAATGAAATTAGGATACAATGAGTCAACAAACATCACAATATAGCCGAGACACTGAGAATCTGATAGTGGATCCATATGAAATGAATGTAGGACCAGAACATCGGCTGGAAAACACAACCTGGGTGGAAATGAGCTGCTTGCTGGAGGTCTGGGAAAAGACAAAAGGACATTTGTGACACTGAGTGTTCTGTGTCTGTCCTCTGGTCTTTTCTTTTTTCTTTTATCTTCAGAGAAATTCACGAATAAAAAAAAAGAAAAATGAAATAGGTTAGATTAGCTGATAAGGAACCCTTTCTATTTTTCCTATTTGAATTTTTATAATGTATTTCATATATTATTATTATTATTATTATTATTATTGTTATTATTATATATTATCATTCATTTATTATCATTAAAATATTTGTTCCCTTTGTTTTCTATGCCATAAAGTCCCATGTTGAGTTTACAGTCTGACCTCAGATGTGTCGGCACTTTCCCAGATTGAGTTTTTTGGACAGTTTGTACCGGCGAGCTGTCATACCAGTGAATATGATGTTTGGCTAAATCCTGAACTCTCCTTATGAGCAGTCACACAAACAAAGAAACAAAAACAAAAGAAGCTGCAGAACGATTACAAGTTAAACCCATTAAGTCTGGCTGCAGGATGGCTTTGCTCGTAAATGTTGATGTTGGAACCTGAAACAAACTGGGAACGAGTTGGAAAGAGACAAAGAAAAATGGTAAACACTGTCTTGTGAACGTGTACTAAAGGAGTCTCCAGCCTGCTGGATGCTTTTAAGATTTATGAGATCACACTCTTGCCAGATCGCAAGCTGTTAGTTTGTTTTAGTTTGTGGTCCGATCCCAGCAGTCCAGAGTGGTCGGACTCCCTCTGACAGCTGTAAACTGTATATCTACTCTTATAGGATGAGCAGTGAACATCTGCAGGGAATGCAGATTCCCTTTGAAAAGATGCAGTTCAGTTGAACTTGATGCAGACTTCATCTGCTTTTAACATGTTTGTAACGTAATATTTTTCTGTTGAAAATGGGAAAAAGTCATTTCCTGTAATTGGGGAAAAAGATATTTAAACAATGAGATGTTTACCTGCAGTGTCAATCAGACACGATGGACACGATGTTGTGTGTTTTGGTGTTCTTGGAGACGTCGCTTGTGCACATTGGCTGCCGCGGTTCTGCTTTTAAAATGATCAGATAATGGGCTGGCCAGGTACTGGATCCTGCGATGAAACCAGGAACTGAGACATGACAGTGGACACGTCCTCAGAGTTCAAAACTGAAGAATAAATTTAGTTCCTTCTGCATTAGTTTTTTAGTGTCTTATGAAAGCACTCGTCCTTTTGCAAACTTCTACAGGTCCTGTAAGTGTAAAGTCATATTGTTCATTTAGCTGTTGATAGACCTGGTCTGCACCATCTGCCTTCTCCCTGTTTGCATAAACAGAAGGCCTGAAGGATGTTTTTCTCCAAACAGCAGTCAGATATAAGTCAGAATAAGAATTATGGAGTTAATGAGGACGTGTTGTTGATACAAAACCCCTGCTTCACGCAGTACTTGGGTTTAAAGCGATATTCCAGATCTAGTCTTTTACTATTTTATTAGTTTAAATCGTCCACTGAGGAATCTTGGCAGCCCTACGATGGTCAGGTTGAATGAAATGTACCAATGGTCGAGAACAACACAAGTTTCTCCATGGTAACCAATCAGCATCGGGATTGGTTGGCACTTGAAAAATGATTGGTTAAGAGATCCAGCTGCAGTCTAGACCAGTTCTAGACCACGTGTAGGATACAGCAGAGACATTGGTGAATAGACTGTGAACGTGGGGCTGCAGTTCTTCCGTTTGTTTTGGTGGATGGAGGGACGGTTTGTGAAGACTGGAGATGTCATTATAATTATGAACTTTTTCATCGCAGACACGCGGAGGGAAGCGGCGGCTTCACAAAACGGATATTTTTGTGTCTCCACATGCTCTCTGTCAGCTGGTGGAAGGGTTCTCCCCTGTGTGCAAGCAGATGTGTGCACGTCAGGATGAAGGAGATAAAGATCACCAGGCTGTTTGGCTTGTGAGTGGATGGAAGAAATAACGTGGCTAAATTTAGCTTCTAATATAATTTTTGATGTGTTTTGTGTTAAAGTCGAGGAATCTGGGGGAGAAAAATTCCAGGTTTGTTTTTTTCAGAAATCATCAGCTTGAGCTGAAAATAAACTTTCATCCACTGAGAACATTAATGGTTATATTAAGGATATTATTCATTCATTCATTTTCTGAACCGCTTATTCCAATTCAGGGTCGCGGGGAAGCTGGAGCCTATCCCAGCTGGCTTTGGGTGAAAGGCAGGGAACACCCTGGACAGCTCGCCAGTCCATCGCAGGGCCACACAGAGACAAACAACCACTAACGCTCACTCCTAGGGGCAATTTAGAGTAACCAGTTAACCTAACATGCATGTCTTTGGATGGTGGGATGAAGATGGAGTACCTGGAGAGAATCCACGCATACACGGGGAGAACATGCAGACTCCACACAGAAAGGCCACTGACCAAGCCTTACCCCAAGAATCGAACCAGTGACCTTCTTGCTGTAAGGCCACAATGCTAATCACCACTATGCCACAGTGCAGCCCCAAAAAGGATGTTAATTAACAGAGTAATAATGATCTTTTTCAATCAGCAGGTAACAATCTATGTTTGGGATCATCTGGACCTCTCGGACCAGTTTCCTCCTGGAATATTACCAGTGAACTGGAACTGGTAATGAACTGGTAATGAGCTGGTTCTCCAGCAGCTTCTGCACCAGCCTGGTAATGACCTAATCATCGGCACAAGTCTGCTAATTCAGCAGGGAAACTTCTAAAACCTGCAGGACTCCAGTCCCAGAGGTGCGTGGATGCGGATCTCTGCTCCACACTTTGTGAGTCGATCAGTATGTCTGGCATAACGCTTACGTTCATGTTTTATTTCTGAGCACTTCCAAAAATGTTGCGTTTGTGGGAAATGACTCAGTGTGTGAATTATCTTTCCGCTGGATGTTAGTCATGTTTCCTGTGATGCATGATGTGTTCGACACTGTGTCACAGTAATCACACAGTTTTCCTTCCAGTTCTGCCTCTTTCTCCTTTAGGTGGTGTGGGATTTGGGTTGGTCAGGGTTAATTTGTTTATTTGGTTTATTTAAATAAGGAGAATAAGAAGGAAGATGGGCAAAGTCTTCACTAGGCTGCACTTTGATGCATGAGCCGTGAAAAACTGAAAACCTTTGGTAGAAATAATTTTCTGTAAATGTTTTATTGCATCTCAAAAAACTTAAACATCATGTTTTCAGAGACTCTCGTGTTATTAATAATAGATATGTCACCTTGAATGTCTGGTTTGAAAGCAAACGTCTGGTCTGCTGCACCGTCTCTGCACAGTTTTATTTAGCGGCCGCTTCAGAGCTGGTTTGGATTCGTTATATTAAAGATACAGTGACGTGCTAATGTGTTGTGCTGGCTCTAGTTATATGGATAAAGTTCTGTGTGGTGCTTTTTAATATGAATTTCACAGCTTTATACTGCGTTCTGCACTGAGGAAGCACTGCTTCCTATTCTTATTTTATACTAATTAGAGATGGCCCAAACCCATTTCGTGTGTCAGATCCGGTGTCTAATCCTGGCAACCTTTTACTGTGTCAAGTGTCAAGTTCACTGAGTACGCCTCAACCTCTGATCTCTGTTCACCCTATTATATTAAAGGTATTCAATTGAAGCGATATTAAATGGGAAGTGATTTCCATGTGGCTAGTTAGTAGTTCATCAGCTGGCGCATTTCCAAAAATACCAGCAACTGCATCACCTGATCACCCTCATTGATCAGGGTTGATCATGACTTTACACCTTGGTGCTTTGGCTGTAGGGACCAGTGCAGGAATGACAGTCTGTGTTGCAAAGGGAGCATCTGTAGTTCCTTTCCTGTCTGTTGAACTCTTTGTTTTCTGAATGCTCGATTTCCTCATGCTGCATTCAACAGCTCGTCTTTGCCTGTTTTATGGCGTTCATTCAGGACACCTCTGCATCATGCATGGCCAGCAGGTCATCCTCCAAAGATGAGCTGTCACCGCTGAGGGCCAGATGTGCTTGTAGTGTCGCTGTGGATGGCCAGAGCTTCTTCTCCTAGAGGACAGCTCAGCAGGGAGAATGTCTTTTGGGATGCTACTATGTTGCAGACATGGCCTAGCCAAGGCTACTTGCACTGTCTGAGCAAAGGTGGAAAGGTGACAGGAAGCTTCTTAGATGGAAGTCCGACATGTTGTCTGGGACAGTGCTGATGACACAGCATTGTGCACCGCCATCTTTTTCTGATTTGTCCACCTTTAGGTGAGGAAAAAGATTTAGCTGCTGTCCTGATTCTTTAGTCAATTTCACTGTCTCAGGCCTACAGTAGGGCCCGTGGGCCAAATTTAGCTAACTGGTAACCCGTTACGTCTGACCGCTCAGTTAGCTATCTAAATTATTTCTGGGAAGTCTGTTCTGGGCTGGAAAGATCTGCCATTAACATACAGTTGTGCTCATATGTCTTTCATTAAAGAAAAGGCTGAATTTACAACAGTCACTAAAATAACTGAAAACTTAAAAAAGGATAAATAACTAAAAATTTGCAAAAATATAATTTAGTAATTTTCTTAACTGAGTTGAAGAAAGAAAAACAAAAAAACAAACAACCAAACAAATGTGTCCTGGACAAATTAGAGCATTTTTCTGTTGAACAGTGGGACAAAATACCTGTCAACAGGTGCAGAAGTCTGACAGAGAGGAACAGAAAACACCTGACTGGAGCGGAAACATTAAAGGATTGTTCAACTAAATATTAGTTTATGACTGATGGAATATGTAATAAATTATCTGATTTGTTTGCTTTTAAAAAAATATTTCTATTGAACCAGAATTAGAAAATAATGTAAAGATTTTCATAAAATTTTTATTTATTATTACTTTAGTCAATTTCAGCTTGTTTTACAGGCAGCTGTTTTTTTCCTTCTTTAATGAAAGGGGATGAATACATATGAACACAACTGTACACCTTCTGAGACGTCAGACAGCACGTTTTCCTCTTGCCGTTACTAGGTTAAGTTTTTTTTGCCAGAAAATGAGGCTCATTTTGCCAGTCAGAGATGAGTAAACCTACTGGAAGAGAGGCTTTGTGAGGATGCAGAACTTGTCAGCAAGTCGAACAGTCGGAAACCCTACAGGGAACCAACTCCTGCTGGGTGTGACTCACTCCTGATGTGTCATATGAAAATATTTAATCAAACAACTTGAGGTTTACAAACATCTTTACGGATATACATTTGACATGTGTTACCCTTTTAGGTGCCAAAGTCCCAAAATTGTGATGGCAGAAGACACATAAACCAGCTATTAATGATCCACTGCTCCCACTACCCAGACAGGTAATGTGTGTGTGTGTATGTTCAGGGTGGGACAGAAAAATTAACGTAATGAACATCAACGCATTTAGTTTGCTTTCCAAATAACATGGAACGTTTAGCAGTGCACGATTTCCTGATACCCCGACTACATTGATGCACATGTGAGAGCTTGGAAAATAACTTGGCTTCTTTGAAGATGTACTTCGAGGGGTTTCAGTCCCCTCTAAATGAACAGTATTTCCAAAAAAAAAAAAAGTATTCAAAATCGAGTGACTGTTTCTGGTGTTCATGGAAACTTGTGGTGACCGATATTTACGTATGTATACTTTATTCTTCTCAATGAGGAGCGCTGCTGCCATCTCCACTCTTGTCCAAATACACTCACATTGGTCCTCATTGATCATCTTTTCTCCATGAGCAGACTGAATATGAAATATACTAATAGCTGGAGATGTTAGTTATCACTGAAATACACTATTTTATATACATATATATATCTATCTATATATATATAGATAGATATATATGGTGGATGACAGAATCAACTAACAAACGCAAACATCAGCATTACAATAATAATATCTGGAAAAATGCATTTAATTTTAAAGCAGTAAAAAAAAACAAAAAAAAAAAAAAAACAGAAAACATCCCTGAACTAAACAGACCTAAAGTTTGTGCTATTCTAAGTACTTTAACTGAGCTTCAGCTCATGATCAGAGTACAGTCATTTAAACTTTTAACACGTTTCCGTTCACACTTAGGCACCGATATCAGACAGTAAACCAGGAGGGGATCAGTCAGTGGAACTTCAGTCTGGTCATGCAGCAGAGGGGTTAACAAACTTCTAGTGTGTTCTACTGGACGGGAGGGGCTTACGTTGCGACTGCTGCTAACGGTAAACGAAATGTTCTTTCACATCAAACAAAGACAAAAAGTCTCCAATATCACCCCTAAACAGAGGTGTATAAAGTAGAAGTAAAAGTAAAGATAAAGTAGAAGTAAAAGTAAAGATAAAGTAGAAGTAAAAGTAAAGATAAAGTAGAAGTAAAAGTAAAGACAAAGTAGAAGTAAAAGTAAAGATAAAGTAGAAGTAAAAGTAAAGATAAAGTAGAAGTAAAAGTAAAGACAAAGTAGAAGTAAAAGTAAAGACAAAGTAGAAGTAAAAGTAAAGATAAAGTAGAAGTAAAAGTAAAGATAAAGTAGAAGTAAAAGTAAAGATAAAGTAGAAGTAAAAGTAAAGATAAAGTAGACGTAAAAGTAAAGACAAAGTAGAAGTAAAAGTAAAGATAAAGTAGAAGTAAAAGTAAAGATAAAGTAGACGTAAAAGTAAAGATAAAGTAGAAGTAAAAGTAAAGATAAAGTAGAAGTAAAAGTAAAGACAAAGTAGAAGTAAAAGTAAAGACAAAGTAGAAGTAAAAGTAAAGATAAAGTAGAAGTAAAAGTAAAGATAAAGTAGACGTAAAAGTAAAGATAAAGTAGAAGTAAAAGTAAAGATAAAGTAGAAGTAAAAGTAAAGACAAAGTAGAAGTAAAAGTAAAGACAAAGTAGAAGTAAAAGTAAAGACAAAGTAGAAGTAAAAGTAAAGATAAAGTAGAAGTAAAAGTAAAGACAAAGTAGAAGTAAAAGTAAAGACAAAGTAGAAGTAAAAGTAAAGATAAAGTAGAAGTAAAAGTAAAGACAAAGTAGAAGTAAAAGTAAAGACAAAGTAGAAGTAAAAGTAAAGACAAAGTAGAAGTAAAAGTAAAGATAAAGTAGAAGTAAAAGTAAAGACAAAGTAGAAGTAAAAGTAAAGATAAAGTAGAAGTAAAAGTAAAGATAAAGTAGAAGTAAAAGTAAAGATAAAGTAGAAGTGCCGCCATGATTTTGGATCTACCGCTGCATTTAGAACAGGTGTTTTCACCAACAGGCTCATCTACCTGCAGTGGAGCTGAGCTGATTACATTCACCTGGCTTGGTGTGGTGACTGGTTGGAAAGAGCTGCTGAACAGGATTTCTTCTTTCTACTTCTACTTTATACATCTCTGCCCTAAGGTTGCTGGACTTGTTAGTTGACAGTCACTTTTTCTTTGATTATACTCACTAAAATGGTCTGAAAAATGGCTAAATATAGGTCATTTAAAAGCATTGACATTGATTAAATGCATTATTTTTTTAAATTGTTAGTTTTTCTGTCATTAAATAATGGTATTTAACCCATTAAAATTCTACTCCTAATATATATAAATAATATGCTGGTTGCAGACATGAAGCTGAAACCAGCGGCAGACAAACCACACTAGAATAAAAAAAAAAAAAAAAAAACTGGAGACAGCCTGCCTCCTAACTGGAAACTGATCCAACACTTATGTTTCATCAAGCTTGAAAGGTAAAAACCCACATATGTTGCATCAGATCTGAACGAGTTAATGAAAGCCCCATGTGCTGCACTGTGTTCAATAATCATGGTATTTATGGTAATGGAAATTGCTGGAGGGGTTATTTTGCCAGCTGACGTGCAGCAAATGACACAGACGGGGCCTGCTGACATGCTTCTGACCTCACGGTGGGAGAGGATGTAGATGAGCAGAGGAAGAACAGAGCCACCACCCACTCTCCAGTTTCCACAGAGCTCCTAGGGCTATTATCAAATGTCCTGCTCTGCCATTCAACTTTAGAACGATTATTTAGTTTTCTGACTTAAAGGTCAAGCAAAGTTCCCTAATTCTTTCTTCTGCACATATGGACATGAAGTGCATGTAAGACAGCGTGTAGGCAGATGTCGCAGGATGATTCACACAAGAAAAAGATGAAAGAATAAAATGAAAGTCATGTGATAGCAGCCGTTCCCAAGCAGTTGTTTTCACTGCAGCAACACCACTCAAATTTACAACAGATGACACTTGGATTAAAGCAAACAGACAACGATGAAACTGGTCATTAAACTGCTCATAAATAATGTTAAATATGGCCAAAAATGAATTTATTAGGCTTTTAACATGTTTCAAATTCATTTTGGAGGTACATCTTCAGTATGAGAAAAGTCCAAATAAAACACGTGTGCATTGCCAGAATGGTAGTCAGAGTGTTGAAATGTGGCCAGTTTAAAAGTTTAATTGTATGCTTTGGACCGTGAAATGATGAAACCTTCACTTTACATTGCACTCAGGGTTAAAGACCTTGAAAACCTTCAGTAAACTTGACACACGGGCTGTGTGATGTCTACCGTTGTGGATAAAACATTTGCTTCCAAGCGTTTTTCTCTCCAAAATACACTTGACTCGCCTCCAGGAGATGGTGGGATACTATTCCTTGTGGACCTTTGATGAAAATTGATCTTGGCACATGTTTGAAATACTGTTTGTAGAGGTACGTCATTTCCACACTCGCTCGCTCTGTCTGTGAGAATATGTTCTCCACTGTCTGTGCGAGTGCTCTAACAGGCCTGGGAACACACGAGGCATCTGCCCAAACAGCGCTTGTTCCTAAGCAACCGTATCAAAGTACACAGACGGCCACTTAGTTACCGGACAGACGTGGGAACAGTTGTATATTTAATCTTTACCAGAAAAATTCTCCAAACAAAAACTGGTATGAATATAAACACAGAGGTTTGTGGGCTTCTGGTCACAAACTCTGACAGGTGAGGACTAACTACCGCAAGCACATTTGTTTTCACATCATTTAATGCTTAGATAGGAGTAATATCATTATGTGATATATGTGTCTATATGCTGCGATGGACTGGCGAGCCGTCCAGGGTGTACCCTGCCTTTCACCCCAAGACTGCTGGGATAGGCTCCAGCTTCCCAGCGACCCTTCATCGGACTAAGCGGATAGGATAATGACTGAGTGAACGAATAAATGTGTCTATATTGAGAAGCGAGGACATCTTCACACAACAGCTTGAATTTTCTCTAATGGAAAATCTAGTTGACCTTCAGCCAGCTGTCTGGTCTGGTAATATCACATCATTTTCTACTGATCCGAAGTATACCAAAGGAAAAACTGAGAATTTGACCATGGCAGTGGCCATAATGTTGTGGACCAGGCTGTTGTCAAGCCACCATGACAGCATAGAGGGAATGCATGCCATGTTTTCTGAGCTGGGATGGAAACTTGTTAACAGTTTTCATGACAAAGGTCTGAATTAATGAAAAGAATCTGTTCAGCATCTGCGAGAATATCCAGCGAGATCCTTGTACATTCACTTTCACCTGCTGACAGGTGGAAAAACTGCTTTTTATTAATGTATTTAGTGTCTTTTAGATGTTCTTGACTTTTCTTTTTACTCTGTACAGCCATTTAGTCAGCCTGTTGCAGTCTTAAATGTGCATTATAAGGTGCACATAAGGTGGTACACCATGGACAGGTCACCAGTCCATCACAATGCAGTCAGGCAAACAAGCACTCACACTTAGAATTAGCATTAGCCTAACATGGCTAACATGCATGTCAGCAGGAAGTACCTGGAGAGAACCCAGAGATAACGCGGGGAGAACATGTCAACGCCACAGAGAAAGGCCCACTTAAACCATTCCCCCCAGCTGAGCACTGAACCAAGAATCTGCTTGCTGTGAGTAGATGTTGCCAACCACCACACCACCATGTAGCCATCATGTATTGATTAAATGATCAACACCTTGACATAATTAATACAAGTTGATAACATTGATCAAATATGTATCAAGCAATCGTCTGCTGGTTGATTTGTTTCCATTTTCTCTGTTCTAACAAGAAAAATGTCTCATGATGATTGGATGAGGGAATCCTCATGAAGTCAGACTTTACTACTGTGTTTATTATAACGTAGTTGTATAAATATCTGGGTGGACACTTGGGATTGGAATAAAGTTTACATGTTTCTTTCACTTTGCTTCTCCATCATGTGAACATTTTATAGCTGAACATCCACAATGTGCTTCGCTTGTTATTTTCTAAGGAACAGATTGTTTTTATTTTAAAGTCTAATTGAGTTTATACCTATAAAAATGTAAGTAATTGTCTTATATAGTGTAGTATCTCATTAAATGTTGATACTGAATCAAATCCAATAGTAATTGTTTTGTGACAGAATCTGTGATATTAGTAACTATTAAAATGAAAAAAAAAATAGTGAACTGATACATCATGATGAGAATTGTTATTTACACCCTCCTGTAGTGTTTCAGCACTTTTTAAAAAGTTATGTCTGGGATATTTTAAAGGAAGCCACATGTTTTTAGTTTGGCCACATTGTTCAGAACTCTAAGGTTGAAGAACATGAATAGAGGGTGACATTGAAATAAACTGAACACAGTTTTCGGTAACATCAGCAGGTTTTTATCCCCCTAACTGTGTTAGCTGGGCTTTAAAGCAGTTCTGCTGAACTTTGGCAGTTTCACAGTTTTTCACCTTCTAATGACTAATTCAGCCA
Organism: Telmatherina bonti; assembly: GCF_933228915.1. Classification (NCBI taxonomy): domain Eukaryota; kingdom Metazoa; phylum Chordata; class Actinopteri; order Atheriniformes; family Telmatherinidae; genus Telmatherina; species Telmatherina bonti. The sequence continues at coordinate 32,374,123 of NC_136613.1, read as the reverse complement.
TCATCTTCATCCCGTCTCTTTTCTGAGCTCTCACCAGCCAGTATAAGTCAGTCCAATGTTGACTTGTCTAGTTTCTTTCTGTTTTTCCTCTCCTTTCTTCATCTGTTAATGTCCTCTTGTGTTTCTTTCCTGAACTAGTCACAGTGTTTTAAACAGCCCGTGTGTTGCTGGTGCATGAGGTGGTGCCATTAAGCAGTGGTTTCCAACATTTTACCCCAAGATGCCATACTATACTGTTCACGACCCCGTCATATTACTCATCTTCCTCATAGACTGTATATATAAGATGTACGGAGCCTTGTGTCAGCCGTAGGTTAGCTGAAGAGAAGCTGGTTGGGTAGTTCCCACTGTTCCCATCTTGGCAACATCATGTGTACTGTTGTTACTGGACAATAGTAAGAAAGGTAGAGCGAAGAGGCAGAGCTAAAAGGGGGACTGTGAGCGTTGGGGTGGATTTTTGACACTATCAAACTCCAACCTGCCTGTAGCTAAGAGCTAACTGAGCTAACCCTTTGCTAACAGAAGCTAACCAGCTGCTGCTACGCTCTGCCTTCTTGCACCCAGACATTGGGAACCCGTCAATCAAATGGACACGCCTCTAATTATGCCCAATTTTGCTAATAAATCAGTTTTAAACTGAAGAGTTAGAAAAACATTTGCTGCCCCCACAGTTATCACGAAGGTAAACCTGACCTTTCTAAACCTAAAATGTTTCTGTACCAGGCTGTTAACTGTTTATTTCTGCTGTGAAGTTGATCTTTTTAACATAGGAGTCTTTCGCCGGACGTTGCTGCTTGAACTTCCTGAATTTTTAATCAGCCACAGAGACATCATGCAGATTTTAAAGGTTAAAGAGCTTTTTTAAAACACATGCACAAGGAGCTGAAAATGAATCAGCTAGTTGGTGGGTTAAGGCCAAAATAACAACTCAAAACTATCTAAAGGAAGAGATAACCTCTGTCAAAACTAAAAGAAAACAAAATACAAGCAACTTACCTCCCTAAAAAAAGATAAACTTAACAGTCTATTTGGCAAGCAGCAGAGGCTATTGGTGGTGGATCCTTTGTGGCTTCGTTTCTTCCATAAACTCACTTCACACAACATCTTGGTAAATGATCAGCAGTCTAGTGCTGAGGAATAGCTACGTTTTGATTTGTTTACCTTGCTTTAGTAAAGAGGAGACAAAGCCAAAGACATTAATGACACCGAAACTGTGAAATCAAACATCTGACATTCACAGACTTTTTAAGTGGTTTTATGAAGTTTCAACAACAAAATGTTTCCAGTTTCAGGAAACTGGTAAGTTAAAAGAAAAAAAATAACATTTTTTGCTCCATTTGGATTTCAAAACATAAATTTAAATGAGGGGTGATCCTTTGAATAACTGGAACACCTTAGTTATTAAACTTTTGACACAAGTCACATCTTCTGTTGCTGGGCAACAAAGGGCTGGACATGGTGGTCTGACTTGGCAGGTTGTCTCGTTTCATGAACAGTGGGCTACGTAGGCGTCTCCATACTGTATGACAATGCACGCCGAAGCACATAGATCCTAAATTGAAGCAATGTAGACAAAAACTCCTGCAGTATGGACAAGGTAGGAGGAATGGGAACGAGTCGATCCTTTGCCTTCAGACCAGGCTTTTAGAGGAAATGCTAATGCTAATCCCTGAAGAGTTGCTGGAAGGTGAACTGATCCTGGCTTGGCACACTGAAGTTTCCATGGTTATCTCCAAACTCCATGGTGGTTGTAATAAACTGACGAGGATAAAAAGTTGTGACGTGTGATTTCTGAGCCTCAGGATGCTGCAGGGCAACGACGATACTACAAATGCACATTATGAACATCAGTAAGCACAGAAAACAAGTCAGAAACCGGGTTTTAAAGATGGAAGCTTAGGTAATGTTGCTTTAACAAAGTCGTAGATACAGATAAGATAGTAAAAAAAACTTGGGTCTGCACAGTTGGTTTGTGTTTTGTTTATTAGTTTTCTACTTTTTTAAGTTGTATTTGAAATACTAAGAGAATGGCTGTGCCAATTGTGTGTAGTGTTCTGATCAAATGGGACCATTAAAATAATCCATTATATCTCTAACCAGGCCAATTTTTAAGTTTGTGTCTAAAATACCGTCAGAGTTCACTTGAAAACTCTTCCACTGGTTAACACACCAGTACTTAGTAAATACACTGAGTTTTTGTGGTTGTGTGTGTATGTTAATGATTGAATGCAAAATGGTAGAAAATGTGGAGAAAATTAGATTCTTGAAAATTTTGATTCCTACATCTGGTCTCAGAGGAGGAGAGGATTACTCATTCTCTTTTCCCACCCAAGATTTCCAAGCTGATTTGGAGAAAAATCTGGCTTTGGGAAAGAATTTGATCTAAATGGGAGTTCCTCTGTTCTACCGAGACCTTAATTCTTTCACAGCTCCAGCTTCGGGCTATTGCTGGTGTCAGCTTTGACAAATTACACTCAGGATTTTTCCAACGTCAAATCTCACCCCACTGTTAAATGGCATGTCCGGAATCCCTGAATGGGCACACCCCTCACTTTGTTCCCCACCCTGTCACCATGTCTCAGTGGATAATTCTCATCTCAGTCCAAAGACGGACATGGATTAATGCACGAGAAGATGTAATCTATACTGTTAGATCTGAGCATTGCCCCCACACCTCGGAGCAGAGGTAGCAGCTTCACGGAGCCCAGCCAGAAAGTTCAAAGTCAAAGCACACACAGTTCTTCTCTTCCCTGCAGGAACTGTGCTCTCCTCCAGCTGTGCTGCTGTGTTTGAGTGCTGGGTGCACTACAAGTTCATCCAACGGTGTTACAGACAAAAGAGCACTCCCTTCTTTTTCCTATGGGGGGATCGGTGCAGGACTTGGCTAGGTGTGTAAGCCATCACACACCCTGCTGACAGGCCAGTAAGTTCCAGCTCCACAGCTGATCGTCAGACATGCTCTGTGTGTTTGTCTGTGAAGAGACGTTATTCCTTCTGCTTCTCAACGTAGCACAGCTCTATGAGTGTTTGCCACAAAGCAGGGAGGTTTTATTCTGTCCACCCTGCCCTCTGGCTGGGTCTGAGGCGAACACATATGCTTTTAAATTACCTAAACCTGGGATATAAATACAGATCGGCCAAGTCTGTTGAAGAATAAGCAGCCCCAATAAACACTTTGCTGTTTAGTTTTAACCCTATCATTCCAACTAGATTTGAGTTCCTGAGACCTCTCCACCACTCCCATAATCTCATTAATACCAGTGTGTGAATCATCACTTTGGGTTTAAAAGCCATTATTATCCACTGCTGCAATTAGCTTTACTGCCAGGACATGTATAAACATGTATTACTACATCAAACACATCATAACATTAAAAACCTTGTAGCTGCAGGATAGAAATAATGTTGTTTTCTGTTCGTCCTCGGCAGCAGGCATCTGCATCCGGAAGGAGGCAACCTGAACTGGTCATGCAGTGTGTGGAGAGGCTCAGACAGGACCATCCTGGCTTTTCATGCTGACCTCACCTTGTGCAGATCACTGAGGTCATTTAGGACTGTGCCAGCTGTTTTACATCTGCCCTGACAATCCTCAACAGTTTGTTTTTTTATGTTAACAGGTGAAAGACCAAACCAGCAGATAAACCTAGAACTTATTAAGGACTCGATCAAACAAGAATACAACATTCTCGTAGAAGTAAAATCCACGTTAAAACCACAGTTTCCTGTAAAAATACATTTGCTGGTGAGGATTCTTGGAAAGTGATTCCACATGGGCTTCACCAGTCAGATTGTTAGGTACAGTTCCCACTGGTTCACCCCTTTAAAACTAGGTGATCATTGAAAAACTGTTTCGATTAGTATCTCATCACTTTATTATTATAACTGCCAGGTTTTTATTCTCTAAGAATATGCCATTTATTTTTACTTTGTCAATGGTCTGCATATATGGTAGACCACATCTTTGTATTGTCATTTTTACTGCTGTGCTGTGCCATCCATCCATTTTCCTAACTACTTAGTCCAGTTCAGGGTAGTGGGAAGCTGGAGCCTATCCCAGCAATCATTGGGCAAGAGGCAGGATGCACCCTGGACATGTCACCAGTTCGTCTCAGGGCCAACACAGAGAGACAAACAACCATTCACACTCACACACACTCCTAGGGAAAATTGAAAGTAACCTAACATGCATGTCCAAAGACTGCAGTTGGAGGAAGTCAGAGTACCCAGAGAGAGCCCATGCATACACAAGGAGAACATGCAAACATTACACAGAAACGCCACTGTTTATGTTGGTCTGGACTCCCTTCTGCCATATTATTTGTGGTCATATTAAATGTAACTTTTTTGAAACGTGGGCTTATATATGGTGTTGTCTTGTGTGTTGAGCCGTGTTATTGTTTAGGGATTGTAACAGTTTCTAAATACACAAACTATTTTACATGTGAAGTTGGAACCATCTGAGCTTTAAAACAGTAGTACAAGCTGTTTGATAGCGGTTGGAGCACCGTTTGGGATAAGTAACACCTTAAAAAAAGAACGATAAAAGAATGCAGTACACAAGTAGTTACCTGTAGGGTGCTCATTTCTGTATCTGAGGTCACTGGATCCACTCACAGGTATCATGTGACAGGGATGGGTGGGTGGGGAGAATTTAAAGTCACTACCATGCCCATCTTTTTAGCTAAATGCTAGTAATTATTACACACAGGCTGCCTACAGTGGTCATGGAAATGGATCACATATAAAATAAAAAAAAAAGTTAGATTTTCTCTTCTTGGTTTGGTTTTCGGTGGTCAAGCAGTTAGACTGATATTCATGAATTGGCTGAGTCCACAGATTAGTTGGGGGTCCATGAAGCAACACACCTATATCTTTAGGGTTTCATGTTAGCATGTTAGCGTCTTAGCTCTTTTAACTGGTCTCTCTTATCAACACGGTCAGAGAAGAGAAACCAAACATGAAAAACCTCATTTGAACTGATTCTAAATTTTTTTGAACTGATATAAATGTGACCAAGTGCAACATTTTGGCTGATAATGATTTTATTTTTGCCAATATTTGCTAGCGATGGAGACAAGCTGTAACAGTCAGAAGGCTCAAACGACGGCTTGACTGACTGTTGACATGCGCTGATTGATGATGCTGATCACCCCAAGAAATTAAATTTAATTAAACGAGACCAAAGAAAGGTGTGGAGAAATCTGACTCGCGTAATTATGGGGAAAGTGATCTCATAACTGCAAGATAAAGCACAACAATATGATACAATTAGAAACCACCTGATCACCAGATATTTCATGTTTCTTCAAGATGAAAGTATGAGACAGATAGTTGCTGGTATTCCAAGAATATCATATTGCAGCTCACAGCCATTATTGATATAGGATATTTTATGAACTTAATTAAAGAAATGTAGATAATAACTTTAAAACTCAGGCTCATGACAAGACAAGGGGGGGGGGGTCACATGATCCCACGAGAGACAGATCCGTCCCTATAAACTTACAACATCTGGAGATGGCAGCCTCCTCGGAAAGCCAACATGCATCAAGCACCACGTTTAACACACTTTAAGAAAAATTTGGGAAAATCTTGGTTTAATTCCCAAAAGCTGAAAATTCAGCCCCGGTACATTTGGGGAATGCCATCTGAGGTACCTATTATGATTCAGGGTGCTATAAAATTATTAAACAATAATTATCAGAAGGGCTTTTTCCAACCTCCATAGCTGTGATCAGTAAAAAGATGAGTGTTAAAGCAATTTAAAAGAATCCAAAACTTCCGGTGTGTGAGAGCTTCTTCCAAACGAAAGAAGCCGAAAAGAGCTTCTCCATGTTTGGTCTGGGAACAGAAAGCAAGTCTGGACCAGATCTAAGCTGCCTGAAAGGCATTGTTTAATCAAATTAAAATACTTTATTAATCCCAGATGGAAATTCATTTGTAGTTGACTATTTTTTATAAATAAAAAAAAAAAAAAGCCATTAGAAATAAATTAATCATAAGGTGATTATGATATTGCTTGTTCTTGAGGGTGATGCTGCTGGCAGGAAGGATCTCTGGTACCTTTCTGTCTTCCACTGAACTAGACGAAGCCTCCCTAAATACTGTTGTTTCTTCACAGTGTTGTGTAGAGGATGAGAAGTTATCTTCAGCAGCTCTTGTAGCGTTCTCTCCTGGACAATCAGCCCCAGCAGCTCCATAGCTTTCCCCACTAAAGTTGATCAGTGAGCCCAGTCTCTTGTGGTTTCTGACTCTGAAGCTGCTGCACCAGCAGATGCTGCAGCAAATGCTCCAAAGCTGACTGCACTTTCCACAACACTTGTAGAAGATCTGCAACATATTGATGAAGATGTTCAATGATCTCAGCTTCCTTAAGAAGCAAAGTCTGCTTTGTCCCTTCTTTACATGCCTCTGTGCTGCATTTTCAGTCTACTCTGTTGTCCAGCTGAGCTACTTGGATTCCTCCACCAGCTCCACCTCCTGTCCCGGGATGTACATGGTGTTTTGTACTCTTGTTCCTCCTGATGTCTACAATCATCTCATTAGTTTTATTGGTATTCAAGAAGAGATGACTGTTTCCACATCAGCCCTCAAACTAGCCGACCAGTTCTTTGTACTCTGCTTCTTGTCCATCCCTAATACACCCCACAACTGCAGAGTAATCAGAGTATTTCTGCAGATGACAGGTGTACAGAGTGAAGAGGAATGGTGAGAGTACAGTTCCTTGTGGTGCACCAGTGCTATCTCAGACACACCTCCTGTCAGTCACACAGCAGGAGGTCTGGACTCAAACAGCTGCAACTGTCTGATGAAATGTATTTATATGATTGATCTACTTTATATACATTTATATATGGAGTCTATCCCACCCACCAAAGCGAGAGGCAGATACACCCTGAACGGGGTCGCCAGTCCATCGCATTCATTCATTTCTGCTCTTAGGAAGTAAACAAACAGACAAACAACAGCAGGTCAGAAGTGTGTTTTCTATAAACCCCCAGAGGTGCGAACACATTAAAACTCATTTTGAAGTCAGTGTTCAGTTTCTCTTTTATTTGACTGAAAATATTTAAAGGACTTTGGTGTTTGAACATGTTTTAAACTAATCTCTGACTGACAGCTGACAGATGAAACAGAGTCACTGATGTTTCTGTAAATTGCATTCATGCAAGTAGAGTTTCTATGATCCTTATGCAGACTTTATACACAGATCTAGAACTTGTAATACATCTGTTTAATCTTTAGGGCAGCGTAGATTTTCACACTTTATTGGATTTGTGCATTGGAAGGCATCCTGGGCTGACTTACAAAGAATTAGCTCCTCAGTAAAGTCCCAGTTTTTATTTTCTGTTTGCAATTTTTCTAATGGTGCACTTCATTTCCAGAGATCACATCGGGCTCGCAGGGTCACTGGTTTCACTGGTCTGCAGATGATTGAGGAGCTGACTCGGCACCGCAACGGTGAAGGAAAACTCACCAAAGGAAGAGGAGATCACTATTTTACTGGGCTGTGTTTCATGTTCCATTTAGTTTGTTTTATAAATTCCCCCCACAGCAGCTATGACTTCCCACCACAATGCACGACCGCTGCAGCCACAGAGTCCATTCCAGTTCAAACTGCATTACGGCTTTCCTTCCTAACTGCATGCCGACACAGCGCCGGAGCTGGATAGGATCGAGGTGGATATTTATATTTTTGCATGACCAAGATGATTTCACCGGAATAAAGCTTCCAGAGCCATGGAAGGTGTTTCCACGGCCTGTGTGAGCGTCTCCTCTGTGGATGAGAACGGGACCTTTGTACAGTAACATTTCTGTAACATTGTGCTTTTATTTCCTGGACTCCAAAGTGAGGATTCCTTCTTCTGTTGTCACAGAACATCTTAATCTTCCTGACATGTGATTTTTGTTATGGTTCCGGCCAATTAGCTGCCCCATCCTCAAACATTGCACCTGTCTTATCAGCTCCCCCACCTTGTGTCCAGGTATAAGCTCGTCCTTACCTTTACATCTCTGCTAGATTGGTTTTTGTCACCAGGATTGTTTCTTGAATTAGCTGAATTAATGTGCTTTCTTGCAACCTGAAGCAGTGTCTGCGCTTGAGTCAACTTAATACCTTGTCAATTTTGTCTTAATCAGTCTGATTATATCAAACTATAAACAAAACTAACACAAAAAACATTGCTAAATATAATTATGGCCTTTTCAGCTTCTGGTTAAGCTTCTAATAGATTTTTCTTTGCGGTCATAAAGACTTTGGTTGGCATTACCCATTAGATGAAACTCACAGGTAAAGTCCAGGACTGAGAAACAGGATGGAAAATTTACCCCGGTCAGGAATTTTCTCCCGGAAGCCATTTTTAACCAACTTCAGATTCAGAGATTACCATTTCAAACATATGTAAATTCATGTGAAAATAAGTGCCTGTCAGTTGTAGAGTTTTATGTATCAGGCCAAGATAAAAAAAAATCTGGTCCTCACCACCGCTTAGCGTTTTGGTAAATAAGTTCAGAGAAACAACACATGGTATATTACTGTGTCATTAAATTTACCAAAAATACCTTCCTTTACTCCTACAGCAGGTAAGAAACAACCAGGTGCAGCTAAAATGTTCCACTTTGTTCACTGATCTTCTTTAATGTGAGCAGAGGTTTCAGAAGTTTGTGTTTAAAACAACGCTAAGGAGGAAAGACATCAGAAATAATCTGAGAGATTATTTCTTTATTATTTCTTTATAAGATATTTAGAGTAATAAATATTCCAAATAGCAGCCAGTCTTCCCAGGAGGGGTATTCCAGGCAAATTTGACCAAAAAGTTACCATGTTAGATGTTAAAGTTCGTGACAGTACAGTTAGTGAAAGAAAGGGTAAAAACCATAGCCTGTATATAAAAGATGGACGGAGCTTCCATGACGTCACCCGTAGGTTTCTGAAGAGCTGAATTGAAGCCGGTGGGCGGTTCCTACCATCGCCATGTTGGCAGCGTCATGCGCGTCATCTAACCCGGAAAATACAAATATGGGCAAAGAGGTGGAGCTGAGAGGGGGGCTGTGAGCATCATGGTGGATGATTGAAATCTTGCAAACTCCGAGCTTTCTGTAGCTAAAAGCTAACCAAGCTAACCCCGAGATAACAGGAGCTAACCAGCTAACGGAGGTAAGCAGGCTAAAGCTAAGTCGGGTTGTTAACGGGCTAAAAACTGCGGTTGTTCTACGTTCTTCTTACTTGAAGCGGGAGATTGTGTACTTGTCAATCAAAAGGACACGCCCCTAAATTTGCTGAACTTCGAGATTAAATTACTCTTAAACGGGCGAGTTAGAAAAAAATTCACTCCCCCCACAGTTGTGATGAAGGTAAACCTGACCTATTGAACCGAAAATGGATTTTTGAACCAGGCTGTAAACATGTTTATTTCTGCTGTAATCATGTTTATTTCTGCTGTGCAGTTGGTCTCTTTAACATGGGAGTCTATGGGGATTTGCCTGTTTTGCAGCCCCTAGTGGATGAAGGGGAAACTGCAGTCTTATGCACTTCCGCATAGGCTTCACTTTTTACTGCCAGAAGTTGCCGCTTGGTTAAAACCTGACTCAAAGGAATCTAACGGTGTGGCCTGAGTTCAGGTTAGCTGAAAAGAAAGGCAACAGTTCTGAACTCTGTCTACTGAACAGTTGAGGTCCAGGTCATTTTCAGTAATAATTCACAGGAAGACGTTCAGTAAAAGCTAAACATCAGCAAAAGTCAATGTCAGCGATGCGGTAGAAGACAAATGATCTTCGCTTGTTTTGCAGCTACAGGACCTGCAGCCTGTTTCTGCTGGGATAGAGTCCAGCTTCCCATGAGCCTGAATGGGACTAAGTAGTTAGGAAAATGGATAGATGGATAATCCTAGTCACAGCAGAGAGTCTACAAGAAGATGACTTAAGAAAAGAGTCAAGATGTTGCAGTAAACCTGATCATTGATCCTAAATGATCCTAAAATCCAGATCAGAAGCAGTTTTAAAAGCCTTGGAGGGACCTGAGGAGGGCTGTGCACCATTGAAGAGCAGGAGCAACACAGGGAGGGACAAAAACACAGGGAAGTTCGCAGAGAAACAGAATAATGCCGTTTATTACATCTTCCAGTTGCTCTACCACCTACTGAATGACTGAGTGTACTTCAGACACTGGCAATGCAAGGCAAGGTGACTTACAGACCTTTTGCTTCTGTTTTTGGATTAATTTTAAATTAATTAAGGAACACAGTATAATGGTTTTATTGGCCTAGTTTTACGACCTGAAAAGGAATGCAGGGTTTGATATTTTTTTTTGTTTCTCCTTCTATCAATGTGTTGATGTGTAAGACTACACAGTGGAACGAGAGACAACTTTTTTTCACATAACTTTTAAATTATTGGGTTCATGCAACCAAGAAGATAATTAATATGTGGTTTTTCAGCTTTCAGTTTTGGGAGGGCACCAGAAATCTAACTTCGGTCAACAAGTTATATTGTGCCCACAAGATCAAATCTTGCTGGAAAGTTATTTATCAGAGCCACATAATAACTGAAATTATCCTGTAAATTGTTTTGGTTTGGAGCGGAAATAAAGAGAGACGTACTGTAACAGCACTGCGTTTCATGCAGTTGGGATAGTTCCACAACATCTTATCAAACCACTTCGTTCAGTGTTGACAGCTGACTACAAAGCCACTTTCACACATGCACCACAGCCCTGAAGTTTTCCAGACATGCTCTGGAGGGAGCTGCATGTATACACTTGCTCCAGACTTCTTGCAGAGAATATTTGACTGAGCGTCACAACGCTGTGAATTTATTATGACCTAATATTGGTTGGAATCACAGCTGCTGATGTGTTTGATTTTCTTTTAAAGCAATATATATTATGGAAACAAATGAACACACTTTCCCCTTTTTATGACATCAAATAAAGTTTAATTTTATTAAATGAATAAATAACGGTCATGTGGACATGATGAAGATGACTTGCTGAAGTTCAAACGGAGAAACTGCTGATAAACTACGATTTTCACTCACAACCATCTCCAAGGTTTACGGAGAAGGTCTGAAGAAGAGAAAATATCCAGTAAGCAGCAGTTGTCTGGACCAGAATGTCTGGTTGATGTCAGAGGAGAATGGACAGACTGGTTGGAGATGATGGAAAGACAACAGGAAGTCCAGTAAGCACTGGTTCCAACCAAGATCTGCAGAACATCATCTCTGAACACACAACACGTCCAGCCTGGAAGCAGATGGTCTCCAGCAGCAGAAGACCACAGCGGGTTCCCTCCTGTCAGTAAGAACAGGAAACTGAGGCTACAATTCACACAGACTCACCAGAACTGGACAATAGAAGATGGAGAAACGTTGCTGGTCTGATGAGTCTCCAGTTCAGCTCCACATTCACATGGTAGGATCAGAATCTGCTGGAAACATCATGACAACATGGATCCATCCTGCTGTCAGGATCAACAGTTTGGTTTAATAGTTGGGGGGAGATTTTCTCGTCCCACTTTGATCTCCTTAGTACCAACATGACCTGGTTTAACCTCCACAGCCTACCTGAGTCCTGCTGCTGACCATGTCCATCCCTTTCTGAGCACAGTGTAGCATCTTCTGATGGAAACTTCCAGCAGGATGATGCACCATGTCACAAAGCTCACATCATCTCCACCATGACGATGAGTTCACTGTCCTCCAACGGCCTCCACAGTCACCAGATCTCAGTCCAGCAGAGCAGCTTTGGGATGTGGTGGAACGGGAGATCTCTGAGGAATGTTTCCAACACCTTGTTGGATCTTTGACACGAAGAATTAAAGCATTTTAACAGATTAGAGGGAGTCTAAAGGGGTATTACAAGGTAGTGACTATATACTTTCTTGATTGATTCTAGGATTTTTTAAAATTTCTTTATGTGCATCACCACTCTTCCAGTGGTATTTCACTAATGATTAATTTCTCACTTTAGTTACTCGACAATATGTGAACACTAGCGTTTCTGTTTTTTTCATTCCTTAATGTTTCTGCAGCTATAAAACTGACAACCGGACACTGTAAAACAGTACCACGCTACAGTGCATGCTCTGCTATCATGGCACATTCAAATATTCCAAATGGAAACCTGTGCTTGCCTTATTAATTACCAGGAATGCACTCTCCTAATTTCCTTCCAAAACCAGAGAGTTGAAAAGTATGCTACGGAGACGCCACAAGGCATATAACTGTGTGTTGTCCCTGTTCAACCAGCATGTCTGTGCTCTGGTTTCAGTGGAGGAGCCAAACTATCTGTGCTGGATTGTTTAAGTTGGAGAGTCAGCATGGAGGCAGAGCAATTTCAAAAGGAAGAGGATGTGTAAAAACGGACAGAAAGGGTGGAGGAAAAACTCCCTTTTTGGGGAAATGGTCTTTAAACATCAGAGGACTCGTACAGTCTTATACCCACACAGCCATAGCTCACTACTTTGATGGAATTTGCACAAATGCAAACACATACAGGGAACTGTCTAAGGCAACTGGGGACACACAGAGCTTTTATCTGCTATGCGATTGTAAGTGAAAAGGTATCATTGTCCTGGCACTACAGAAGAAATAGCTTGTCACACTCATCTTTCATTCTCAACAGGAGTAAAAACAACAACAGCTCATGTGGAACATCGGTTGTCAGCAGGTTTACCTCTGAGTCTTTTCTTAATCTGAGGAAGTGTGTTAACTATAAAAGAGGCACGAAGGAGAAGTTAAGAATGAGGCTAAACTAAGTGTGTGTAATTGCCTTTTTATGTTAGTTTTTAAAGGTAGTTATAATTTCGGAGCAGTTTTTAGGGGAGATGATGTAAAATGATCTGTTTCAGGTATGAGGGCAAACTCGTCAATGTTAGCTTTTGTCCCAGTAAGTTGTTTAAACAAAATACAGCAACAAAATGGAATAAAACAAAGGAAGAAGTAAAAAAAAAAAAAAAAAAAAAAAAAGATGGAATTGTTCTTTTAGATTTTCATAATAATCTCAGTCCTGTTTGGTCCTATCCTGCTGGTCTGCTGTGGGTCCTTCTGGTTTGGGTTGAGGTTCATCATCCTGCCTTCAGTTCTGTTCATATTGCTCACTAACACACAGCTGCGGTTTCTGCAGGCGCCTTCAGCATCCCAAAAGCTCCCAACTGTCCCATAGAGCTTTAATCTGGCTCTTGGTGGTCTGTTTCGGGACCAACAGATTGAAATGACCTGCGAAATGCATAAGATCAGCAACAAAATGCTCCAAATCCAAGGACAAAGTCATACTATACCTTCAGAAAAATAAATCCTGTTCCACATGCACAGGTCTCACTGCGGTAAAAGGGAAAAAAGAATCCCGGACGAGCCCCCACTTTGTTACGACCCAACTCTGCTAGGGCAAATGTGCCGAATGAAAGGAAGAACTGTGGCAAGATGTTGAAAGATTGACCAATATACCAATTCATTGTCATGTTAGGAGATGAGGTATAGAAAAAATAGATAGAAATGGTAATAAGAGTTAGGGTTTACAATGCTTCTTAAAACGACAAAATGCCAAAATCAGCCAGTAAAAGAAAAACAGGAAAACAGGCTGGCAACAGCTAGATATTTACAAACAAAAGCAGCACCAGTAACAGTCTAAAAAGAAAAATACAAACAAATGGTATTCAACACTATATTATAAGCCAATCCCAACACCACACTATTCAAACTAATAGAAAGAGGAGCCATTAGGGCTTCACAACAACCATAAAACAAAACTTATCAGTTTAGCTGTAGCTCAAAGAGGACCACCAAAACAATAAAAACTACAAACCAAAGAACTATACTGGGAAAAACAAATTTCCACTGGAAATCAGACAATAGTCACAGTCCAAACACACAGGCAAGCTGAGGGCAGACTGTTACTAAGCAAGCAGTTGCCCCTGAGTGAAGGCTTCCAGGTGTCTTTTATTTCCAGGCAGTGGTAGAGCCAGCAGTGATTGGAGCATCAATTATCCATTGAGAAGGGTGGAGATGAAGGTGTGATCAGATGGACCAATCCCAGCCAGGACAGCGAGCAAGGATTTGAATGAGCAAATGGGCCACAGGTGTCAACTATACTATCTGAACAACGTCTTTCAAAAAGTCTTTTTTTTTTTTTTTTTTTTTATCCAAATGCCAGATTATTTATAATGTGATATGTGACCTTGCTCAGAATAAAAAAAAAAAAAATAGAAATTTGATTTATTGGTTGAATTTTGTGATTCTTCATGGATGGAAATTATTTTCTTAAAGGTACAGAGTGAGGTACAGCTACTGATGTGTAATGGTGAAGATTGCCGTCAATAGACTAAAGTGATCACAGACCAAAAGAAACACAGTTTGTAATGACATTTTTTTTTTCCTGTTGTTTTTTATTCTTTTAAATTTTTTTTTTTTTACACACTGCACCTTTAAATTAGTGCACAACAAAGTCTCGTTGCTGGATCTCAAATTCAAATCAAATCACGTCATTCAGCCGAAGAATTTGTGACATCAACACTAATCGTTACCAACTGCATTGACATATCAAATGTAATTTATGCCACTATCTGACACCGATGCCATCACCACGGTAACAAAGAGAAATGTTCACATAGTTCATAAAAATCAAGTGTCTTGTTTCAGAGGCTGATATTTCCAGTTCAGTTTGATATTTAAAGTATCCGCAGCTTTCTGGACATCTAGACTCTCAGATGAAGCCATTCAACAACAATGACAAGCATTCAGCACAGTTTCACCTTTACAGGTCAAAGATGGCATTTCATAGAAACTTGTCCTAAATATAGAACAAGACAAACAGCCAGAATTGTATAAACACACTGTGGTGACAACACACCCTTTTGTTCTGTTTTTTTTTTTTTTTTTCATGAGATACATGTGTAGTTTCACACCCGTGCCAGTCAAACAAGCTACATTCTGTAAACACACTTTGACACTCTAGCAAAGATTTTTTTCAGATGATTATCTTCAGGTTATTATAACAGTCTAGACAGATAGAAGACGGGGTCTCTGGGAATGGGGAACTGTCATTGTACCACACACTCAGGTGTCAACAGCAGCTTAGCCAGAAGATTGGAGGAGTTCTGCATTTGAATTGTCTGATTACTTAGTGTCATTTTACCACAAATAGTCATTTACACCTGCATGACAGCGGTAATGTTGCTGTTATTCCAAACACCACAGTGTTTTCCTGTTGTTCACTTGCTTTTCTTTTGCTTCAGTGGACTCTAGCCTGAATTTTTGAGACACAATCACCAAAACCACCGATCAGCTGACATAAGATCATTTATACGTAACACAAATGTAAAAGCACCATTTTCTCAAAGTTCCTCTCCTGCACAGTTTCTTTCATTTTCTTTATTCACTCAATCAAATAAAAATGTAACAATGTATAGCTAAAAGCCGACATTTAGGCAGTTTGCAGGTTTGCAGCATTCAGGATGAGTGTGTGAGGAGAGTTAAAGTTAATTTCCAACGACCAGAGTTCATCACTCTAAAGTTTGAAACATTATTAACAAGTGGAAAACATTCAGTCTTCAGGATTGGACATCCGAGCAAGTTTGCTCTGTGGTCAGACCATGCAAAGCTCAGACAAGCCAAAAGATCCCAAGAGTTACATCTCAGACTCTCCAGGCCTCAGCTGGCATGTTATTTAACCTTAAAACTGCGTTCCTGGCAGCATCCTGCAGTTGAGAGACCAAACTTCACAGCTTTTGCCTCTGGGACGCTGAGTGATACTTTGCTATATGTACGTGTCTCGTGCTAGCGAGCATTAACTGATTTGAGCGGGCACCGGGGCTTCCTCAGCAAAGAAATGCAATAACATAAAGGGGCACAGCAAAAGATAAGAGTGAATGTAGGACTGATTTTTACTGGCTGGAGAGATCTGACTACAGGTGGGATGCAGGATGGACGCTGACGTAACCATCATGAGACAGTCTGAAAAGTTCTGTAGTTTATCTTCAAAGTTTCAACTGCTAAGAAAAAATAGAACAAGTATGGCTTGTTTGGTAGTATGGCCATCAGAAAGACTCGACCTAAACAGAACGTGGCAGCACAGATCAGGTTTTACAAAAGCTGCATTTAAAAACACACCGCAAGACTGCTCGAACAATGTCCTTTAGGGAAATCCACAGCAGCATGTATGGTGAAAACCAAACACGGCATAGCAGCACAAATGTAACGCCGAACACCCGGAAATTCAGCCTTACACAGGTGTAAACCTTTTAACAGAGAAAGATTTATTGAAAACTGGGGGTTGAAAAGGAGCGCTTGGAGCTGTCAAGTGCCGTGGAGCAGAATCGCAGTCCAAGGCAACGTTACTCTGGAATCTGTAAACACTTCAACAAGCTGGACGTAAGTCCAATATCCAGTAGCATAGTCAAGGAGACAGGCAATGCCCATACACTGACTGACAGAGATCCAACTGGAGAGCAGGCCAGAATCTGAGGTTGATCAGAGCAGGAGTCGATGTCTAGGCAAACACAGGGCGAGAAGGATTCGATGTGGGCAAGGCAAGAAGAGGACAGAGACTTTGCTGATAACTTGAGGACTGGAACATGGAAAACGCTGGATCTCAACAAGGCAACTACTGGACAACATCTGGAAGAAAAACAGACTGAAGAGGATTTCAGTAGGGCAAGGCACAGGTGAGGACAGAAGACAATCAGGGAAGTTCAGGTGGAAGCAATGAAAATGATTAAGGAAGAGGCCTGGCAGAGCAGGAACCATGACACTTAAAGCCACGAGTTGATCACAGGATTGGAGAGACGATGGTTTGGGCCTGTTCTTCACCTGCAGGACCTGGACACCTGCAGGTGGAGGCTATTATCACGACCATGAACTCCTTTGAACACCAAAGTAATCTTGAGTCAAAAGAAAGGATGTCCCCCTAACACCTAAAACACAGCTGAAATCAAAAAGATGGACGGAGCCTCCGTGACGTCCCCCGTAGGTTTCTGAAGAGCTGAACTGAAGCTCGGTGGGCGGTTCCTACCATCACCATCTTGGCAGGGGCATGTGTGTTGTCTAGCCCAGAAAATACAAATATGGTCAAAGAGGTAGGGGGGCTGTGAGCGTCATGGTGGATGATTGACATCGAATGAACTCCGAGCTTTCTGTAGCTAAGAGCTAACTGAGCTAACCCGGAGATGACAGGAGCTAACCAGCTAACGGAGGTAAGTGGGCTAAAGCTAAGTCACGTTGTTAACCGGCTAAAAACCGCGGCTGTTCTAGGTTCTTCTTACTTGGAGCGGGAGATCAGATACCTGTCAATCAAAAGGACATGCCCATAAATATGCCGAATTTCAAGATTAAATTGCTTTTAAATGGGCGAGTTAGAAAAAAATTCACTCCCCCCACAGTTGCTATGAAGGTAAACCTGACCTATTAAACTGAAAATTGATTTCTATATCAGGCTGTAAACATGTTTGTTTCTGCTGGGAAGTTGGTCTTTTTAACATGGGAGTCTATGGGGATTTGCTCTGTTTTTGAGCCCCCAGTGGATGAAGGGGGAACTGCAGTTTTATGCACTTCCGCATAGGCTTCACTTTTAACCGCCAGAGGCTTCGTCCATCTGTTACATGCGGTCTATGGTTCAGACACAGGGCAATGATTCCAAACACAGCAGCAAATCTACAGCAGAATGACTAAAGTTGGAAAGAATCAAGTCCAGGCCTCAGCACGTTTAAATATTTAGAGGTCAGAATATTCTTATTTTATTCATCATCTTTATTGTATGGACACAAACCTTTTTTCTACGTCAGCAAGTCTCCCAATCCATAAGTTTTTCCAAAACCACTGGCCTGCGTGTTTTAGATGTTTCCCTCTGCAGCACACCTGATCCAGATCAACAGACCTTCTTTGCGAGCTTCTTTGTGAAGCATTTATTGCAACCAGGTGTGTTAAAGCGTGGAAACATCTAAAACATGCAGGGCTGTGGTACTTGGAAGGCTGAAACTGAGAAACAAGACCGTAGAGAAAAATGTTTTGTCAGGACTTTTCCACCGTGGTGTGACGGGTTGATAACATCATGCGGAACACCATCATTTCACCTCATTGCGGTTAAAGGTGGTTTTTACAAGCTACAAGACTTTATTGATGAGTAAATAATGACATGGTATAGAATAAACAGGCATTATTTACCAGAAGTTGTGTAAAGTTTATTCTGGGGAGGCTTTTCTGACAGTTTACTGTGTTAGAGTTTTTTCCAGTTTGTATTTTGAGATATTGTGAGTTTTTCTGTGTACAACTAGTAAAAAAACTCCACATTTTTTCCTCTTTCTGACTGTTAGGGAGCTGATGGAGCTCATCTGTAAATTTTTACTTTTAAGACGTCAGTTCTAATTAAATCTGTGGCTGCGCTGACTTTTAATTAAAACACTGAGACTCGAGTTATGCAATATAACATCATTGCTTATAAAACATTCTGCTGCTAAACAACAAAAAAAAGCTTGTCAGGCATCTCATCGTCACCACACTGTGTTGTTTGGAAGGACTCTTGTTTTTCTGAAACTTTTCTAGAAATCAGAAAAAAGAGGCTTTTATGTATGCAGCACCTTGTTAAATCCCTGCAGAAATCAGTCAGGCGGTTGTATTACTCAGCGTCTCATTTATCAGAGCATAACAGTTTTAGCTTGGAGCTCAACGAAGATGTGGTCATGTATTTAATTGACAAGCCCTGAGCCAGAAAACAGAAAGACTAATTCAGGCAGTGGAGCTTTGCTTTATAGGCTCTGATCCAGTAAACCTGGAGGGAGATGCTGCAGGGCCAAACCACAACATGTCGACCGTCACCTACATGACATGTTGCGTTTGTGGCCTTGGCATGACCGGCACGCAGCTTGTAGACGGCTTTGTGCTGTGAGCATGAGCTGCTCACACACAGCCACAATTAAAACTGTGGCGGTGTGTGAAACGGCAACAAATTAAGTGGCCTGCTAAACATTTAAGGTTGGAAGGAAACATTCAGATGCCTGTCAAACCGGAGGCTTGACAATGTGACTCCAAAGTAATTAAGGTTTAAAACTTCAAGTTAATTTGACAGTTGTAAATGACAAAGAAATCGTCACATTCTGGAAAGAATCCAGGTTTTTTATGGAGCTTAAGCACATTCAGAAGGTTAAAGTGTTGACTCACTGAAAGCAGATTACAGCCCTAACTTTAACTTTTTATTTTCACCATGTAAGAAAAAACTTTTTTGTTTAAATAAAATAACATTGATTTTACTTTGTTCCAAAACATTTGCATCTGCCTTTGCAGATTACATTTCTTACAGGTCATAAGAAGACTAAAATTAGTCTCCTTGCTTCTCAGACCAGGAAAAAGCTTTTCTTTCTTCTTTTTTTGTTTGTTTGAGCCCTACTCCAGGAAAACCACCTCCCCAAACATGTTTTATGTGGCACGTTTTAGCACCAGAAGTTATTTTTAGATGTTGTTAAAGTTAAACAACATTGACCAAAGCAAGTTCTCCTCCAATCTTTTAAACTTCATATTCTGATTGGTCTTGTTGACATAATCGGCACATTTTTGAGCACTTGGCGTGAAGCGTGGTACAATATTCCAGTACGGAAGAAAGCAAAGTGTAAACAAGAGTGCGGCTGCCACAGAATGACTCAGGGGTTATTTTCAGTGTTTGAATGGAAGAGATGGGAAGTGAGGGATAGTCAGAGGAATGTGACTGGTTTCACTTCAGAGGTAACATGGAAGATCAGTGCAAGATGAAATATGTCATGCTGGTAAAAATGAGTTTTAGTTGAACAAACTGGGTCCGTCCAGCAGCCTGTGAGGCAAAACATGAAGCAAGACGACATTATCTGACCTCCCTTACACAAGTTCTTAAGTCTGTTGGGATTATTTATTTATTGTTGTTCTTCTTATTTTTTTCTGTTTTTCGTCACCTGTTTATTTTTTATCTTATTTTATAACTTTATTATATAAATATTTAATTACTTAGACATTTTTCAGTTCTTATATTTACTTTGATTTTATTATTCTTAGCCGTTTTTGTTTTCGTCTTGTTTGATCTATTTAAGCTTTTTTATTCCAGTGTTTTCCTGATGGGGATCCTCCACACTGGGGCTATGCCTACTCGGCCTGCAGGGTCGTTGCCATGGTGATGGCTCCTGATAGGTTGGCCTTTGCATTGTAGCCATTTGGCTGCGGTGCAGATATGGGCCTACCCTGAGTGGTGGCCGTTCCATGGTTATGGGTGGGCTGGTCCCTGGTGTGAAAGGATCCCCAAAATATTGTTCCCTCACGTTGTGCCAAGCCAGATGTTTATTGTTCCAGAGTTTTACCATGAAACATGGGATTGGGGAGTGTCTTTCAGTATGTGTGTGTGTGTGTGTGTGTATGATTTGGTGCGTCTATTTGTAAAGCCCTTCACGCTGTTTCATGTATAAAATATACTACATAAATACATTTTGATTTGATTGATTGTTTGACTTTCTAATGCCTGCGATGTGTTCACAGTCAAGAACAATCTTTGATGAATTGTATAACTTACTGCATAGACTCATCACCGTGTGAAAGACTTTAAGAAGTGACAAGTTTGATCTAAAAGCTTCAAGAACTAAACCAAAAAGCACAAACATTGGCCAAAACTTCCCAGATGTGTTTGAACTTCAGTACCTTGGGTCAATGCTGCCTCGTCATTCGATAATGGAAGTTCCATTCCCATGTAAATATTTCCATCTGTAGTGACCAGACAGAATGTAATGATTAATTAATAACAAGATTGATTGTGCCAAATGTTTCCCACATGGTCAGGTCTTACATCCAAGACAGCAATCCCAGGATCATTTTTCCAAGAGAGCTGTATCTGACCGTAAAAACTGGATGATGTATGAACGTTGACGAAAATGGCTATGACACAAGCAACTGTCACGAGGCATTGGTAAATATTTTCTAAACAACTGTCAAACGCACATGAAATGCAGTGCATCTGTCTGCAGGGGGAAGCTCAGTGAACCACTGGCTGCTGACTGGAGCAGCTTCATAAAATCCTGTTTAATGGAGGTTTTTTTTTTTTTTATATATAAATTACAAAGTCTTAATTTAGCCTGAAACAGAAATCTGAAACTAACTTTACTGTTTTGGGAAAACTAAGTAAATCCTTGATAGGACATGTAATTGAGAGGCCCTTGGCCAACTTTGCACTCAGCTGACTCACTTCAAACAAGTCATGTCGTGCATTTTAGAAAAATGTGCTTTTGTTATGAAACAGTTTTAAAATATCTAAAATGAGAAAGAAAAATGGGGCTGCACGGTGGCGCAGTGGTTAGCACTGTGGCCTCACAGCAAGAAGGTCGCTGGTTTGGTCAGTGGCCTTTCTGTGTGGAGTTTGCATGTTCTCCCCATGTATGCGTGGGTTCTCTCTGGGTACTCCAGCTTCCAAAGACATGCATGTTAGGTTAATTGGTCACTCTGAATTGCCCCTAGGAGTGAGTGTGAGCATGAGTGTGGTTGTTCGTCTCTCTGTGTGTGGCCCTGCGATGGACTGGCGAGCTGTCCAGGGTGTACCCTGCCTGTCGCCCAAAGCCAGCTGGGATAGGCTCCAGCTTCCCCGCGACCCTGAATTGGAATAAGCGGTTCAGAAAATGAATGAATGAATGAAAGAAAAATGAACTCTGAAGTATTGGGTAAATGTCTGGTGAGGACATTTATAAACAGATCCCAGATTACAGTAATTCATATAGACTAATGAGACTGCATATAGATTGATTGAAACAAATAATCCGATCAAATCAGAAACTAAACTCGAGCCTATCCCAGGATCTGGCAGGTGAGAGGGGAGGGAACACCATGAACAAATCACTAGTCCACTGCAGGACCAACAGAGGCAGACAACAAAACCACTCCCAGGGAGAAATGGTCAGTCTTTGGACTGGGAAAGAACCCTTGCATACATAAGGAGAGCATGCAAACCTCCCACAAAAAGACCACTTCCCCCATGTGAGAATGGAGAATCAATCCAACTATGATCAGCAGCCGTCGAGATGTAGTTAATAACCTCAGGTGTTTCTAAGACGTGGTAATCCTGCTGCCCTTGGACCTCCTCCGTGTGTCCTGCTACATGTTATGTTATGTTACCTTATGTTGGATTCCCTAGAAGGGCTTGTAGTCCCAGCAGCATCTGCAGAACTGCATTTCAACTTTGCTCTTTACTAAATTAATCCAGCTCTTCCACTTCTCATGACTGGAACAACGGGGGTGGCCAGTGCCTTCCCAGTCAATTAGAATTTCTTCTCCAGCAACACTCCACAGTTTTGTCCTCCCGAGCCTGCCCTTGGCTCCCACTGCCAGCCCAGTCCTTTCCAGATTCCTCTCCACCGGATGGGCGTGTCTCGGAAGGCCTTGAATGAAGCTTGGCAGAGTTTGCTTGCTCCCACTCTCCCCACCACCCCGTTGCACTGTGGGACAAGGCAGGAGCGAGTCTGTTGGTGCTCATCTTGTACTTCCCATATAAGTGGACAAAGTTCTGCAAATTCTTCCAAAATTTGGAAGAAAATTGGGCAGAATTAGCTGGTTAGTTGTTAGTTCCACAGCTGGATGGCATGGTGGGCTGTGCTGGGGGGGCACGGTCAGCTTTGCTGAAGAAAATGTTACTACTTTATTATTTCACAGGGGAACAAAAGCGTAATAGATTTTTAGAAGTGTTATAATAAAATGTTGTATATGTGTTTGTTTTACCTTCTATTTGACACAAACTCCCCTGAATGAGCCTTGAAGCCTTTCCTAGTAAAAGCTGCCTTCAGTAAAAGCAGCCCTTCACTTCTGGTTTATGGCATTACATGGTCCTTGTGACAAACATCTGCACCATTAGGCGATCACATTGAGGTTACACTGTTGGTTTAGGGTTGGGGGTGCGGTGGTGGCCCAGTGGCTACAGAGGTGGGCTTACGTCTGAAGAAACTGGTATACAGATCCAGGTGTTCTAACAGAAGACAGGCGCTGTGGATCTGAGGGCCTTAACCTGCCCCACTGCTCTCCCAGCTGCTGAAACATTACAGCCCACTACTCTCTAGTACAAGTCGGGACAAATAAGTAAAAAAGATATTATATACATTATTGTACAAAATTGAAAAAAGGAAGGTATTTGACATTTTTTTAAAATGATACACACCAACCCTACGACCATCTGCCTAACGACGAGAAGGTCTTCATGCTCCCCCTATATGAACCAGATCTGAGAGATTTCCAGAATCTGGGACATCAGATCCTTTTGGGTCCTGCTGGTTGTAAAGTGGAGGTTTTGTGGACAGGGCTTGCTTTCCGCAGATGCCTTCGGATCCCATCAGATTTGTGTTTGGAGAGTTTGGTGTTTGAAGGCCTCAGATTCTGCCTTTTTTTTTTTCCATCCGAGTTATTACTTCAGACCAAAAGCACGTGTCAGATTTACTTCTAGGCAAATGCAGCTTCTCGCAGCAGAACGTTGCATTACGAAAGGTTCATAAAATCACTTACATCATCTGTCAGTGATTTTTATGTTATTACAGGTCTGTGCATTTTTTAGTTAAAAATTATTATTCCAATGTTGTCGAGTCCAGCGATCATAAAGGTGGTTTACAGGCATTGCATCTTTATGAACTGAGTTTTAGTTTAATACAGTAAAGTTTCTGATAAATTTACCTCTGTATTTCTGTCACCTTTGCTTTGATCTTTGGATCTTTATGATTTATGATTTCAGCTGCGGTGTGTTTGAAAATAAATCATTTTATGTATTAGACTTTCTCAGCAAATACTTGATGCTCATGGATTTATTAGCCCACAAAACTGAAATAAAGCTTATTCTGAGCAAAGAGAAGCAGATCCACGACTGACAGCACAGCATATTAAACGCAGAGGTTTTCCAAGAAAGTTGTAGAAATGGCACAAGACCCGACATTACACGCCTTAAATCAGTTTTATCCAGGCCAACTGGATATTACACAAATTGATTTCACCTCTCTGCAACGCCAGCGTTGTTGTGCAAAGCACATAAATAACCTCAGAAAGCCTTGGAGGACAGGAACTAGCTTCAGCCTCAATGGCATTACATTAAATGTACATGTTGCTTAACACACATTATATACTGTATAACATACTCAAACATCAAATAAACATAACAACTGTAACATAAATTGTACAGGCTGTATTCTCAGTGGAACAATTTGGAGCCTGGTGCTTTCAGTCTGTTTAAATCTGTCAGCAATACCCTGTGCTAGACAGATCTTACATGGTTTGTGTTTTCTTACCCAACAAAAATATGTGCTTGAGCCTGAAAATGAATGTGCATAGTATCATTCTGCTTCTAATCTATGTGTTGTTGGTAGAATAAATTTTTATCCCTGCTGTAATTAGGTAATATATAGCATAAGCTGCTCTATGGCTCAGATCTTGTTCCATTCCCTCTCTGCATCAGACTGTCCATTCTGCAGCTTTTCATCCCCGATTTGTTAAGACGTAAACATAGGTCAACTCAACTTTCAGCACATCGCAGCGCTGTTGTTCTGCTGCCAAGCAGGACTGACTGAGGCCTTCCTGGGTTACAAAGACTTTTTCCCTGAAAGAGGCAGTGGCTCTATCTTTGACCACATAAATGGTTTCATGTCCATTGGCTCTCCTTGTCAGATAGTTTGGCATCGCAGGTGAGTTCTCTTGCAGTGGGATGACATTTCCATTCATCAACTTAACCAGAAAAGTTCTCTGGGGACCTTCCAAGCTCATGTTTTTAATTTAATGTTGTGTACAGACGATAGAGGTTTTAAAACTGTATGTTTGTACTGCTTTTTTCATCTGGACGAGGCTTTTGCTAGTCCTGGTTTTGTTTAGTGAAGGAAAAGAAGAATTCATGCAACTTTCATGGTTCTTTGATCTGGAACTGGCCTGCCAAGCATCTAATTAACCTTAACATGAGAGCCTGTTGTCACCAGCAACGTGTGACATAACGATGGTTTGTCACAAACCATTGGCATCCGCACTGGATGTCCTTTAGCTTCATTTTACACTGGGTTGACATTGTGACATGAGACACCGAGAGGATGTGGAACAAAGTGTCAAAGAGGAAATCATTGAAAAGTAAAAAAAAAAAAAAACTGTCTCTCAAGAGTCAAATTTAGGTTGAAAAAGAAAGTAAAGCAGCTTTTTATGTTTTAATCACCTTGGGTTTAACTTATGCCATATCTTGATTGTGTTTGTGACACAATTAGTTCAGATCACATATTATTTCAGGTATTCGGCTTGTTTTACATGTTTTGAGATGTGCTCTGATGTGTCTTTTCAGATCTCTGAAGTGGCTCTGTGCTTATATAAATAAATTCTAATATAGGTGAACTTTTATGACATATCCATCCATTTTAATACTACATGTTGTTGGGTTGGGTCATAGAGGCACCTCCCTCAGCAGGGAAGCCCAGGTTTCTCTCTCCCCAGCCACATCCAGGGAGATCCCAAGCCTCTCCCAGGCCAGCCGAGATAAGTAGTCCCTCCAGAGGGGGCTGGGTCTCCCCCCCATGTGACATGTCTGGAACACCTTACCATGAGGGCGTTCAAGAAACACCACAAACATAAATATATTTTATTGGAATTTTATGTGGAAGACCAATATAAAGTTTCACACAATTGAAAAGTACAATGAAAATTATAGATGATTTTATCATTTTTTTCACAAATAAAAAACTGTAAAGTGCAGTGTCCAAAAGTATTAAGCCCCCTTTTCTCTGAGTGCAACCAGTTGCTTTCAGAAGTTGCCTGATGGCTGCTGAATGATTGAATGTTGGCCTAATGACTAAATAGAGGACACCTGTGTGTAATCTAATCTCAGTGCAAATGCAGCTGTTTGGTGACGCCTCAGAGGTTTGTTAAGAGAATGTTGGGGAGCAAACAGACGATGAAGTCCAAGGAACACACCACAAAGGTTCGAGATAAAGTTGTGGAAAAGTTGAAAGCAGGGTTTAGGCTTTAAAAATTTCCCAAGCTTTGAACGTCTCACAGAGCACTGTTCAATCCATTATCCGGATACGGAAAGAGTACACCACAACTGCAAACCTACAAAGACTCGGCCATTCACCTGAATTTACAAGGAGAGCACTGATAAGAGATGCAGCCAAGAGGCCCATTGTAACTCTGGACAAACTGCAGAGATTCACAGCTCAGGTGGGGGAATCTGTGCAAAGGACAACAATTGGGCATGCATTCCACAAATCTGGCCTTTATGGAAGAGTGATGAGAAGAAAGCCATTAAAAGAAAACCATAAGAAGTCCCATTTGCAGTTTGCCAGAAGCCATGTGGGGGACACAGCAAACATGTGGAAGAAGCTGCTCTGGTCAGACGAGACCAAAATTTAACTTTTTAGCCTAAATGCAAAACGTTATATGTGATAGAAATATACTTCTCAAAAAAATAAAGGCAACACTAAAGTAACATGTTGTATTTTTATTAAATATTTTTTTTCTCTCCATAGTTGAATGTGCTGAAAACAAAATCACACAAAAATTATCAATGAAAATCAAATGTATCAATCCATGGAGGTCTGGATTTGGAGTTATGCTCAAAATGAAAGTGGAAAAACACACTACAGGATGACCAAACTTTAATGTAATGTCTTTTAAATAAGTCAAAATGAAGCTCAGTAGTGTTTGCGGTCCCCGTGTGCCTGTATGACCTCCCTACAATGCCTGGGCATGCTCCTGATGAGGCGGCGGATGTTCTTCCAAGGGATCTCCTCCCAGACCTGGACTAAAGCATCCGACAACTCCTGGACAGTCTGTGGTGCAACTTGGCGTTGGTGGATGGAGCGAGACATGATGTCCCAGATGTGCTCAGCTGGATTCAGGTCTGGGGAACGGGCGGGCCGGTCCATAACATCAATGCCTTTGTGTTGCAGGAACTGCTGACACACTCCAGCCACATGAGGTCTAGCATTGTCTTTCATTAGGACGAACCCAGGGCCAACCGCACCAGCATATGGTCCCACAAGGGGTCTGAGGATCTCATCTCGGTACCTAATGGCAGTCAGGCTACCTCTGGCGAGCACATGGAGGGCTGTGCGGCCCTCCAAAGAAATGCCACCCCACTCCATTACTGACCCACTGCCAAACTGGTCATGCTGGAGGATGTTGCAGGCAGCAGAACGTTCTCCACGGCGTCTCCAGACTCTGTCACGTCTGCCACATGTGCTCAGTGTGAACCTGCTTCCATCTGTGAAGAGCACAGTGCACTAGTGGCAAATTTGCCAATCTTGGTGTTCTCTGGCAAATGCCAAACGTCCTGCACGGTGTTGGGCTGTAAGCACAACCCCCACCTGTGGACGTCGGGCCCTCATACCACCCTCATGGAGTCTGTTTCTGACTGAGCAGACACATGCACATTTGTGGCCTGCTGGAGCTCATTCTGCAGGGCTCTGGCAGTGCTCCTCCTGTTCCTCCTTGCACAAAGAAGGAGGTAGCGGTCCCACTACTAGGTTATTGCCCTCCCACGGCCTCCTCCATGTCTCCTAAAGTACTGGCCTGTCTCCTGCCACAGCTTTCTTGCCACAGCTCGCATTGATGTGCCATCCTGGATGAGCTGCACAACCTGAGCCACTTGTGTGGGTTGTAGACTCTGTCTCATGCTACCACAAGCGTGAAAACACCTCCGGCATTCAAAAGTGACCAAAACATCAGCCAGAAAGCATTGTAACTGAGAAGTGGTCACCACCTGCAGAACCACTCCTTTAATGGGTCTATCTTGCCAATTGCCTATAATTTCCTCCTGTTGTCTACTCCATTTGCACAACAGCATGTGGAATTAATTGTAAATCAGTGTTGCTTCCTAAGTGAACATTTCGATTTGACAGAAGTGTGGTTGACTTGGAGTTACATTGTGTTGTTTAAGTGTTCCCTTTATTTTTTTGAGCACTGTATACCACTGCACAACACCCTGAACACATCATCCCCACTGTCAAACATGGTGGTGGTAGCATTATGCTCAGGGGGTGCTTCTTTTCAGGGACAGGGAAGTTGGTCAGAGTTGATGTGAAGATGGATAGAGCCAAATACAAGGCAATCTTGGAAGACAATCTGTTTGAGTCTGCAAAAGACTTGCGACTGGGGCGGAGATTCACCTTCCAACAGGACAATGACTCTCAACATAAAGCCAGGGCTACAATGGAATGGTGTGAAAAAAATCATAGTCGTGTTAGAATCGCCCAGTTAAAGTTAAGACCTGCCGTACACAAACACTCTCCATTTATTCTGACTGAGCTTGTTTTGAAAAAGAATGGGTAAATATCTCAGTCTCCAGATGTGCAAAGCTGGTAGAGACATTCCCCAAAAGACTTGCATCTGTAATTGCAGCAACAGGCGATTCCCCAAAGTATTGACTGAATACTTTTGCACATTGCACTTTTCATTTTTTTATTTGTGGAAAAAAAATGTAATTTTCATTGTACTTCACGTTGTGTGACACCTTGTGTTGGTCTTTCACATAAAATTCCAATAAAATATTTGTTTGTGGTGTGTAAGGTGTCAAAATGTGGAAAAGTTTAAGGGGATGAATACTTTTGCAAGTGACTGTATGAATAGAATCATTGACAAAGGGGAGACTTTGAGTTCAACCCTCACTGGAAACAAGTCCAACTTACTGCTGCAATGTCCACAAAACACATGTACACTGGTTGGGGAAACTCTTTCTAAGATTTGAAAGGGTTAAAAGGCCGCAATTTGCTGGGGTAGAAACTGTTTCTACCCCAGCAATTCTCAGCCTTTTAAGCCTTTCAGTTTATACCATCACTACATCAAGATCAAAAGGTTTACTTTTTTGTTTTCTCCATATTACGACATATTTTAAGTTTGTTTTCTCTTGGCTTGTCCCTCTGAAGGGATCGCCATAGCAAATTATTGCAAGTTTTACGCCGGATACCCTTCCTAACACAACCCTCTGCATATATCTGGGCTTGGGACCGGCCCTCGTGTCCCCCTTGGGGCTGCAGTAGTGTAGGGGAGCAGGACTCCAACCAGTAACTGTCCGGTCATAAGACATGCAGTTCTACCACCTGAGCCACTGCCAGCCAAGCCTCTGTCAACCTATCCCGAGACAATTTAAGTTAGAATGTCACAAAATAACATTATTGCCTCAACTTTCTCACCAATTAGAATAATTTCTAATTAAATTAGGTGCTCATTTCCAAGGTTACTCTTTGTATTGTGTAATTGTGTAATCTTAAAGGGGTGCTATTATGATATTTCAAGTTTTCTGAGCTTTCTACAGTGTTACAGTGTTGAATCCTCATCAGACATGTGAACAACACTTTTTTATCACCTAAACGCATGTTTGAGTTTGAGTTTGAGTTCCAGCACGCTCTTCGTTCGGTTTCCATGGCGACGAAAAACGCGTCGTTTTAGAGAGTTTTTTTCTAGTTGGAAATCCTTGTGACGTCCCGGGGGATAAGGTTGGGTGATTGGTTACCTTCTACTGGTTAACAAGGGCATGTACAAATACATCAGGCGGGTGGAAAACGTGGGATAAAGTTATTTCCAACGATGGCTGGTGAGTTTACCAAAGAGAGACATCCTGCTGCATTCGTTGCTGTGGGTTGCTGTTTTCCACTTCGTTTTCAGGCTCTGATTCAGGTTCCAACATGTAGGGCTGGATGCTATGTGTTGACATTGTATTCTGTTTTGTTTTTTTTATTGAGTTCATATTAGTCTAATCCTTCTGTTTATGAGATGTTACAATGACGGCGAAAGCAGGTGCGGTGCGCGCTCCCGATGTAGTGCAGTGGCAGGAGGCGGGGCTTAATGCGGAAGAGTCTCAATCCACTCGTTTTGCCCACAGGCTGATCTGATAGCCTACGGAGAGGGTTGGTCTGAAGTAAATAAAGCCATGTGTGACAATAAATCGATCAATCCCAGCCCTTCTGGTCTCAGAAATAAAAATAAATTAGCCTGAAATGCACATAATAGTTCCACTTTAACAGAACAGCATACAGCTGTCTCATGAAAAGGCCTCTTTGTGAGATAATGAGGAAAATTAACTTGCTGTCTTGTGAAAACAAACTTTAATTTTGAGATAACAGCATGAAGACTGAATGATAGCAGCAAGGGGCACTTTCTGCTTCCATAGAGTCGTGTTTCCTTGTCAGGATATTAAAAATTTAAGTCCGGATAGTTCATGTTCAGTTAGAGTAAGTGAACTCTTATACTTATGATGAGATTTGACGTTAACAGCATGAAAAAACCAAGAGTAACATCTGCTCCCATCCAGACAACGTCTCTTTCCGGGAAGACCTTGCAGATTTCACCATGCTGGACCACATCCTGCATCATCACGGCAGCATGGTGGACCAGGAGAACTGGTCTGCTGCAGTCCAGACCTTTCACCAGTACAAAGCATCCGGAGCGTCATGGAAGCAGAAATCCAGTAATGAAGATCGAGGACTGTAGAGCATCTAGAATCTTCCATCACACCAGAATGGGACAACATTCCTATGCCACATCTGGTCTTGGAGTTGGGAGTTGTGTTTTTCCAAAATGAGCCTCTGTAGCAGCAGTAATCGCTGTGATGGACAGACATGCTGCCATGAAAACAGTTGTTCACATGCTTAAATCAAACTGTAAGCAAAGCTCCCATATTTAGGAAGAATACTAAAATGCGAGAATCAAATACTGGATGTTTTTGGTCTGTCTTACATTTTTATATTAAAAATTAAAATATATTTTTAAAAAAATCCTACAAGTTTTCTTTTAAAATTAATCCACCTCCTTTTGGATATCCATAAAAAAAAACAGGAAAAATGAAATCACATAGATTACACATTCATGCTAATTATTTAATTATGCAATTTGCACTGCAGGAGTGTAGTATTAAAAATAAAACATCTGCTCATATTAAAGTCATGCCCATCAAAGCATTTTTTAAAAAATGCTGAGCTGCATTTACGCCAGCATGATTCACATGTTCTTATTTTCACTGAACTTTGTGTTTATGAGGTCTTAAAGACTTCAGTTGCCGTGGTTTCAAAGTAAATCATGTGCTTGTTTCGAGAAGCAGTTACACACACAACTACCGGGACCTATTATCCCTCTTTACCAATGAATAAATGAAGAAACAAATAAATATTCAAGAACAATTAGTCAGCATTTCAGCTTCTTTCATGATGATTACTAAGCAGTGTGTGTGCCTCCTGTCTTTCTAGGTCGTTACAGTAACTGATGGCTCAGATGACAATTTCTGAATGGCCATCAACAAAAGTTAAAGACCCGTGAATTTATTGTGGAATTATGTTTTATTGCGTGAAACTGATACTAAAAGTGTTTGCATGCGGACATCAATCATACTCAGATATACAAAAGTAGAAGCAGGTGGAACCTGGATGAAA
Organism: Telmatherina bonti; assembly: GCF_933228915.1. NCBI lineage: Eukaryota > Metazoa > Chordata > Actinopteri > Atheriniformes > Telmatherinidae > Telmatherina > Telmatherina bonti. Next base: position 32,342,777 of record NC_136613.1, on the reverse strand, counting down.
GCTAATCCAAAGGGAAATAAGTGTTCTTTTCTGAAGTTGAGACGTATCAGCAAGTAAAACACAACATTAGAGAAAAGGAGATGATAATCCAGAAATAAAGCACTTCAGAAATCTTTTTTTCATCTTCATGATGGAACATTAAACCCGGAGCGTGGCCTGCAGTTCTCATCCTTAATGGATTGAGATAATGGCCGGACAAATTGTTCCCAGGCACTGTCTTCACTGTGCCCTACTGAGTTCAGGGATCCGGGGAGTAAAATAATCCGATTTTTTCCTTCCTTTATCTCCCAGACTCGGGAGAAGAAGCGAGGGAGCTTTGAAATGCCATGTCTGCTTGTCACGACTCCTTTTGTGTACCTTCTACCCATGTGTGGACCCGGCTTTGGAATCCATCCCTTTTCCAAGGGCTCACTGTCACAGCCTCAAATAAACCTGCTGGAAGTGCCAGCCCTGTTTTCCATTTTTCTGTCGTTTTTCTTCTCTCTCTCTTTCTTTCTTCCCCGCTGTTTATCAGACTCTAGCCTCTCCCAAAATGAAGAGTCTCTCATGGTTAAGTGGTAGAGTTCATGCTGGGGTTCATGGAAATTCACCAGGTCTCTTACAAACTATTGTGGTGAGAAAAAGCTTGAGTCTGATCACCGGGATGTGAGCCACGCCAGGCTCCCCTGTGTGAGGAATGAGTATACAATGCGTAATAAGCACTTCTGCTGCACGCTAAGTTGGTCCGGTCATGACATCCTTAAGCTGAGTGCCGTGCCAGCTCTCCTGTTACAAAGACAAATTGTGCATGCAGAATTTCCTGGAGTGGCTCCGAAAGCTCTCTCCTAGTCCTATCGCCAAGCTCTCGATGGGGACTTGCACTTGAGAGATTTAGTGCCATAATTTAGCCCTTGCCCTCATCTCAGCCCCAGCAAAACTCCGTCGAACGCGATCTGAGCCACCTGATTAGCTGAGTGACAGGTTTCCAAGAGGAGTATCCAGGAATGCATTATGGACAACCAGGAAAGTAGGAGTCTCTATTGTAAAAAATCAACCACGCATGGGCAACAAGGATTTTAAACAAAGTCAGGCAACTTTAAGAGATTTCTGCTCCTAATTGCATTCTGTGTTTTAAGCAGCATCAGGTGAATAACTGGTAATTCCCCCGTTTTCAGACATGCTATATTATACTGGCTGGTAGACCTCTTCATATAAGGTTAAAAAAGTTGCATAATCATTACTTTGTCATTCTTAAATCTTACCTTTACATGCTCATAAATTTTTGTTAGGTTCATAAAACGTCCCATGAAACATCTATATACTATGTTATAATCCTCATGAAATGGTGAAAACCTGTTATGTGAAATATTCTAAAAAGTTGTTTTTACACTGATGTATCATCTTTCCAGAGTGTCTGGCTTTCCAAAACAAATCAATTAGCTTTGTTTTTAGAAATGATGTCCATGAACATCCCTCAGTATCAGCAACCTTGTATCTTTGGAGCAAAGTTGCAATGCCAGGGTTTGGTTATCAATTAAATAAAATCAGCACAAAGTGAAATAAAATGTTGTTAGTGGATTATTTCTCCTGCTTAGTAAAACCAGTTGGTGTTGTGTAATACATGCTGGAAAACCTGATAAGTCCTCTTTACAATGAGGTGTAACTTGTGAGGATTGTGCTTTTGTGGAATGAGTAATTCCAGCATGAGCAGTTTAGCCGGAGGATAAGATACTATCTCACAGGTTAATAGCCTTTATTCTTATCAGCTAATGCATGTACTGAATGTTTTACCTGTGACACTGAACCTTTTATAAATATCTGAATGAAAAAGTCATCAAGCAGCCTCATTGTATCTTAACATAAAGAAAATCTGTCGAGTTCAGTTCAAGTCAGTTTACAAGACAACACTGCTAAACACGTCATCTCAACACTTTAGTCCAGTGCTAATTTAAATGGCTATACAGTTTCTGGAAGTAGACTGGGAACCCCCAGTTACTGGACCCCTCTTGTGGAACCAGCTCCAAGTTTGGCTTTAGGAAGCGGAACCTTCATTTACTGGACCCGTCTTGTGGAACCACCTCCCACTTTGGCCTCAGGAAACAAAACCCCCAGTTACCGGACCCCTTTCTGTGGAACCATCTCCCAGTTTGGCTACAGGAAGCAGAACCTTCAGGTACCGGACCCCTCTCTGTGGAACCAGCTCCTAGATTGACTTCAGGAAACAGAACCTTCGTTTACCGGAGACTGGTCTGTAGAACCAGCTCCAAGTTTGGTTTCAGGAAACAGAACCGCCAGTTACTGAACCCCTCTCTGTGGAACCAGCTCCAGTTAGGTTTCAGAAAAGAGAACCTCCAGTTAACTGACCCCTCTTTGTGGAACCACCTCCCACTTTGGCTTTAGGAAGCGGAATGTCCAGTTACCGGACCCCTTTCTGTGGAAGCAGCTCCTAGATTGGCTTCAGGAAACAGAACCTTTGTTTACCGGATCCCGGTCTGTAGAACCAGCTCTCAGATTGGCTTCAGGAAACAGAACCTCCAGTCGCTGGACCCTTTTTCTATGGAGCCAGTACCCAGTTTGGCCTTAGGATGCAGACACCGTCTACCTATAGGACTGGTGTTAAGATTGTTAGTTTAGCTAGGGTTTTTAGGTAGGTCTGGCTTGGAGACTGGTGTCTGTAGCAATGCTGGTATTTGTCAAGGCACACAGGACACAGTGCTCCTAGTACTTGCCTGTACTTTTTGCTTTGCTCTTCACTCTCATGTATAATATATTATGTATACATTACATTGCATTGCTGTGGATAATATTTTTGTTTTGGTCTTAGCAGGTATTCCTGGCATAGAGTTATTCTGCTTATGTGTTATGGCTGTCATTATGGGTTCTGGTTCTGGTTCTAATGGAGGTTTCTTTCCTCTAAAAAGGGAGGTTTTTCCCACTGTCTCCATCTCAGGATGGAGGATTGAATAAAATCAAAAGATTTCATGCAATGCATTGGTTTCATATGCTACGTGATTGTTTTTCAGTTAACTGGTTCACATGAACACATTTATTATCAAGTGGACAAATGCGGACCTTATCATGGGCTTGTTTTATTAGCATTGAATGGGCAGTTTCTGTATTGAGTGCTTTAAGATTGATTTTTCATGAATTAATGTCATGTTAATAACAAATCCCAATCCAGTGTAGTCAAATGAATTTTCTTCTAATTCATTGTAAATGTCAGCATCAATCCTTTTGTCATTTAATGCCAATTCAGAAAAAAATAAAATCGCCTAACAAGGGAAGCCAACAGATCTCATTGAATGTTCTCTTCTATCTAACCTCGCATCCTGAGCAGATATCATCGTTGGGGCCACAGTGGAGGGGAGAACCTATTCTTATGAGGAAGAGACCTCCAGCAGATCCACACTCAGGAAGAGTGGTAAACTGCTTGGACCAATGAAGATGTGGGAAGACAGGATTAAAACACCAACAAACAACTCCACACCACTTACACCTGGTATGGGAAAGAAAATGAAGCATTGTCGGCTAACACCATAACTAATGGGATGGTTAAGGGTGCATTAACATGTAATAGTTGGTTAGATTGAGTCTAACTGGGGCCTCAGTTCATTTGGAGGTTACAGCATTCTTCTGGTCCGAGTTTGTTTTCATACTGAACTGTCAAAACAATCAGACCTTTTAATTTACATATTCCTGTACTCACCAGAGGTGGCGCTGCATGACCAAGAAAAGACAACACTATCAAGATAATGAACGCCAGTTTCCACCACATAATGGCATAAACATGAGATTTCTATTAGCATATTTACAAAGTTTTTAGCATTTTGAGCATAAGTCATTCCGTTGTAGCTCATAAAGAACCCGACTGCCTGATAAAACCAACCCGGATCTGAATGAGGGGGGGCTGGTGTGAATGCACCACGTGTACTACCAGGGTTAGCCCTAACAATTAGCTTCATCACATAGGAAAGTTTTATCATAAATGTGATCGTAAGAGGAGTTTCTGCCTGTGGAACCCAAACTGGGGGCAGATTCCACAAGAGAGGTGTCTGATAAGTGTGTTCATGTGGGAATGTGCTTTCTTTCCTAAACAGATATTTTCAACAAATACCAATTTAATCTCATAAACCTGTTTGGCCTTTACTGGATTCTCATATTGGAAAAAGAAAAAAATGACATTTAATGTACAAAATCCTGGCAAAACGTCTGGGAAACGTATTTTTCTTTGCAAAAGACATTTAATGACATGCAACCTCACTGCTTGAACTTGAATATGAAAAATGAGCCTACTCATCCTGCTGTGAGTCAGAGGAGTTCAACATACATGACCCACACAGCATGTCATCTTCATGGCTTATTTCTTCCCTGTAGTACTCTCCAGACATGTCTGAGGTGCAACTTGAAGCAAATATTCTCCTTTTTTAAATTTGGCATCAAGCATATTTTCCAAAACATGACTGTAACTGAGTCCTTAACACAAATATTGTTCACTGGGATGAATGTACATGTTCATGTCCCATCCATTTCTACATCATTTATCCTGATTGACTACCCCCCCCCGATCAAACAACGTAGCTCATGTGTTTAGGGGTGTGATGAACTGACTGACTCCTGCACATGGTGGCATTAGCTATTCATCTACAGTCTGATATGTGGGTGGTCCTTATCTCCCTGATACATGACTCTTTGTAATTTACAACCTATTGAGAGATGCCTAATGTGTTGCCCTTCCACTTGTCTTTAAAACAGCTTGCAATGATTTTCAGCATTTACCTTTGGCCCCTGGTAATTCCCAGGAGAGTGATGGTGACACAGCTGGAGCTGGCACAGATGCTCTTCAAGCTGCATCTAAGTAGTTTCCATCACACTGTCAAACATCTGCTCATGCAAGTAGACACAGAAATGCCAACATTGCAGATTGTCATCATAGATCAACAGGTTACAATGAGGTTGAGATCCTCAGTTCATAAGGTGGAAAATGTTTTAATGATATGATTTCTTATCAAGGGTTTCCATCATTGCAAGGAGAGAAGTTGTAGAACAATGCTTTTCAATCTAAAGAAGAGAATATTATGTTTTTATATGTTTCAAGCTCTTTGAACGGCTTGCAGTCATTAATGTTTCTTATCTTGATAACTGGCAGAAATAGTGGTTTGAATGGAGCAGCATGGCTGTAATCAATGACCACACATTTTACTGAGCAACACGTGATTCTCATTCCTCAACAGGCTGGAACAATCTGCACTATTAGCAATATTCTTTCCATCTCTACATGGCGAACAAATAAAGTTTAGAAAATTAATAGAGAATAAATCTCTGCTTAGTTTATAAAACTGATGTAACATTACAATTCAGAACGGATGGCTCCACTTTAGCTTTAATCTGAAGAACATAAAAGAGATGCATGCAACACTTTCACAATACACTGTTACTATGACTACAACAGTTTAATTGCTTTTCACTGGACACGTTATCAGGTCCACCTTGCTAGTACTGAGTTTAACTCTTTTTTTCAGAACTGATTTAATTCTTGGTGTCATAGATCCAACAAGGTGGAAACATTCCTCAGAGATTTGGTTCCATGTTGACACGAAGCATCACGCAGTTGCTGCACATCATGATGAGAACCTCCCGTTCCACCACATCCACCAGATGCTGGACTGAGATCGGGTGACTGTGGAGGCCGTTGGAGGACAGTGAACTCATCGTCATGGTGAAGATGATGCGAGCTTTGTGACATGGTGCATCATCCTGCTGGAAGTTTCCATCAGAAGATGCTACACTGTGCTCAGAAGGGGATGGACATGCTCAGCAGCAGGACTCAGGTAGGCTGTGGAGGTGAAACCAGGTCATGTTGGGACTAAGTGGACAAAGTGGGATGAGCAAATCCCCCCCAACTATTAAACCACAACTGTTGAACCTGACGGCAGGATGGATCCATAGGTTTATTTTAATTATTTAGTTTATTGAACAGGGAGTGTGTGCAGCAGCATTGATCACAGAGGAAGACATGCATTGTACCAGATTGTAGATCTAAGCTTATTTCCATCTGCAGACCCCAAAACACACATTATAATGGAATAATGGTAAGCTTTCACGAGAAGGATGGAAGTGATGGACATTAAACCAGTACTTTTTGGTGAGTATAAAAAGTTCTTTAATGAGCCTGCTGCTGTCGTTCCTGTAATGAAGCACGTTTTTTTGTATTGTACAGTAAAGTATTACCGTTCTCAGTTTGACTGTCATGCACCAGCGAAATGCGTGGAGGGGGAGTTAGATGTTATTTTACTTCGGCTGTACTTGATGAGAAATGATGGGTTTTTTGGGGCCCGAGCGCTAACTGAAACCACATGCAAAACTCATGGTGTAATAAAATATTGCTTTGGAGTCAAAGCAGATCATTCATATCGGTTTACTTTCACCTGTAAAGCAAAAACATCTGCGTAGAAATCTTCCTCACCACAAACCTAAAGAAAGTCAGAAGCTTTAAACCTCGCCACTGGAAACGGCTTGGTGAATCTGGTAAAGGCTGCAGGCCTGGTTCACATCTCTCCGATCCTGCATCAGGTCCAGCCAAACACCCGGAATGCTGTCCAACAGCACTTAATGCATGTCTTGGGCTTCCAACCACCAAGCTAGTATGGAAGCCCAGTTCACACAGTGGCATGTGTTTTACACTGGACAGTCTTCCTTACGCAACCATCTGCATTTATAAGGCTGGGGATCGGCCTGCAGAGAACCCTTGTGTCCCGGTTGGGGCTGCAATGCTCCAAAGGCAGAAATATATCTCCTAAATCTCATAGCACAATCTCTACCATCACTGGCACTACTATTTGCACTTGGTCCTGTTTGTTTGTCTATTCTACAGTCATTGAAGGAAATTACGCCGTGAACCTAACATGCATGTCATGTTGGTGGGAGGAAACTGGAGTACCCGAAAAGAACACATGCATACATGGGAAGAACATGCAAGCTTCATACACCTGAAGTTCACACCACAGACCTTTTTGCTATGAGGCCACTGTGCCAAACACTGCGACACCATGCAGCCGTTTTGGTGATTAAGTTTTAGCGTTCATCTACCCCCTCAGTCAGAGAACTTGTAGCTGTATGGAGGGTTAGATACCCTAATACTTGATCCTCAAAAGAAAATAAACATTTGGAAGAATAAAATGGAGGAACTAAGATTTGGCATTGGGCAAGTTTTCAGCTGCAGTATTTAATGAAAAACACAAAACTCCAATATACTGATTATATGCCAAAGTAATATGGACTTGGCAACTTAAGACCAGTTTCTTTTTTTAGATTTATTTTTCTTACAAGAAACAAACTGTAGTTTTTTCTTTGTTTTCTTTCCCCTGTTGCACCTCTCATATAATCCATCCTAATTTTCCTTTGCGTTGCCACTTATCTGGCACTTACCGGATCAGTTAAGAGTATTTTTCTTTTCTAAACCTCCCTTCTTCAGTTTCCTTTTGGATCCACTAACCGTACATGGCACTGCTCCCTGTTTTACCTTTTCTTTGCCTTTTTAAAAAAATATTCTTTGGTTTTGGCAGCATCGTGCAACAAACCTGCCATCCTGAGCTGCTTTCACCAGTCAGTGACCTGAGACTGGAGATGTATGTCCAAACAACGCAACCTATCATCTGTACGATGCGGCTAATGGGACCATCGGAGGGATGTTTCCAATAACACAGGCGCAGCTTTGAGTAGCCACCAGAGTTGACAGGGAGGTTGCAGAGACCACATAGAAAAGGGAGGGGAATGGTCATGAGAGAGAGGAAGGGTAAACAGAGGGACAAACTTTGCTTCTGCATCCTCAGAGTTTGGAGATAATACATTCTACTGAGAGATACAGGCTAGATGTAATCACAGTTAAACCAGAGTTCAGGAATCCCAGTGTTAACAACCATCCTGCCATAATTAAACACTTCCACAGCTCCACCAATCCTCGCAAAAAAAAAAAAGATTTTTTTCTCCTGAGGTGGCTGTCCTCTTTACTCATGTACCGTCTGGTCCTTGAACATTATCATTTATACTTATAGGCCACTTATTGATGACTTATAAATGCTTCAAGCATTAAACAAAGTCCCTAACTCAAGTGTTGAATGAGTTGTGTGGCCACAGAATGGGCCAGTTTGCAAAGAACCTAAAGATATTAGCAGTGTATAAAAGAAGACAGCAGATGAATCCAGGTAATCCGGAGGAATGAATCTGAACCTTTGGTTGATACATCTACTGTTGATAAATGTACTCTTTACAGCCTTAGTTGCCAAATCATGGAGCGATTTAAATCCACATTTTTTTATATCTTGAATAAAATGATAAATTATTAATAAAAAAAAAACAACTTATTAGTTGTAGTAACTTATTTGTAAACCCGGGGTTGTAAACAATTTCAAGTGCAGGAAAATTCTCAGAGGTTTTTTGTATAACTACAAAACAATCAGATTTTACTATGTGATGCTGCACAACTTGTTCCAATCTAAACAGTTCCTGTCCACTAAAAGACATCTAAAGGGTGGTAGTCCTCCAGTCCACCAGGAGGCAGCATGTCAATCTGCCTTTGGTGGATTTTTGTCATTCCCACAACTTTTCTTCTTCCTCAGCCACCAAATGTGTCATGTTGTCATATTAGGTTTTGATTAGTTGATTTAGCGCATTTTTCCACCCATGAGAAAATGTTGTTTTTTTCTTTTTTACCACCACTTTTTTTTGAGTCATCCATTTTTACTATTTAACCAAACATACACAGAAAAAAGTTCATACTTGATCACTCAATATCATTTAAAAACTGTTAGATAGTTTGAGGTCCACACTGTCAACAACAGTTGCAATGGAGACTCTGAGGGTCTGTATCTTGCTGCTGCTTAATGCGATTTGGACACACTGGCACATGTTTCTACCCCGGAGAGTTAAGGCAAACGTCGAAGTTGTGAACTTTTCCAAGTTCAATTTCAATTCTTTAGAAAGTATGCAAGCAGTTCCCATCTAGTTGGTCATCACTTTGTCATAGTGAGCCTTCATTTACAATGCTTACACATGCTGATGGGAAGTGCTGGGTGTGATGGCTGTGTCTACAGCCACACATGGGTGATAAAATGCATTACATACACTTAGATTTATTTTTGTTTAACCAGGATTTAATTTGAGGACCAATATTTTTTATCAGACATCCATTTCACATAGCACCACAAATATTCTGAAAGAGTTTCAGTGGCTCCAGTCCCTTGGCTGTGAACCAGCAGGTGGCCATGGGGTGGAGCCAGCTAATTGGACCGAACCAGTGGCAGAAATGGGAGGGGGAATTTAGGGTTTTCTTCTGTTCATTTAGTTAGGTTTTTGTGTGTCATCCCCTTTGTCTGTTTTGTTTGGGCTGATCAGCCACTATTTAAGTTTACGCTTGTGTGTCATTTGTTAGGTCAGTTTGTTTCATTTTGTTTGAGTTACTTCTGTTACAAATTCTTTGATTATAGTTTTGTTAAGTTGACCTCTTTTATAGGCCTGATTTATTCATTTGTGTTAAAACAACTTTTTATTTTTTTGGGTCAATATAAAAACCCTATTTTTTGAACTTTCAACCTGTGTCTGACTGCTTCACTGCTCGGCCCATCACACTGGGTATGGACTTTGTCCTAAGAAAGTAAAGAAGTAATGCGTTGGTTCTCTTAAGGCAGTGTTTCTTCATCCTGGTCCTCAAGTACCACTGCCCTGTACGTCTTAGACGTGTTCCTACTCCAACACGCCTCATTCACGTTCATGAACCTCCTCATCAAGTTGTTTTAATGCCCGCTAAGGAGAAATTCAATCAATTCAGGTGTGTTAAAGTAGGGTTACCTATAAAGCTTGTGACATACTCCGGAAGAAGCAAGAACTTTGTTTCTTTGGTGAACTGTCTTCAACCACGAAACTTTGTTTTTGCTTCTTGAGGTCACAAGAACAAAACATAAAAACTTTTTTGTCTGGTCCATTAATTCTCTACGAGAAGCTCTATCTGCAGTGGGAAAAGATCACTGTGGTGTCTGCTTTATGTGCAATGAACCCAGTTATTTTATATTTAAGGAGAAACTTCATCCATGGCAGGGCGCTTACGTCCCTGTGTTTTAATGCCACATGTTGTAAAGATGTTCAAACTTTCTCACCACCTCAATCAGCTGTTTAATCAAAACAAGCTCTTTCGGCAATGAAACAGAAACTCACCGTCGCCCTGCGCTATTCGATGCCCCTGCCCCATGGTGCCTTCCTGGGTGCTTCCTGTGCTCTGGGTAGCACTCTGCTTTTGCTGCCTGGGTTCTGTCTTCGGTGGGTCTGCTGGGCCCTGGGGGCCTTGGGTTCCTCCCCAACACTTTGGGCCGTGGTCGTACTCCCCTTACTAGAACTCAGTTGATCCTTGATGGCATGACCACAGGTTGCACATTCTCATGTGCATGCAAGTGTTCATCTTTCCACCTACTTCCTACTAAATGTTGCAGATGTTTATCTGTTAAGTCTCTTTACAGGTATGTCCAATAACGGTTGTGCGTGTGCATTTCTTTTGCATATTGTTACTATTCCACTTTATATATCTTGTTGAATTGTAATACTGTAGTAGTTTTTATTGTTTTTGCAAATACTGTGTTTTTAGCAGCTTAGACCCACACTCTTTTCTCTTCTTTCTTTTTCTTTTCGCTTTCATTTTTTTTCTTTTCTATTTTTCTTTTCTCCTGTCAGGTCCCGTGCAGCCTTATCAAGTTCGACGATGATTTCAATAAAAATGATAATAAAAATATTCAGAATACCAAGGGCACACATGACATGTCTCCCTTGACAGAGGAAATCTGTTTGGCAAAATATGGCATATAGGTTTCCGTACTGTGTGCTGTGATGCTGGAGAGGTTAAAAAAAAAATGAAAAAAAACAAGCTGTTTTATCTGCATCAGTAAAAATGCGGAAGCAGCAACTTCCTGCTTCATGTTTTTCCATGTTAACCACGCCCACCTCAAATGTCCAACCAATCACACGATACTTCTCGGCTCCCCACAGGATAAAACTTCTGCCAGCCTGATGAGTCGAGAACTGTTTTCAAACATGTCGGCAAGAAAGTGGTCATCATTTTCTCCTCGTGGCATTTAGAATGAGAAAAAAGTTCTCGCTTCTCAGATGGAGGATGTGACAAGCTTCAAATATGCAGAGCAGTGGTGCTTGAGGACCAGGATTGAGAGACACTGTCTTAGGGGAACAGGCTTATTTCAATATTTGATATTACTGATGATGTTTTAAATAACTATGAAAACTAGTTTCTCATCACAGGTTAGAAACAAAGTTTTCACAGTGAACAACTGAGCATGCCTACAGAGAAGCCATAGTGTGCAGCACAAGTCTGATGTTTGACGCCACCTTTGTCTTTGTACATCATTCAGATGCTAATGCTTGCCATTAGCAAGTTGGTGTAGCCCATTTTATAAATCAACAATGCTGCAAATTTCCCTCCTGTGTGCTGACGGTACTGTCAACCAAATGCACAATGGCAGTAGACGGTGTTATATGTCTGGTTCAGGAACAGTTTAGCCAGCGAAACCTTAACCTTCCAGCTGCTTTGTATCTGCATCAGGGTGACTTGGTGGTCGGAGGAAAAGTTAAGTTTTTAATTCAAATATTCTCTTAACTTGCCAAAATAATGCAAATATAGATGCAAACTGTAGAAATTCCCAACCTGTGATTCATTTGGCAGAGATTACTGCTAACACGCTACCTTACATATCACATGTCTAAAGAGATATCCCTCCTTTGTCAGAGTCTCAACACATCCACAGTAAAACATGGATTTGTTTAAAGAAAAAAAAAGACAGACTTGACTGAAATGCGATAATGTCAGGTTGCATGTTCACGGGTCGTAAAAGAAACTAAATGTTACAAAGTGCACTTGTATTTTTGCACGAGCGAGGAATGCAAAGACGGTGACGTTGTGGCAAGTTTTAACCATCTGCTGGCTCTTCTTAAGTCACGGGAGATGTGACATATTACATCAGAGACTATTAAGTTACCCATGTCTTCTTACTGAAGGATTCTTTCTTTCTGTCTCTATGGTGGAGGGTGCCTGTTTGTATCTGAGAGTGCGTCGCCCCTATGGCTGTCTTCCTTCTCATGCAGGTAGCCCAGAGGAAGAGAGAATGGAGCTCATTGACAAGACAGAGGAGGAGGGGGAGGCAACCACCATCTCCTGCCTGTTCCTGGGCTCATTCTGTAATGAAATGGCCTGTGTCATGGAGGCCTTGTCCAAACAATGGGCCTATTCAACCTGGAGAGGAGTCGCTGACAAGACCAGGCTGAATATGATACCTCTAATTCAGGCTGCAGTCCTTCTTTCTCTATATCTTGCTACTTTTTACTCTGTCTGCTGTCGCTGTAACACATTTCTTTCGCTTTCATGTTCTCTGCTCTAATTCTTCACCACACTGCATCTCTTTTTTCTCCTCTAACAGAAACAAAAATGAAGTTAGAAAACATGGTTTGGTGAGATTCACTCATGTCTTGCTTAAGATACTTATTTTGATGTATTTCTGGATTATTCAGTAATCACAATGATTGGAGTCACATTTTTAAAACAATTTCTTTCAGTAATTATTTGCTTTCATTTGGTTTATACTGTATGGTTTACTCCTGAGGTGAGAGGATCTTATTTTTCCAACATCATTTGCTACTCTTTCGTCCGGCGTTTGTGCGCAGGGTTCTCCTTTCACAGCACCTGGTGTGAAGTCTTTGTTATTCTTTCTCTTCATAACTTGCTGTCCTAAAAAGTAATCATTGGGAATAAATATTGCTTGGATTCGGTCATCTTTAAAGCAACCTCTGGGCAAGGCAGAGCTTTGGACGTGAGCTAAGCGGCTGTTGTGGCCACTAGGGGGCTCCCAAAGTACACGGAGCACTCAGAGCGCAAACCTCCGCCAAGGCCTTTAAAAAGTTCCTGAATCCAAACAGTGATCCAGATCACCACCAAAATTAAATCAGTTCTTCCTTTTCACATTTCCAACAGCTCATGAAAATTTCATGAAAATCCATTCATACCTTTTTGGGTTATCCTGAACAAAAACAGATAAACAAACAAACAAACAGAAGAACGCTGTGTAAAACTTAACCTTCTTGGCAGAGGTAAATATGTTGTATATATGTACACACTTTTCAACAAAAACTCAATTTTATGTTATTCTCATTGTGGTTGTGTGTTAACCAATACATGTCTGGGTAAATACAATACTGCTTTGCATCTTTTCCATTGCCATAATTGTTAAGTCAGTTAATACTGGTTATGACGCTGCCTCGGCTGCCAAGGCACCATAGATTCTTATTAAAAATAATCCAAATTCAATACAAATTCAACACTCAATGTGCATAACTTAATCACATGTAATCATGAATTTGATAATTTCATAATAGCTATTTTACCTCAATGAATATCTCCTTTTCTTCAGCTATTGTAAACAGATATTTACATTTGTTGCAGTTACCCTATGTGTTAGCAAGCTTTACTTCGATGTGGCCAATTACTATGTTCACTGGCCTCCCTCTGGGCAAAGGGAGGCCAGTGAACCAGCGGTAGATGATCACACAGTCCTTCGTAGAAATGTCTATTGATCAGGTGTGTTGTGAATTCTTCAAGTTACAGATGTTCCATTATTCATGCTTTCATTTTGAAGTAAGTGTTTTATTTTGAAGGCAGTTCATGTAGTTCCTCTTCCTTTCCTTCAAGTTTTGCAACCTCACAGCAGTCACTGACGATGTTAGTCAGATTATAGTCATGTTGAATGAGAGTGTAGATGTAAATGAGCTTTTCTTCAAACGTTGACTCGCTCCTGTGTGTGTTTACTCTCTTTAAAATGCCTGTTTTTGTTTGTTAGCATGATCAGGTATTAGCACTGTTCAGCTAACTGAGTCGGTCTGATTTCAAGTTGGATTTCTTTCAGTCTACATGCGTATGTTATGATTCTGTCACATCACTAATGATTATTAGTTGTTTGATACTGGTATTTTTATATACAGTGAAGTGTTTCATTAGAACACTGTTTAATTACCACAATACACATTGGTAAATCTGTTTTCATACATATATATATATATATATATATATATATATATATATATATATATATATATATATATATATATATATGTATATTTCAGAAACTGCTTTGTAATCGGAAGGCATTGCTATATTTGCATGGTTCAACAGTAAACCTCACAAACTCCAATGATTACTCACATGCTTTCTGACCTAAGCCCTGCAGTGGCCAATTAGATAAAATCAGCTTCAGAGGTCTTATACCTCAACAGAGTGTATGATTTATGTGGCATTTGTGATTTCTGCAGATATGTTTTTACTCAAAGTATCTGCTATTACCCTCAATGCACTGAGCACATGCAATATGACTGCTATACGCTTGGTTTCTTGTTGATCTGCTCTTTTTCATGGAAATGACTTTCGACTTGAATTTATTGAAAGGCAGCTCCTTTTTGGTTATACTGTATGCCACGTTAAATATGATCATCAATCAAATAAATTTCATTTCCAAAGTGCTTTTCTTGCACAGGGCAACACAAAGTGCTTTATAAAATGTCCACTTATGAAGCAACACTGATTGACAATCAATTTCACATGCTGTTGTGCAAATGGAATAGACAACAGGTGGAAATTATAGACAGTTGGAAAGACACACCCAATAAAGGAGTAGTTCTGCAGGTGGTGACCACAGACCTCTTCTCAGTTACAATGCTGATGTTTTGGTCCCTTTTGAATGCTGGCGGTGCTTTCACGCTTGTGGTAGCATGAGACGGAGTCTACAACCCACACAAGTGGCTCAGGTAGTGCAGCTCATCCAGGATGGCATGTCAATGCAAGCTGTGGCAAGAAGGTTTGCTGTGTCTGTCAGCGTAGTGTCCAGAGCATGGAGGTGCTACCAGGAGACAGGCCAGTACATCAGGAGACGTGGAGGAGGCCGTGGGAGGACAACAACCCAGCAGCAGGACCGCTACCTCCTTCTTTGTGCAAGGAGGAACAGGAGGAGCACTGCCAGAGCCCTGCAAAATGAGCTCCAACAGGACACAAATGTGCATGTGTCTGCTCAAACAGTCAGAAACAGACTCCATGAGGGTGGTATGAGGGCCCGACGTCCACAGGTGGGGGTTGTGCTTACAGCCCAACACCGTGCAGGAGGTTTGGCGTTTGCCAGAGAACATCAAGATTGGCAAATTCGCCACTGGCACCCTGTAGTCTTCACAGATGAAAGCAGGTTCACACTGAGCACATGTAACAGACATCACAGAGTCTGGAGACGCCGTGGAGAACGTTCTGCTGCCTGCAACATCCTCCATCATGACCGGTTTGGCAGTGGGTCAGTAATTGGTGTAGGGTGGCATTTCTTTGGAGGGCCGCACAGCCCTCCATGTGCTCACCAGAGGTAGCCTGACTGCCATTAGGTACCGAGATGAGATCCTCAGACCCCTTGTGGGACCATATGCTGGTGCGGTTCCTCCTACTGCAAGACAGTGCTAGAGCTCATGTGGCTGGAGTGTGTCAGCAGTTCCTGCAACACAAAGGCATTGATGTTAAGGACCGGCCCGCCCGTTCCCCAGACCTGAATCCAGCTGAGCACATCTGGGACATCATGTCTCGCTCCATCCACCAACGCCAAGTTGCACCACAGACTGTCCAGGAGTTGTTGGATGCTTTAGTCCAGGTCTGGGAGGAGATCCCTCAGGAGAACATCCGCCACCTCATCAGGAGCATGCCCAGGCGTTGTAGGGAGGTCATACAGGCACGCGGAGGCCACACCCACTACTTAGCCTCATTTTGACTTGTTTAAAAGACATTACATTAAAGTTGGATCAGCCTGTAGTGTGTTTTTCCACTTTCATTTTGAGCATAACTCCAAATCCAGACCTCCATGGGTTGATACATTTGATTTTCATTGATAATTTTTAGAGCCACTAATTTGGAAGGTTTTTCCACCAACCTGTAGTTTGGAAAACCACAAACATGAATCACACTTTAAAATTTAAATTTAAGTTGTTTTTTTTTGTTTTTTTGTTTTTTATTTTAAGCTTATTTTACCCAGAACTCTCAGATTTCACTCATAAGTCAATTGTCTTGAAATGTCAGTGAGTGTTCTCCCTTAGAGAGATTTAAGCAGACCTCTTTTCCATGTTGCTGTTATGCAGACCTCACTGAAGTCTCATGGTTGCATGAACAATTACAATTTTTTTACATTTCTTCAAGAAATAAAGCCTGTTCCACTTCGCTATGCACAATTGCTTTGTGTTGATGCATCGTGGTCATTTAATGGTTGTCTGTCAATATGGGTTCACGCAGGTACATTTTCAACCAGCTTCATGAAACCACATGCAGTTTTGTTGCATGCATCATGCACCAAACATAACACAAAGATCAAATCCATCATCCAAAACATGTCTGAGGTTAAGGTAAAAGCCCTTGAGCACTTTGTCAAAACTCAAATTGGTTGAATTCATGACTTTGGCTTTAAAACGACATCTCTGGATAACACAAAACGCATGTCAGAGGACGTCTGAAGATTGATTTGCTTCCACTTTCTTGTGCAAATGCCTTTAATGACAATAACAGAAGGTGAAACAAATGTCCTATAAATTATATCGGCTGGCTGTTTTCTTTTACGATATATGTCTGCTTGGATTAACTCAAATATATGTACCTTTGCCTCTCAATGTGTGTTTATGTGTATGGAGGAGGGAGAGGGAGCAAGGGAGTAACTTTTGCCAAATGAGGTTGCTTTAAAAAAAAACCACAAGCCTCAGTTACACAGTCAGGCTTCTGGAGACATTCAGGCTATCAGTTAGGAGAGTTTTATCAGAATGTCAGACGGCCATGAAATGGACTCCTAATTAAACCGCGGCGTTTGGCTGCTACAGCACGCCACTTCTGCAAACAGGCAAAAATAAACAGCCATAAAGACGGGCAGTGGAGGCCATTAATACACACATGTAGGACATATTTTGTCACCTCACAAGTGGATAGTTGATCATTTTTAATTACTTAACATCTTGAGAGAATATTGAAGTTGTGTATTTAAGGCAGGTTACTGTAGGCTTATAATATTTCAGATGATAAAATTTGTAGCCATCCAGTTGGGCGACTTAGCAGTATTTCCTGCTAAGTTACACAAAAATGTTCCCTTGTGCAGTCTCAGTAAAATGAGCATTGAAATGCTGAAACGGGGCCATTACTTATCTGCTGCAGTTGGTGAAATATAAAAGCACAATGAAGCTGTTTAACAGGGTTTAACAAAGATGCAACAAGCTGCAACAGTGGAATCTGATCTTAGACTGTATAAGAAAGGTCAACTGTGCACTTGCCATCATGGGAAAAGGCAGGGTGGTGGTCAAAGCACCTCCACACTTCAAAACCCATCTTTCTTGGGTATAAATAGCCCTCAATATAAATAATGCTTTACTTCGCACTGTGTAAACTGTTTTGTTTGTATCTGCTGTGTCTCTAAATCATTTACTGACATTAAACACTATAGATGGCAAAAAGTTCAGTCTTCATGATTTAACTTTGAGTAGTGTTTTCTGAAATTACTCCACAACTTTTTTACCGTTGACTTATCCAGAATCACATCTGAGAGACTCCACCTCTTTGAAATGCTCAGTTTATACCCAGTCAGTTCACTTACCTGTTACCAGGTAACCTAACTAGTTCTCAGTTGTTGTCAGTTACTTTTTGAGTGTTTTCTTTCCCCTTAACTAACATTTAGAGATGTTTTGCTACCATTTGTCAGATTCTGTTTTCACTTGGATGTTACCCAGTGAAATATTTTAAATATTTCATTAGGGGTTGTATTTTCTACACTTTCTGGCAAAAAAGTAAGACTGATTTTATCTTTGAGTTATTGTGTTAATGTTGCTTGTGTTGTATATGGGTGTATACCGTCAGAAGGAAGACAAACAAATGAAATGCGATGCGTTCAGTCAGACCTAGCTGTGATAACTGTTAAGGAGGTGGAAGGAGAAATCCTCCAGTTACAGTAAAAACTGTGGTGTGAGGCTTGTCCTGGCTTGAAAGAAAGTTTTGCGTGCTCATCATTTTTATTCTCCAACATTCTTTTCATTTTTGCTCATGTTATGTTAACAGTGTCTCCCCAACAGTAACCCTGGTTACTACTGCAAACAATTTTGTTTTTTAGTGACGAGTTTGCCCAGGTGGAGCAGGATCTTGCAATGCAGCTCCTGAGTTACAGCTCATTGGTGTCCCACATTCAATGGGATCACAGATGATGAAGTCTAACTTGTTCAATATCCAGTTAAATTTTTAAAATATGTTTTTCCCCACCATCTTAAATGGGCTCTTAGGATGTTGTCTCAACATTTGTCAAAATTTTCTGGCTTTAATGTCTGTCCATATTTTCACAAAGCAAATACAAATTTATCAGTGCAATATACATACATATATATATGTATGTATATTGTATATATATATATATACATGTGTGTGTATATGAAATGAAAAATACTTTATTAATCCCCAAAGGGAAATTCATTATTGTAGTATATAATAATAATTAACTAGAGGAGGTCTTGTTCCGGAGGCTGATGGCTGCTGGCAGGAATGATCTTCTGTATCTTTCAGTCTTACATCGGACCTGAAGAAGCCTCTCACTGAACACACTTTGTTGTTTCATCACTGTGTTGTGGAGAGGGTGTGAAGAATCCTCCATCATCTTCATCAGCTTGTGCAGCGTTCTTCTTTGGACAATCAGCTCCAGAGTTACTCCAAGCACAGAAGCAGCTTTCTGGATCAGTTTGTTGATTCTCTTCAAGTCTCTGGTTCTGATGCTACTACCCCAGCAGATGCTGCAAAGCTGACTGCACTCTCCACAACAGACTTATAGAAGATATGCAACATCTTGGTGCAGACGTTAAACCATCTCAGCTTCCTTAAGAAGTACAGTCTGCTCTGACCTTTCTTGTAGATGTAGTCAGTGTTGCATTTCCAGTCCAGTTTGTTGTCCAGCTGAACTCCAAGATACTTGTATTCCTCCACCACCTCCACCTCCTCTCCCAGGATGGAAACAGTGCTTTGTTTATTCTTCTTCCTCCTGAAGTCAACAATCATCTCTTTTGTTTTGCTGCTATTTAATATGAGATGATTGTCACTGCACCATTTAACAAACTGACTGACCAGTTCTCTGTACTCTGCTTCTTGTCCATCCCTGATACACCCCACAACTGCAGAGTCATCAGAGTATTTCTGCAGATGGCAGGACTCAGAGTTGTACTGGAAGTCTGAGGTGTACAGAGTGAAGAGGAATGGCCAGAGTACAGTTCCTTGTGGTGCACCAGTGCTGCTGACCTCCATCTCAGACACACAACCTTTCAGTCTCACAAACTGGGGTCTGTTTGTGAGGTAGTCATAGATCCAGGTGGTTGTGGAGGTATCCACCTGGAATTTATGGAGCTTCTCACATAACAAAGCAGGCTGAATGGTATTAAAAGCACTGAGAAATGAAAGAACATGACCCTCAACGAGTGCTGCCTGAATGGTCCAGATGAGAGTGTGCTCTCTGGAGCAGGTATATGATGGCATCTTCAACCCCAAGTCCATTACGACATGCAAACTGTAATGGGTCCTGAAAGGTGTTTACTTGCTTGTTGAGGTGAGCCAGTAAGAGTCTCTCCAGGACTTTCATGATGTAAGATGTCATGGCAACTGGTCTGTTCAGCTGGTTGTGTTTTTTTAGGCACTGGAACAAGGCAGGAGGTTTTCCACAGCACCGGGACTCTATTTTGTCTCAGACTGGTGCTGAAAAGGTGCTGGAGAATCGGACATAGTTGTTTTGAGCAGGTCTTGAGAACTCTGGGACTGACACCATCTGGACCTGCAGCCTTGTTTTGGTTCAGTTTCTGAAGTTGGTTCTTAACCTGATTGCAGGAGACAAACAAGGTGGAGGTCTCAGGATGTATATATATATATATATATATATATATATATATACATATACACATATATATATATATATATATATATATATATATATATATATATGGGTTTTCTTCAAGCTTCCTCTCATTATACATATATTTATATATATATAAATATATAAATTATGAGAGGAAGCTTGAAGAAAACCCACGCATACATGAGACCCAACATGAAGACTTCATATAGAAATGTCTGTTAAAACCTCCCCCGCGGCTGAGGCTTAGACCAGCAACCTACTTGCTGTAAGGCCTCTGCATATATATATATATATATATATATATATATATATATATATATATATATATATATATATATATATATATATATATATATATATATATACATATACACACTACAGTCTTTGCCAGCATGCAAAGACCTTTTTAAAATGAAGATTAAAAAAAAAAAAAAAAAAAACATAAAAAGAAAGACAAATTCAGATAATTGAGAGGTTAATGTCAGACAAGTTCAGATTCTCCATGGTTGTAAATCAACTGCCTGCTCCTTAGAAATGCTGAGATTGCATCTGGCTCGGAGGGGTTGTGTTTGAATAGGAATTACTGGTCTGCTGATGTATTTATGAAGCTCTCACTGCAGGTTTATTCCAGAATTCTTCAGTGGTTATCCATGGTGTGCTGTGAAGTAGCAGAACAAGTGACACTGTGAAGATGAACGGTCTGTAGGTTATCGAGGGATTTGGAGTAAGACTGGTAAAAACGCTGTCATCCAGACGGCAATCTAGACGTCAAATAAAAGAATGTATAAATCATAGGAGTGTCTTGACAAGCTAAAAAGATCTTTTAAACATCTCAGATCATAAAAACCTGACTGAGTTTTCTAGTAAAACAGTTCAGCTTGCTGTCAGACCAGATGACACAGTTCCAAGTCGCTTCATACTTCACAGCAAATATTTCATGAAGACCTAAAGAATTTAAGCAAAGTACATTTTGTACATCATGTATGCTCAAGTTTGGACCAGCATGTAGAACAGATTTTCCAGGAACTCAGCTCTTTTAATAAATTTCACTTACACTGTGCTTTTTTCAAGGAACCCAAAGTATTCTACATTCAATCCACTTTTTGCAACATGGCAATTAATCAGTGCAAACAGCCTCTCAAAAACAACATCAAATAGCTACACATTTATAAACTTTATTCTAAAGTAATAATAATAAGCTGCTGTTACTCAAGTAAAGTTAGGCTACTGTTTAGGCTGCTCTGAGATAAATTGATAATAATATCAATTTATTTGTCTTCCTTTGACTGTTATATTTGTAAAGATTTTATTAAGTTTTGTAGTCGTTAAAGTTTAAAGTAAACAAGTTTTACAACTGCTGTTTATTATTTTGATTGAATGATTTCAATAATGTTATTTGACGAATAAAATCAGATGTTAGGCTACACTGCATTTCAGTAGTTTCTTTTTTCTAGATAATTTTTTACTCTTGTTCAGGTAATTATTTGGATGGATACTTTTTACTTCTATGGAAGTAACATTGTTCTAAAGAAGTAAAACAACTGTTGAATTTTTGCTAATTTACGCCTCAGGAATGAACCCATTCCTTCTTCATTTCTGCACAGAATATATATATATATATATATATATATATATATATATATATATATATATATATATATATATATATTTTTTTTTTTTTTTTTTTTTTTTTTTTAATCTTGATACAATAAAAGGAGCAGAGTGGGGGTGAAGACGTGGTCCAGAGGCCAGCAACAGGGATGCACATGGATGGTCTTCACAGCAGGAGACATTAAAACTAAAGTCCTGCCTTAGAATGACTGAGAGGAAATATTTATAGCATCAAAGGGATTTTCAAATTAAATTCTACAACAATTTCACTTTTACTACTGTATGTCTGTAGTTAATTAATTTTTAATTTATTTAGGTATAGCCCCCACTCAAACATGAACATAAAATGTTATTTATTTTGATTATATTACTGCTTCTGCTTGAGTGTAAAATGAAATTTAGAGCTCATGATATTATTTTGAAATATTATTTTAGGAGAGCCTGTTGTCTTTGATTCCCATAGTTCAATAAGGAAATACTTACACAGATGCCGTTTATCTGTCATTTCAAAGACAATACTTGTTTATTATTCATTTATAATACGAATAATGAATTATTATTCATTTGACTGCTGTATCAGGCAGCAGGCATTGGTCATTATATTCTGTTTAACTGATTAATTTTACACTGATATATTAAACAAGAACGGTGTTTTACCAAACTTTTTGTTTTCACAGTGTTGTCTTTTGCCACATAATAATCTGACTACTCTCCCTGTAGACCCTGTCTCCAGGGTCAGTCTATGTCAACTCAACCAGTTTAGCAGCTTTAAATTTTAGATTTTGATAGAATATCATCTTAAAGAACTAAAGTTGGTTTCCGGGTTCTGTGCTGTTTGTATTTATGCGGTTCTGTAGCTGCTAAGGATAGATGCAATTGAAGTCTCTTTTAAAAACAGATCTTTTTACGTAGACTTTTACCTCCAGAGAGCAGGACCACTGGGTCTTTTCTGTCTTTTTTTGTCTTTTCAACTATTTAGTTGTCTTTCAACGGTTTTATTTTTATGCTATATATGTTGATTTATTTTATTTTACCTGTACAGCACTTTGGTTACCTTGTGGTATGTGAAAGTGCTCCATGAATAAGATTTTGATTGATTGATTGAATGCGAGAGGATGATAAATCATTCCATAGATCTAAGCAATTTGTAACCCTCACTTCTAAAATGACGATTACACCCTTACTCCAGATATAAGTGTGTTTTACCGGCTGGACACACTGCACACATTGTTCCTTCTCCATTCATTTCCTATGGAATTTGTCTAATGAGGTGACAGTAGCTTTCCTCCTCCAGCCAAGCCATAGGGTGTCACGAAGGGGTGGTGGAGGTGGACCCAAATGCAGGATCTGGAGGCAGGAAGGCTGAATGTACATTTTTATTTCCAACATGGGATAAAAATGCATGTAAATTTAAGAATGACTCGTATAGGTAAAATAATTTTATTTAATCTGGAGGATATACCTGACTTTAACCCGACTGACATCACATACGATCTCGTGCTTCAGACCTCACACTGAGAGCCAAATGAAGCCTTCAAAACTCCTGAAGCCTAATTAGGCCCGAGCACCTTGGCGGTGCGAAGGCCTATTGTATTTGCAGTGTTTATTATTATTTTTATTCGGACACTTCGCGTGCTTTTTTGGAGGCCTGAACGTGCTCGAAAACTCACCAAATTTTGCGCACCCCCCCAAGGGAATACAAAAAATTTGATATTTTGAGGTGCTCCAGAATGTTTGGGCGAAACTGAACGAGAGCGCCACCTATTTTAGGTGCCCCGCCACTGCATGTCGTTAATCTTTATGAAAATTCATACACATGATCTACATGCTAGGGCAAACAAAAATCCTCTTAATGTCATGGTGAAATGTCGACAGGAAGGCGGCCATTTTAGGTCAAAGTCAATATTTTGGCGTTTTAGCACCTCGCATTTTAACGAACTCGTCCTAGAGCTTTTATCCCACTGAGCCACAAATTGCTCAGGATGTTCAGGAGGCATGTGTGATTAAATGTTGTGTTATTTCTTCTAATAGGAGACTTAGTTTACGAGGGGCGGGGCCTCAAAGTTTGATGCCTCGCCATGAAAAATTAAACGGATATAACTCCCACATAAAGCAACATTTCTACACCAAATTTGCTAGATATGATGGCAGTCCGCTCCTACAGAGTTCTATATGCCAATATTTTGATTATGAAATAGCCACGCCCCCTGGAGGTCAAAAGTGTTGTTTTTTGCTCACACACCCGTAACTCTGGCTTGGTGGACACCACATGGCCCAAATTCACTCAGGCATCACAAAACATGTTGGTGAAGAGATCTGGTAAAGGACGTTGCTCTACGCTGCACGGCGTGCCCGTGACGCCATGGCGAAGTTCCATGCGGCGGCGTGACATCATAAATCACTATAAAATTGTCAATTTTGATCTGATCACCCTAAAACTTATAGGGATTAATAAGGGATCAGTCCTGAACAGATTAATGTGACCATTGCTGGTGTAGACCTAAGCCCCGCCCACTTACAACAGGAAGTGTTTTTTTCCACGTTTGAGGGTCATGCTTCTAAGCAAATGGTCCCAAACACTTGAGACTCCTCCAAAACATGTCAAACCCATTCATGATGCCACAATAAAAACCTCAAGTCGCTACGCTAAACGGGACATGGCGAATGGCGGTCCAACGCCATGAAACAGGAAGTACCTGTGACCAAGCCATGGAACCTTGGACCGCCACCATACTTGCCATGACTGATGACAGTAAGGCTATGAACTAAGGAACATTGAAACATAATGAAATAAATGGAGCATGTCTCCATAGCGCCCCCTACAAAATTTCAATCAATCAGCCCCGCCCACTACATGGACCGACATGAATAAAATTCAGCACAGTTGGAGAACCTTCCAGTACCTTCAAAAAAAGTCTCTTGGACATATGGGCTAAATCCAACAGGAAGTCGGCCATTTTGAAAAAGGTGCCATATTTGGGGTCATTTCTTTGCCATGCATTTTAAACAACTCCTCCTAGGGATATTGTCCAACTGACACCCAACTTGCACAGGATGCTCAGGAGGCATGTGTGATTTAAAGTTGTGTTATTTCTTCTTATAGAAGATTTAGTTTAGGAGGGGCGGGCCCTCAAAGTTTTATGTCTTATTAACAAAGACATATTGCTAAAACTCCCACATAAAACAACATATCAGCACAGGACTCGACACATTTGATGCCAGTCCCATGATGAACAAAATCTACAATGCAATAATACGACTATGAATTAGCCCCACCCCTTGGCAACAACATGTGTCTGATATCATGAACCAGGAAGTACCTGTAACAAAGCCATGAAACCTTTGATCTTTACCATACTTGCCATGAGTCATGACAGTTATGTCCTTAATAGAATGGAGAAGATAGTAAATGGCTCCATAGCGCCCCCTACAATATTTCAATCAATCAGCCCTGCCCACTACATTGACTGACATGGATAAAATTCAGCACACATGTAGACCCTTCCAGCACCTTCAAAAAAGTCTCTTGGACATATGGGCTAAATCAAACAGGAAGTCGGCCATTTTGAAAAAGGTTCCATTTTTGGGGTCATTTCTGTCATTTTCTTTGCCATGCATTTTGAGGAACTTCTCCTAAGAATTTTGTCCAACTTTAACCCAAATGAGTCAGGATGCTCAAGAGGCATGTGTGATTAAAAGTTGTGCTATTTCTTTTAATAGGGGATATCGTTTAGGAGAGGCGGGGCAGCAAAGCAGATGTGATGCAATGAAAAGGAAAACTGATATAACTCCCACAAAAAACAACCAACCTGCACCAAATTTGCTACAGATGATGCCAGGCATATCCTTCACATTTCTGTATGTCAATAATTAGATTAAAATTAGCCCCGCCCCTTGGTGACAGGAAGTGACCGTTCATAAGACCTAAATGGCCTGAAGTGCAGTCTGGCTGCACTTTAGGTTAAGAGAGGCATGGGAAGGATGTTGCCAGGGGAGGCGGTGGCATTATGCCGAGCGGCGCCATGGTGCGAGGGCCTATATCACCGCTTGCGGTTTTAATTTTTCTTTTTTTTTTTTTTTTTTTTTTTTTAAATTTAGGTTTAATTAAACATTCAGGATCCAAACAAGCTTTAAATGTCTTTTGCCTTGTTTTTAATGAGAAATTATTTAAATTAATTAGCTTATTATGATAATGCTATGATGTTAAGTCACACTGCTTCTCTCAGCTGAATAAACGTTACCTTCCTCTGTAAGGAAGTGGTCACTGCAAACTCTGGTTCTGTCTGTTTCCGCTCCTTCTGTTTTTAGCTGGAGATACAGATCCAATTCTGTTTTCTTCTTCCTGTAAGTTTTTGTTTTTAATGAACTCTCATCTTTCGAGACATGAAAAACCCTACAGCAGAGAATTTAGGCATTTTGATGCCGAGTCAACAGATGGAAACAGCTGCATTTATTTCCTGATGTCACAGTTATAAGCTGCTGTTGTGGGTTTGTGTTTTCTAGTGATCAGTTTTAGTTTCCTGTTTTATTTAGTCATTTTCTCCATTGTGTTTAATGTTTGGCTTCCTGTGTGCTGGTCGTTAGTCCATCTGGTTTTCAGCTCATTCAGTCCACCTGTGTCTTTATGTCTCCTCTGTATATGTCCCACTTGATTTCAGTTCTCCATTGCCGGTTCACCGTTGTTAGTTCCTCTATGTTGCCATCTTCATTTACCTTGAAATACACATCAAACCTACCTCCTATGACATTTGGAGCATATTTGTGTATTGCTTCACTCCATGACACTCCTTACATTCCCTGGATGGTACTGGTGAGCCATGACGTGATAATGAACAGACAACTCTCCCGAGACGTTGTTGTTCCAGGCCAGAAGGCTTCTCCTCCACCTCTGGTTCCTGTCTCTGATTAGGACACTCCTTCTCTGCCTCTGGTGGATCCTACATTCGGGGAGGTCGCTCCTCCATTGCTCTTACTGCTCTTTTGCCTTTTGGTTTGTGGTTGTCCTGCTTTGGGGGCCTTGCCTCGTTGGTGGGTCTGGTGTGCCCAGCCTCCCCAGCCGTCACCAGTGCAGACTCCCGGTCACCTCCCAGATATCTGTCTACAGTCATCTCAGACAACCAGCCGTTCTCCCAAGTCCTGTTCCCTGTCATTTTGGTCATCCACCCTTCCTTCTTGGACTCATCCCTTGGACTGTATGTTCTGGTCCCTCCTCCGGACCCCTCTGTCTGCCTGGCTTTGGGATTTTTCTTTTTCTGTTTTTGGGCGTCCCATGCGAGGAGGGAATAATCACAGTTATAGGGTTCTGTAGTGGATTTTTGTGCATTCTTGTGATCAGTTTTTGTTTCCTTCTTCATTTTGCCATTTCCTCCCTTGTGTTTACTGTTTAGCTTCCTGTGTCTGTTCGTTAGTTCGCCTGGGGCCTGCTGCAGAAGAGATGTTCAACAACCTGAGGCTGTGTCTGAATGTCCACACTGTTCCCTCCATAGTGCTCTATATAGTGCCCATGCCATTTTCTAGGTGTCTGAATGTCCAGAGAGAAAAAGTAGTGCACTCAAAATTACCCACAATGCATCTTGAAAAGTAGTGAGCATCGATGGTCACTAGAGGGGTCAATATAGACCACAATGCTTTGCAGGCAGGAGTTCAAAGCGGAAGTGACAAGAACATTAAAGCAGGTTGAGGGAAAAACTATTGATCATTAATTTTATATCCTTTTTTGTTGAATAAATACGCAACAAAGAAAGAATAAAACACGATATTAGAAGATACATTTGTTTCACACGAGTTTGGATTGGATGTGGAACAACGTGGGATGGTTGTGGTGACAGGCGGCAGTCACATGATCTGCGATGAGAGAAAAAAAGCCAGCTTCGTGTCTGAATCACCAACAGAATCAGTACATTATGTCATGTAGCCCTATGTAGTACATGGGGGGTTAGGGAATGGTGTGGACATTTGGACACAGTCTGGGTCTACTCAGAAACTCTGGGTCAACTGTGTCACAAAGGGAGAATGAACCCACGGAACTGGTTAGTGGTCAGATTTGAACTGTTTTATTGAACAATGATGAGGAAGACCAGGTGAAAGATGTCCGTGGATGTCCTGGTAAAATCTCTCTGAGATTTTCTTAACTGGTTCGTCTTTGTGTACCTGGATGATATCCTCATTTTCTCAAAAGATCTGTCGGAACACATTTCCCATGTCCGGCTTCTCCTTCAGAGACTGTTGGAGAATAAACTATGTTAAGGTGGAGAAGTGCGAATTCCATTCAAGTTCCATCAGCTTTTTGGGATTAATTTTCAGGAGCGGGCAGATAAAGACTGACCCAGAGAAGGTAAGAGCAGTTCTGGATTGGCCAAGGCCTGAGTCCGTTAAGCAGTTGCAACGCTTCATAGGATTTGTTAACTTCTATCACAGGCAGGACACTGTTAAGGCTGTGGTTGGTCTAAGACTAGGCTGAAAACACCTTGGAGAGGCAACGATCCAGCAAAGAATGGTGAACATCCTGGGATTTATAAGCAGGTGAGGAGGATGATCTTTATTCCACTCTGTGCTGCTTAACCACAGGCCACGCCTCAAGTAAACACCATAGAGAGGGAGCTACACACGCAAATCCGGACAAACTGACTCTGAGCAACTCTAAGTTTTCAGTTCCAGATCAGCTGCTTTGAGTTGGTTCAGTCAACTCAGAGTATCTTTACCCAGCATTAAGAACCGCATTAAAAAGCCATTATCAATGAAACCCTGATATCTGGATTCACCATGGCAACCACTGACAATAAGTTAGTGATTTTATGCAGCTTGAGGGAGAAGCTTTTAAATATACCTTCAAAAAGGTATTCTGTAGAAAAATGGTAACTGCTGCTAAGTAATGATGAGCAGAATGGAAGAAAACTGCTGCCTGAGTCAATGTGGATGTCTCGTCTTCATGCCACTTATCGGGGGTCGGGTCGCGGGGGCAGCAGCCTAAGCAGGGAAGCCCAGACTTCCCTCTCCCCAGCCACATTTGCCAACTCTGCGGGGGGGATCCCGAGGTGTTCCCAGGCCAGCCGAGAGATATAATCCCTCCAGCGTGTCCTGGGTCTTCCCCGGGGTCTCCTCTCAGAGGGACGTGCCTGGAACACCTCACCAGGGAGGTCCAGGAGGCATCCTGACCAGATGCCCGAGCCACCTCAACTGGTTCCTCTCGATGCGGAGGAGCAGTGGCTCTACTCTGAACCCCTCCCGGATGACCGAGCTCCTCACCCTATCTCCAAGGTAGAGCCCGGCCACCCTGCAGAGGAAACTCATTTCAGCCGCCTGTATACGAGATCTCGTTCTTTCGGTCACGACCCACAGCTCATGACCATAGGTGAGGGTAGGAACGTAGATCGACTGGTAAATCGAGAGCTTCGCCTTCTGGCTCAGCTCCTTCTTCACCACAACAGACCGGCGCAGAGTCTGCATTACTGCAGACGCCGCACCAATCCGTCTGTCGATCTCGCGCTCCATCCTTCCCTCACTCGTGAACAAGACCCCGAGATATTTAAACTCCTCCACTTGAGGCAGGACCTAACTCCCGACCCGGAGAGGACAATCCACCCCATTCCAGCTGAGGACCATGGTCTCAGATCTGGAGGTGCTGATTCTCATCTCTGGTGGGGAAGGAGCCTGAGCTTGTGCGCGAGGTTGAGCGATTCCGGCTAGATGTAATTGTACTCACCTTGACGCATGGCTTGGGCTCTGAAACCAGTACCCTCGAGAGGGGCTGGACTTTCTTTAGCGATGTGATCAAATATCACTTGCCCACTGATCAAATATTGAATTTTATTCAAACTTGAATATGTGGGTTGAAATACTAGTTGAAAGAATAAAATCTTAATCTGATTTAGATTTAGTCCCACTGGGGAATAACATTCATGCAGGAAACTGAAAGTTGGTTTTCCCAAAGTTCAGGGTGTTTCCCACCTCTCACCTGATGGCTGCTGGGAGGACTTCAGCTTCCTGAAACACTTAACTAGACTAGGCGGTGTTGTAAGGTATTGTACCACATCATGACGGGACAACATCTAGTTTTATTTCACACTGACTAACAAATCAAATATTTTGTTCTGCCTCATTAAAACCAACAAAGCTAAAAATAAAAGCATATTGTTTAAAAAGAAGTGAAAGAGGAAGTTTCATGATGGCAGAACATGCTGAGCTGCGGAGAGTCCCTGCATGATCTAACCTGATTATCAGTGAATCACGTTCCAGATCAAATGTTGCAGATTTCACCGTGTCTGGGAAGGGAGGTAGATGACTCAGTCTTTCAATGTCATCTCAGGTCAATATGTGCCCTTTGTTTGCATGCAG
This sequence comes from Telmatherina bonti, assembly GCF_933228915.1. Lineage (NCBI taxonomy): Eukaryota > Metazoa > Chordata > Actinopteri > Atheriniformes > Telmatherinidae > Telmatherina > Telmatherina bonti. The sequence continues at coordinate 32,312,883 of NC_136613.1, read as the reverse complement.
ACATGAGACGTAAAGGTCACTTTAACATTTCTGGAGTTAATCTGAACTTTTCCTTGTTTTACTGCTCTGTGTGTCTACTACGGAGGAGAGGAATTGCTGATCAGTAGTAGGAAGCAGAAGCAACAAAATGTTTTATCACAGTTTGAAATAAAACACACAACTTGCTGGAAATGTTTGGCATAAACAATATCGAGCTGAAACTAAAGTGCACTTCCTGATTGGCTGCTGCTAAACAGTCAAACTACTATTTGCTTATCTACGGTGTACTTTAAACCTAAAGGAAATGCAAAACATCTCGGTGTGAAATAACCTTTTACCCATTTAAAATATGAAGTTCCGGGTACTCATGGTTGACGTGAGCCCTTACTGGCCCCCCTCAATGCACCAGCAACCAGCCCAATCGCCACCATCTGCTGTTGAATCATTCTACATATGTAAATCTACACAGTCTACTCTACATTTCATCTACTCAGTAAATCTGGACAGAGAAGGGAGATTTAACAGCATGTAAATGTGTCAGTGGGAGATATCGAATGCCAGAATATTCCACAGCAGATGACACAGGTGGAAATTCTTCACGATAAAGTCTTGTCCTTCAAGCCTTTGGGGAAACTAATGATCTGATGTAACAATAGCTGCGTTCCCATAGTTTTTCATGAAATAAAAGGCACAAAAATTCTTGTAAGATCTCACCCCATGCATGATGCCAGGTAGCCAGGTACGTGTTTCAGGACCTTCAACATGTTGTGAAGGATTCGCCACCCATTTTCTAAGCCCTTCTCCCTCATTTCCCTTTGTAATTCTTTATAAAAAAAACTCTGCATTTCGCTGTTCGCTATCGAGGATAGCAGTTATAGTTTTCTCTTTAATCATTTGTTGACAGATTTCTGTCTATGTCCACACATATAGCACCATCTTTACTTGTAATGAACTGGACCTGTGACCTCCAACATCACCTCTGGTGACGTGTTAATGCAGACTGTTTCCATTACACTTTTGCAATATACTTCTATATATTGACACATCTGAAAAACCTCCTAATGACAATATAAAAAACTTTTTAGCAATACTTGGGCGGATTTTTTAAAATGTAAATGTTTCCGTGATTGTTTTCTTCTTGTCATATTTAGGTTTTGCACAATTTAAGGTGTGATGAAAACACAGCTGCTATCAGTGTATGCTACTCGTGGCTGATGTAGAGGGACAAAAGGGTGGGGAACCAAGCACCGGTGGGGGGGGTTGATAAGGTTACAGGCTATAAAAATGGCATACAAAACAAAAGCGAGCATGCACACAGCTGCAACAACATGAGCAGTTTCAGTTATTCCAAAGCTTTTAGAATTTTACTGAATATTAAAGCATATAATAACCCCTCCCACTTAAAAGTGGCCTTGTTAATCTCCATATATCTGCAGAATCATTGCACCTACTATAGCAATCATGTTTAGAACAATAGCCACGTTTAGCGGCCAGTGTGATGCTGTTGCAGCCATTGGAACCCGATGACCCTGGTTTAGAAAGCGCTGATTTGCTGATTGGATTCACAGGTTTCTTTGGAAAGTCAGTGAGCAATCTTCACTGAGTCATGCATGCATGTGAGCATGCACACGTACACCCATGGTTGCACTTTTAAGTTAAACAGACACACACAAACTCAAACAAGAGAGCTCAGGGGAGATTTGCGATCTTGTAAAAACACATGGAGCGACGAATAGCTTGGACTAGTCGCACTTGTCAAACAGCACCTGCAGCATTTGGTCTTCGTGTCGTGCAGGCAGCAGAGGAACGGAGGGAGAGTGATTGTCAATAAAGGACAAGCAGTAACAAGTTTCGATGCAGTGCATTCATGACAAAGTTTAGAGAATACTGTGTGAAGATCTCAGGTACGGCTTATGCATGTCAAAACATTTGTTAAGTGAGGTTTCTAAATTAAAAAACTTTACAAGAGCCTTTTAAAGAAAAGATATCTTGCTAAAAATAATAATAGTTATGTTATGTATTATCTTACAATGCAGAAATTGCAATCAGTTGGTGTGAAGTCACAACATTCACTTCAAATACAGCTTCATTTTTCTTCAACATTGCTGAGAAACTTTGCAAATACTGATTGACCCAGAAAACTTGGTTTTGCTACTTCAAAACAACAGTTAACCAAGCTGCCATCAAGCCCCAGACATAAACACGCACCTCTCTTCTAGCTGTATTTTCCAACCAGATCATGCGAACCCTTTTTGGCACTGCTCTAATCCTGTTGGTCCTCAGGTGAGAGAGAATTTACCAGTTTAAAGCAGGTTTTGGGACAGGCGCCAAGAAAACATCCATCTTTATTTGGAAGGCCTGGCTTCTGCCTCTTGGCATGCACATTCGCTCCTTGATTGACAGCTCTAACAATATGGACTCCACAAAGTAACAGCCCCAGGCTCACTGTAACTATAGCCGTGTAGTGATTGGCACCATAGCCAACGTATGTTAACTCTTCCCTTCTCTCTCCATTTATACTCTGCAGCACCCGTCTACTGTAACACTGTGCTGCCTGTTTCTGCTGTTTCTGTGTGCCAATGTCTGCAGAAACTACTACATGTGCAACCATAGTCTCACCAAGTATAGTTTAACAAATTGATATTTAGATTTTGTTACAGTGCATGTGGGTCAGTTTAGTGCACGGCTACTGCTGAAATGCATTGAATTCAATGTGTAAAAGGATTCCAGAAACTGTTTTATGGAGGTATATTACATAAAGTGTGGCTAAATTCTGATCCTACTGTCTGAATGGTAGGAGGGAGACTGTTCTTCAGTGACCAGTAGATGGATTAACTTAAGGGTTACAAGTAATAAAAGTGCTTACAAATTCAGTTTAAAATGTTCTTTGCTCTCCAACACAACATAGTTCATCCCTGTAATTTAGTGTCTTATTTCACCCTAAATGTTTTACAGGGTTTACTGACCATAAAAGAAATCCTCTGAATATGGTCGGGTCTGAAAATAAAGTAAAAAGTAGAAACAAACTTTTAAAAAAAAGACCTTCAGACAGTTTTGTTAACGATGACTTCATACTTTTAAAAGATTAAAAAGAAAGTCTGTATGCTTGGAGGTCAAACACTGACAAATAAAAACCTTTTGGACAATTCTCTGCAAAGAATTAATGTAATTTGATTTTTTATTTACTTGAAAGGATATGTTCAACCTTGTAGGGAAGCAGAAGCACATTTATCTGAACTTGTGCAACTTGTGTCCAGGAGCTAATCTTACTGTGTTTGTTTGGCAAGAAAGAGTGTTTTATAGGCATTATTTATGCTGTGTGAGTAGTCAGTACTTTCCAGAGCACTCAGTTCAGGAAAGAATTCATGATTATGAGCAAAGTAAACAGCAATTCAGAGCACTGCAGAGGAGCCTTTTTTTTTCCATTTTCAACAGCTGAAACATTAAAATTGCAGAGTTTAAGTAATACTTTGTGAATTCTTCCCCCCAAATAACTTTTGTTTGACAAACATTTTTCTTTATTGCTGCATCTTATCGACTGCAGAATGTCTGTAGCATTACAGTTCCATTCCTGCAGAGTTAGCAAGTAACTCCAATGCGTTTCATTAGTGTTTGTTAGCATGGAGTTAGCATGCTAGTAAAGATCAATATTTTAATCCCAGGACTTTAAATAAAAGTCTGAAAAAGACAACCAATGGTAAAAACTTCAACATTTTTAAGAGTTTGTGTTCTCAAAGGTGGTCTGAACCAACCAAAGAATGCATATTAGCTCTGGTTGTTGATACTTACTGTAGCCTCGCAAAGATCTTTCATCCGTCTACTCTTTTTAATGATCACCGAAACCCGATGGCCCCGAGGCGACAGCTGTCATACCAGTGCACGGTCTCTCATCATCTGACATCACTTTGACATGACCGTGTGCTTCCAGATGGAATTCAAGCTGTCATGTTTTCTTTCTGCCTTTTTAATAGGCAGACAAGTCGGTAATCACACCTCACACAGGGTGTTTGTTTTTTTTAAATGAACAAAGTTATTTCAAACTCTTATATATTTAAACTCCAATGTAGACTAAAAGCTATTACAGTATGTTGATCACGTATTTTCAGCTGGATAGCGATATATTCCCTAATCTTTAGTCTGTTGCACTGCCTGTACAATCCTGCCGGTTCAACTTTAAATCCTACTTTCTGCATAAATCAATCTGCAAAATGAATGATGTCAGTGCTGTTTTTTAGTCTTCAGGGTGTTAAAAAAAAAAACCAAAAAAAAAACAGAAAGAGAAAAACAGTTGCACAACGTGACAAGTTAGTGCTTAATCATGCTCGCTTGGTTGAAAGTATTACGCAGAATGAAAATATTCAATAAGAGCTGCATAGCCCAGTGACAACACCAGGCTCAGTCTGGTTAAAGGTTTTACTAGATCTACAGCTGTCTTAGACAAATCCATGTCTTGCCTTCAGGTGCATCTCATGCACTAAACCTACTGGATAACAGGCCATATAATGACTGACACGTCTGCTGCTCACCGGCTCTCGGTTGGAAGCAACACCATTGGAGGATATTAATAGACATGCCTGCGGTTGATGAATAACGTCCAATCCATGCCTGCTGATTCCTTTCTGTCAAGCTCTGCCTATTATGTCTGGCACTGTTGCATAGCTGCTGAGACGACACTGTGGACACAGTTGTAAACAGAGATTGCGATCTTCTTCTTTCAGTGTCTTAATTGTCGATACTGTTAAAAATAGAGTGAGGAATGTTTTTGTAGGTGCGTCGCCAAGGGAGCTGTAGGACAACATAGACACTTTAGCAGCTCAACCACAGGTTGTTGTGGCGGATGTTACTAGGAAACAGCAGTTTGTGACAGATTGGTGGTATGCCTTAAAACCATGCTACTCTATGGATTTCTATTCAGGGAAAGTATGGAAAAAAAAACAAAAAAGAAAAAAAAAAATATATATATATACATATATACATATATATATATATATATATATATATATATATATATATATATATATATATATATATATATATATATATATACATACATATATATATATATATATATATATATATATATATATATATATATATATATATATATATATATATATATATATACATATATACATATATATATATATAAATATATATATATATATATATATATATATATATATATATACATATATATATATATATATATATATATACATATATACATTATATATATATATATATATATATATATATATAAACTTTTTAACAATTTTTCTGATTGAACATACTCGCTTTTACGGCTGTGATTCCTTACAAACATTATAAGACTTGGCCCTACATAGCAGATCATTTTGTACGTTATGGAAAGTAACAATCTGCCAATAATTAATCATAACAGCTAACTTATCCCAGTCTTTTAAAAAATGTGCTATTGTAGGAAGAACATGTCATCACCCACAGTCAATGCATCAATCTGACACTGACATCAGGCATGATGATTTGTAGTTGCGGTCTGCATTAAGCCATAACAACAGTGTCAACTGCAGTTTTCCTTTCCGCTTCAAGATACAACTTTCAAAACTATATACCATCAGATAAAATAGCCGTGAACTATGCTTAACCTCACGGTGCAGCTTTTCTCTCAGAAACACTACCATGTATGTTTCAATGAGCAAACACTGACTGCAGATACATTCAGATTCAGCAGCAGACATATGAAAGGTTTTCTCCAGCTAAAACAAAACTCTGATCTAAAAGATACAGTAAACTACTGCAGAAGAGGGGAAAATCATCCTTCACTCAACAGGGGAGCTTTTATAATAAAAAAAAAAAACAAACAACAAAAAACAGGCTTTGTTTAAGGTTTTTGCTTTCCAGAATATTTCTGGTCCCACTTAACAGCATTCCAGAGAACATTCCAAATCATCCACATGATCCACAAATCACCTAATGATAACAAATAGCCTATTATTACAGACATATAAAGACACTAATGATCTGTCAAGAAGTAGACAGACATGCAATTAAATATGCTGCCTAACATTTTACTGCAGCACAGCAGACGGTGTGGTCGTAGTCGGGACAATCACGTCTCTACGGGGTGCTGCCATGTTTCCTCTCACTGAACCGTGACAGTAGTAGGCCTTTAAATGCCACCATGGCAACATGAGTGCAGCAAAGCTAATGATGGTGTTGTAGATGATTAACAGGATATCAAGGACATATGGTCTGTGGGAAAATAGGAGGTGTTCAAAGAAGCCAAGTGAATGCACACAGATGCACGTGATTCAGTGTGCTACTGAAAATAAAGTGTTGATATGGTTTCTTGGGACAGTTGATGCTTCATATTCTCCTCGCTTAAATGGGTGAAGGATCACTTATCTGTTCCCAGTACACGATTCAATAGTTTTTATTGATGTATTAAAAAACTGAAGTATGTTTAATCTCAAAAGTTAAGTTTTTTCAAGGTTAATGTTTACACAACTGTATGTTTGGATCATTATTCAGCATGGTGGACTAATGTTGAGGTGTATTTTATTCTCAACATTGATTCTTTTCCAAAGCTAACCGAGCACTTTTATTGCAATAAGCCTGACAGATTTGGTAATGCCCAATGACAAGTTAATAAGACATAAAATATTAAACCAGTAAAACTATAATAAGAGTCAAATTATATTAGGAAGCAATATAACAACTAAAGTTTTGCTCTATTATAATCTGAATCTTGGACCATTGAACCTGACTGGTCCTGTGATGGACTGGTGACCTGTCCAAGGTGTATGATCCCAGTGTCTGATGATGCTGGGATAGGCTCCAGCTTCCCCACAACCATTAATTGGGACTAAACGGGTAAGAAAAGTGATGGATGAATGAACCTGACTGGCTACTGATGCTAAGATAAGACCATTTAGTTAAGATGCAGCAAATGAATGTATAGCTTTAAAAGCAGTAAAATCCTAAAGTCAAAGGAAGCAGTGGAAGGATGTTAGGACCAGAGTTTTTTAAGATACTTTTTTAAAGGGGTGCTATTCTGGTATTTGGAGTTTTCTGAGCTTTCTACAGTGTTACAGTGTTGAATCCTCATCAGACATGTGAACGGTACTGTTTTTTATCACCTAAATGCATGTTTGAGTTTGAGTTTGAGTTCCAGCACTCTCTCCGTTCGGTTTCCATGGCGACAAAAAACGTGTCATTTTAGAGAGTTTTTTTCTACTTGGAAATCCTTGTGACGTCCCGGGGGATAAGGTTCGGTGATTGGTTACCTTCTACTGGTTAACAAGGGCATGTACAAATACATCAGGCGGGTGTAAAACGTGGGATAAAGTTATTTCCAACGATGGCTGGTGAGTTTACCAAAGAGAGACATCCTGCTGCATTCGTTGCTGTGGGTTGCTGTTTTCCACTTCGTTTTCAGGCTCTGATTCAGGTTCCAACATGTAGGGCTGTATAATATGTGTTGACATTGTATTTTGTTTTTTTATTGAGTTTATATTAGTCTAATCCTTCTGTTTATGAGATGTTACAATGACGGCGAAAGCAGGTGCGGTGCGCGCTCCCGATGTAGTGCAGTGGCGGGAGGCGGGGCTTAATGCGGAAGAGTCTCAATCCACTCGTTTTGCCCACAGGCTGATCTGACAGCCTACGGAGAGGGTCGGTCTGAAGTAAATAAAGAGATTTGTGACAATAACTCGATCAATCCCAGCCCTTCTGGTCTCAGAAATAAAAATAAATTAGCCTGAAATGCACATAATAGTTCCACTTTAAAGAAGAGCTTTAGCTGTCTGAACGACAGTTGATGTAGACAAACGTAGACAGCACTGCGACAGTAGAGAACCCACTCCGTTCAGTGTTACTCCACCCAATGCTGAGGTTGGGCAAGTCAGGGGATGTGTCCTGAGAAGAAACAAATTTTCACCCATGCTTTATTTATTGTGGAATCTTTTGTTAGATAAAAGCAATATTTGTAAAATTCCAACAAGTTTTGATTTGCAGGTGTTTCCATTAAACGGTGTTTAACATATTTAACCACAGTTCTTGTAAAATCTCGTCCAGCTTTTATGAGAATTTCAGTTTATGTAAAGTAGCCATGTTGCGTTGGGGGGTTTATACTTGTTGTGGAGGATTTGCCACAGCTTTTTGAAGCGTTTCTACCTCGTTTCCCTTTTATAAAACTCTGACATTCACTGTTGTCTCCATGCTGCACCATCTTTACTGTCAATGAATGGGTCACACCTGGGGACACATAAAGCAATAAAAGTGTTTCAGTTACACTTTGGCGTCAAACTTCTACTCTGAAATATCTGAAAAACCACCTCATGAGAGCGTAAAAACTGTTTTGTAATATTTGAGAGAATTTTCAGAAAGTTTTACAAAATGCAGGTGTTTCCTTTTTTTTTTTTTTTTTTTTTTTTTTTTCTTTTATTGCCATATTTCTAGGGGTAATGGAAATGCAGCCAGAGACTGCTGTGATAACTGAATACATCAGAGAGATATGAGGCCTAAAACATATTTGCATCAATAATCTAGTTTACCAAGTGAAAATATTTGCAGCAAGTTAAAGAAAGGTCCCTAGAAAGGTAATTTGGTAATTTGGGGTGTATGTGGAGCTTGATGTGGTAGTGGGGGGGGGGCAGATCTGGTGGTGGACTGGACGGTGGCTAGCTCCATGTTGGGAGCAGTAAGGCTTCTCATACTGAGGCAGGGGTCCTATCCAAACTGTATTCTATTCTACAGTCATTTAGCAGACGCTTTCATCCAAATTGACTTACACAAGGCACATCGGGGGGCAACTTGGGGTGCAGTGTCTTGCCCAAGGACACTTTCAGGGGAAGTGTGGAATCGATCTCCCAACTTTTTAGGTGAAAGATGAGTTCTTCCTCCTGAGCTTCATATCCTTGCATACCATGTCTCTTGTTTGATTTGAACCCATAAAATCCAGAGATAAAGAACATTCTCATAACCACTGGGCCAACACCTCACACAGGCCAATATCTGTGTCTCCAGAAAAAGTCAGAAATATCTCTCCTTCTCTTCTTTCTTATACCTCCTTGTTCTAAATCAAACTGTTTACAGGAAATTTTTCCCCACATTTTCATGGTGTAGCTCACTTTATTTAATAATGTTATAATTTATACAACATATCACCAGATTAGGACTGCAACATAGCATTATTCTAACTTTAGGTTACATAACGTTAGTAGTTTTAATTGCACAGGGACAAAAATCTCTGGAAATGTGCCGCCGGATGATAATGTTTTAAAGGAGGACTTGATAGAGAGGAAAAAAAAAAGCAGTTGTACATGTTGATCTGTTTTTCCTGTCCTGGGAGTTTTTTCCTTCCCACTGTCGCCTTTTGCAGCTCAGGATGGGAGATTGGATCGAAGTCATGACTCGATGCAATCAGTTGGTTTCTATTATAGGATATGTGTGAATTGGCTCGAAATGATGTGTATGTAAAGTGCCCTGTGACAACATTGTTTTGAAGTGGCGCTGTACAAATAAAGCTAAATTGAATTGAATTGAATTAAATAGAAAACCATTTTTTTAGCGATACTGGTGATCCATGCGTATCTAAAAGGACTTTTATATCCTCCTTCTCCAGTAACCTGTCAGTCCCCTGAGGTGGCACCCACTGTTGCCAACTCCTCAGTAAAGAAAGTCTTTGGCTCTTGTAAAAGTTGCTGGAAGTCGCTAAATGACATCATCGCCTAATTGGTGATTTGCCTGTCATGTAATGGATGTTATAGGAAAGAGGAATAACATTATGGGAGACACAAAAGGTGAGTTAAAACCACCCTAAATATGTTTAGTACTATGAATAAATCTATTTTTTGGTTATTGTTTAGGTTTTTTATTTTGCCATTTAAATGGGTTATCACTTTGAAAAAAATATTTTTGAATACCTTTTAACCCACATTGTATAAATCATGTTAGAAATATCAAATAAAAATCAAGTTTAACCAAATGACTGTTATGTTGTGTTAAATTACTAGCTGCATGCCCAACCCTCCTCCTTCATCTGGGCTTTAAACTGGCAAAGTGATCCAAATGATACGCTTTGACAGAGTTACTTTTCTTTTTTTTTTTTTTTTGTAGTTTTCTTACTTTTAGTTTCTTTTGTTTTTTTTTGTTTTTTATTTGCTGTGTGTTTTTATTCGGCTATATTCATGGGGGGCCTCTACCTACTGTTGGGCCCCTGGGCTGAGAAGTTTTGTAGGCCCTGTCCCATCCTCCTAATGTACCAGATCTCAGAATAGAAAATAATATCCAGGTTTTCACTGAGGTTTTCTTTATTTAGTTGTATTGATACATCAATAACATGACCATAATGAATACTGAAAATAATATTGAATGAATAAATAACAGCAGCAACAGATTAAACAACCCTATGAAGCTTCCTAAACAGAAACAGCTTATCAACATGACTTTTCAGACGCTGCAGCCTCAACATGTGAAAACCTGCAGATGTTATCACTAAACACTGCCCTGTCCTTTTAGAAAGCGCTTTCTTCTGCTCTCTTTTGCACAGAAAGCTGATTATGTCCTTAAATAAAATATTATGAAGAATGTCATGCAGTGATCATAAGTGTAAGAATTACTGACAATGTTTCTCAGTTTGAGGCTGAAATATGACCTAAGACAGTTTCTGCTGTTTATATGTGCCCCGATGCAGACATATTTTTATTTTTGACAAGCCGTCACTCCCATTTCTGCCCAGTGAGTGAGTACTGGACCAGTCTAAGTCATCTCCCAGAGGCCTGTTCTAATGAAAATGAACATCTGATTTAAAAGTGTCAAACTGCATGTTTTAAGAGTTAAGATGGCAAAATAGAACTGATTTGATGTAACACCATTCAGCAGTCACCGTGTCGAAGAGTTGGGCTTCACACGGGGGCGGGACTTGGCATGGTGGCAGTGGGTTCATTTGGATCAATCAGCAGTCTCAAATGTGCATAAGTTTCTGATTGACAGCAGAACTTACCCGTTACATGACAGTTAGACAAAAAAGATTGGCCCCTAAACTCAGTGGGCCCCTGGGCTTCAACCCAGGTAACTGTGCAATAAGGCAGCATTGGCTACGTCGCAGAGTTTAGCATAGAAATCAGCCTTATGATACAGGCAGCATGCCCTCATATCGTCTCTAATAAACAGCTTTAAGCAGCTTTTAAATTCAGGGTTTGAGACCCACTTCTTTCTGTTCTTTCTAGTATGCAGTTTAGACTGAGACATGATGAGCTAGATGAATGTTTAGCTTGTGTCACACACACAGTGGACGAGGTGAGTGACTGAGGCTGTGAATCAAATTAAATATAATAAATTTTTTTATTGTGACAGTAAAAGAAATGCAATTCACATCCCACTCTAATCCAGGGCAGGATCAGCAGCGGATTTGCACATGCACTATTCCTTTTAGTTGTGTACGTGTACGTGGAGTCGTGCAGGTGTCCTCTGCAGGTGTCTCTGACTGGCTGCACCCGAAAGCTTGAGTGCTTTCGGACGAGGAGGGGTTCCCACTGCTCATTCTTGATAGTAACTGCAGAACAATATGTGCTTTAAAGTGGAACTATTATGTGCATTTCGGGCTAATTTAATTTTATTTCTGAGACCAGAAGGGCTGGGATTGATCGAGTTATTGCCACAAATGGCTTTATTTACTTCAGACCGACCCTCTCCATAGGCTGTCAGATCAGCCTGTGGGTAAAACGAGTGGATTGAGCCTCTTCCCCATTAAGCCCCGCCTTCGTCGCCATGGAAACCAAACTGAGAGTGCTGGAACTCACGCTCAAACTCAAACATGCGTTTAGGTGACAAAAAACAGTGTCGTTCACATGTCTGATGAGGATTCAACACTGTAACACTGTAGAAAGCTCAGAAAACTCCAAATACCATAATAGCACTCCTTTAAAGTCAGTCGCTAAAACAACAGAAAAGTCTCCAATTACTCCAGTGAAATGCTAGATTTGTCGCTAGTCACTTTAAGCAAAAAAAAAAAAAAAGTCACCAAGGGAGTTTAAAATGTCAGCAATTTAGTGAGAAATTGGCTAAGTTGGCAGCAGTAGTGGCACCTGGGGTGTCCAATCGGCTTTAAATGTGGCCAGTGCCACCCTGCCTCCACCTTTAGGTCTGCAGACCTCCACCTTTAGGTCTGCAGACCTACAACATGCCTGTCTTTGAGAGCATGATATGTCCCAGCTGGTGACCTAGCCATAAGGGAAAGCATGTTGCCATGACAATATCAAAAACTTTGGCTCATTTTTGGCTTTCTGTTTGTTTGTTTTCTTCTTTGCAGTCAGCCTACCCAAATGCTTTCAAAGTCCTTGAGCTGAAAGCAAAATGAAGAGTGAACATTGAAGGAAGCAGGTAAGGCAAACAGCAGTCTTAAGACTGGTCTTGAACTCTCTGTTTACTGGTCTTCTAACAGTTCCTCACCTCCCCCTTCATCCTCATTATGACCAATGTGAAGCTTCATAACATACAAACAAAGTAGAAGGATGGCTTCAGTGTTTCCTGTCAACATCCTTCCTTTTAAACAGCTGCTATCTGAGTATGTGACAAATCAGGAATGAGAGGGCGCTTGTGTTGAGTCTACAAAGCCTCACCTTGGATGAAGTTTCAAATGTCACTGTGTATGTCCTGTGGAGTTTTTGCAGCTTTTAACTACACCCAAAAGCATGTAGTTACAGTTACTACAAGGAAAGAGGATTTGTCTGTGTCAGCGCTCGGCTCAGATCATCTGAATTTTAAGACCTGACCTGGAATTTTACTTGTGCTTTATAACCCAAGAAGTTGTGATATGGTAACTGTCTTGTGTCTTTCTCAGAGCAGCACACTGTGAAAACCTAAATGTTGTGAAAACTCATAAGCCACAGCACTTTTTAAATGCACCAGCTTTTGTTGGGATTAGAAAAGATCTCAGAAGATGGAGACTGTGGTCATATAGTGGTTACAAGTGTATGTGATAAACAAACCAGGCCAAGAGCCCAGCAGAGACACCCACCACAGAGAAAAGAAAACAGACTGGTCGATGAGTTCACTGACAGACTGAGGACTGAAAGACAAACTGAAGCTGAAATCTGGAAGTGTCTGAGACAACAGCACACCAGGTTCACATGTATGGATAGAAAGGAAGTACATTGTTGATAGCATTTTTTTCTTCCAATTTTACATCTTGACTCCGGTGCCAAGAGACCCTGCCATGCCCTCATCTTATGAGCACCCACATCTATAATAAGCTCAACGCCGTGCCTACTTACCACCCACATTACAAGAACAAATGATCTAGCGTAATTGCACTTTGGACATGTTGAAACAAAGTACTCCATTTTGAGATTACTTATTTTTCTCATGAGCCAGAGCTGTCTTCCACCCACAGGGAGGCAAATGTTTGACAAGGCATTGTTGTAGTTCAAGCTGGCATAGCCTGGCTTGCAGATACAGATACTAGGTCAGGGAAGAAAGGACTAAACCACAAGTGGCAAGAGATAATTATAACGTGGTTACAAAAGGAGGGTGAGATTTTGGAAAGAGTGACACAGTCAGAGGTGGAAACAAATATGGATGGGAGAAGCTGAGTGGTGAGAGAAAATGAAACTGAAAACTGAACAGGACCGCTCGAGGCGATTTAAACATTCAGAGGTGATAAATACCAATAAATTAACAACATGGAAAAAGTCAACATGGGAGAAACTAAAAAGCCTGAATGTGCAGGGGTGTTCAGATCTGCAGGTAGAGCAGCTGATATATGTACAGAAGCTACCAGTCCTCAACACAGACGTTCCAGGCTTGAATCCTGGCCTGAGGTCCTCTGCTGTCTGACCCAAGATACAGCGCCTGCAGTGGCGCAGGTTCTGCATCGGTCTGTCGGGGTGAAGAAGTTGAGCCAAAGGCCAAAGCTCTTGATTTACCAATCAATTTACATTCCAACACTCACTTATGGTCATGAGCATGAACTGGTTACTCTGAATTGTCCCCAGGAGTGAAAAGAGTGGCGAGCAGTGGGAATGTGATGGGGTGTGCCATCGGACGTACCTCAGTGTTTGGTGCATCTTATTTGCAGATTTGAAAAGGCATCCACATGCTGAAAATCAGCTTCTCTCACCAAAATAATGCTAAATTTAGATTTTTAAATAGCATTATTAATTGTTTTGGGAAGGTTCAAACAGTAGCCTTTCTGTGTGGAGTTTGCATGTTCTCCATGCGTGGGTTCTCTCCAGGTCCTCCGGGTTCCTCCCACTCTCCAAAGACATGCATGTTAGGTTAATCCAGTGTTTCTTAATTCCGGTCTTCAGGACAGTTAATCGCTTACTCTAAATTTTCCTTAGGAGTGAGCATGAATGGTTGTTTGTCTCTGTGTGTTGGCCCTGTGATGGACTGGTGACTTGTCCAAGGTGTACCCGCCTCTCGCCTGATCATTGCTGGGATAGATTCCAGCATTCCCGTGACCCCTCATTGGACTAAGCGCTTAACAAAATGGATGCTTTACTGTTTTGGACACCAGATTGTAAAAATTCAAAAGGATATGTGGCTATTATTGGACTTGGTTCCCCACTGTGAAAAGGCACCTGTATGACCAAAATCCTGGTTTACTGCATGAGTAATAGCTTTTTTGTTAATGTGTTTAAAAAATAAAAGCTTTAAATTCACAGATGAATTCCTTCCAATTAATGCATTCATTTTGCAGCCTGAGTAAAAAATATCAGATCAGTATTGATGATACTAGGCCTTTATTTACTTGATATTGGATCGATACAACAGCACCAGCACCATCTGGCAGTATCACCCACCACTATTTAATTTCTGTGGTAAAAATCATGTGATCTTCCTTTTGGTTCTTCAATCTCGTGGTTTCCTCTGTTTATGAGCTGTGCAGTTATTTAATTTTCTGTTCTGTTGGCTTTTGCTTTGTTATTGTTTTTATAAGAAAAAAATCAAGATGGACTTAAATCCAAAACACGGATCCAGTTTCACTTGTACTTTTTCCTGCAGTGTTGTTCCCTAACATGTATTTATCTAACATTTAGACAGATTTAGTTTATGTAAAACTGAAGTAATGTTGCGCTCTTCAGCCCAAACAAAACACACGTGACAAAACGTGTTTTGTCATCATCTGCTTTTGTTATTCTCTGGCTCTAGTTACCTCCGCGTTCATTTCTCTGAAGGAAAACTGAGAAGAATAAAGCAAACACGGACAGGATCGGGGAGTAATGTTGCTAGTTTTGGTCTTTTTACAATGAACACTATCCTTATCTGTTGCATTTACCTCTTTAGTTGACAGCTTTGCAATTATTTTTGGCTTTGATGTTTGCCTTTAAGTAAGCACAGCATTAATTTCACTACTGACGAAGCACAATATGATCACAAGCCTCAGTTTCACATAACAGGACTTCAATCTTTTCACTCAGCAACAGCATGGAGTAAACTGCTGCACACTTACACTGTAAACAGACTGAGAGCGACGTGCCCCAGAGATTTCACATAATGACATTCAAGCCTGAGTCATTATATTCAGGAAGTTGTAACACTCTACATCTGCCGGTCACATCGTCAGCCTCTCAGTTACTGACATCTGTTATTAATGCTGAGCAAGCATATGGGAAACTTTGATGAAACTGAAAGATTTGGAGCCGTTCTAAATGAAACCACCAACATCTCTAATTGGCTTTTAAAACGGTTAAATCCGCTGACAGAAATCACACTGACGTATCGGAAAAACCTCCTCGGTGCCACGATCGACTGGGAGCAGATTTCAGGTTTGCATGCAATTCCTAATCTTCCTGCTGCAATCACGTTTATCACATGTCACAATCATCTCCGACATTGGGGTGGGGGCGGGGGGGTTGGTCAATGGGCCAATGAAAACGGACTGGATGTAATGCACACAAGACCTCAGGATGGAAAGAGAGTTAATAGCAAATGGAATTGCATTGTATTCTGCTGTTGACTGCAGTTGCTTAGTGGCAATCTCTGATCTTGAGCAGAGCCCATAGAGGGAAATGGAAGCTTGCGGCCCGTGTGAGTGAGGATACAAACTTTTACGAGCTAAAACGTAGAGAGAAAGTCTCCCGACACGATCAGGTAGAGTCAGTGTTGAAATAACAGTCTCAGATGCAGTAAATATTGACTTTGCTTTGTAAGTGTTTACTTTTGAGGCTTTTGTGGAGAATCTATGAGGCTGTTCACTTCTTTGACTCGAAGCTCATTCACTTGTTCTCAGGAACGGAAGGTAACGTCATGAAGCTCCGGCTGTGCACTTGAAGACTGCAGTGTGTGCTGAAGGAGATGAATGGCAGTGGAGATAGTTTCCATTGTGCCTTTCTCAGTATAAACCCAGACTTACAGCGTCTGACGCCCCCATACACACATCTTAAAATATAAACCCAGTCCAGAGCAGAAATCAGGTGGCCTGCCAAAACGCCAGCTCAGCACAATTACTCCAACGTCTGCTTCCTGTTCAGATACTGTCATATTGAGAGGGCGCCATCTCTCTGGGTGCCTTTTCAGAGAGTAAATACTTTAAGTCTGATAAACACACACAGTCGTGCACGACGCTGTCCTTCCTACAACACAGAAACTCCCAAGGATGGTTGCTGGTGTGCTTTTAACTGGAAGGGAGGTGCCCGAGAGAGAAAACATGTGGTGAACATTGGGTTGCTATTCACCTGTCACACTAAACTAATACTCCACTATTCATGTGATGTTCAATGACAAAAACAACACCTGAAAGAATTGCCTTGTGACCTCGCTTGGCGATTAAACCCCATTAACATGGGCGTTTTTTTTCTTTTGCCATTGTGCAGCCGAAAACTGATTAATCATCCTGATTTGTTGCATTAGTCAGCTCGGTTTCACTGATTTAGAAATAATCTTAGACACAAACATGAGCATATTATTCATAATGATACATTGGATTTCTATAACATATTTTAAGGCACTCAAAGCACCAATGAGTGACTCTTCTTCTAACTCCTAACATACTTGGTGATGTCTGCGTACAGTCACTGTGGGATACGTTTGTGGAAACATAAAAGCCAATCCGCATCTTTCTGCCCACTAATGAACATTCTTAGTTTTACACCAACAGTGCAGACACCGACACATTAAGTGACACGGTGACAGATTGACAGGGGGAGTGGGATTCAAGCTTTCCAGATGTTGGATGACCCGCTCTACCACCTGAGCCACTTGACTGTTGTAAATGCACAGCAACATTTTCTAACCATTGAAACAAAGATGAATTGTGATACAAGATACATTTTTTTACCCCTCTGAAACTGCTTTACACGTCGTGGCTGCTGGAGTAGACGACAACGTCCTGCTTTAGTGATGAGTCCAACAACAGAAGGGAGGAAACTGTTTCTATGTTGTGAGACTTTGGTGCCAAAAGATAGCATCCTACTGCCAGATGGGAGGGCATAGAAAAGTTTGTGTCAAGGGAGGGAAGGATTAGCTATGATCTATCATCCCCACCTCAGAGTCCTGGAGGATCACAGGTCTAACAGAGAGAGCAGATGCCAATCATCTGTCCAGATGATGCACTGCAGGCTGTCTTTGACAGTGGCAGCAGGATGAATGAAATGGAGGTGAAAAGGATTGCCTCAATGATGGAGGAATAGAAGTGCACCAACACAACCTGGGAAGCTTCAGTTTCTTTAGGTGGAGTTGATGTTCTCTACTCACTTCAGATCTTGGGAAGCAGCAGGACTTCATGGCTGTGACTGGAGACTCATGCAGTGATGGAGGATGGAGGGCTGTGTTCTTCATGATTCTTTGGATCTCGATAAATTAATACAGAAATAACATTTTCATGACTTTATTTGGCATCCCCCCATCCCTCCATCAGACCAAGCAGCAACCTCCGGCGGTTAAAAGTGAAGCCTATGCGGAAGTGCATAAAACTGCAGTTCCCTTTTCATCCACTAGGGGCTGCAAAACAGAGCAAATCCCCATAGACTCCCATGTTAAAAAGACCAACTTCACAGGAGAAATAAACATGTTGACAGCCTGGTTCAAAAATCCATTTTTGGTTTATAGGCAAGGCCGGCTCTAGGAATGCATACTTGGGGGGGCAGGCAGATATGTGAAGGGGGCATCATGCGTGCACATCACGCTTGTGCTCTTTTTTTTATTGTTATTGTTTTTTGTAAGTGTTTTCTTCATGGGACTGTTAGGGTCTGGCACTCTAAAGAAATGGATTGCACTTCATCAGGCCTCGAACCAAAGACCTGTCCAGCTTGTGTGTCCCTCCTGAAACTAAAGCTCCTGCTGGTATAGCACTTAGGGTCACTGAGGCACGCAAACCCTCTGACCACAATAAGGTGGCGATCCCTCAGAGGGGAAAGGAATAAAAAAAAATTATAGATACATTAAAATAATAAAAAAATGAGAAATGTCTATGATCAAAGTTTTAACAACCAACAACAAAACAAATGTCTCATTAGATAGCCAAATAACAATAAACTATTAAACTAAGCTGAAATAGTTAGGCCTATCACAAACAACAAAAACAGGGCAGAACGTCAAACCCCAAACCACAATAAGGTGGCATTCCCTCAGAGGGGAAACGAAATATACAAATATTAGATACATTAAAGTAAGAAAAAAATGGCAAATACCAATCATCAAAGTTTTAACAGCTAACAACATAATAAATATCTCATTAGACAGCCAAATAACAATAAACTATAATATAAAACTAAGCTGGCATAGTTCAGCAAACAACAAAAACAACCAACACAGAACATTACATTTTTTTCTTAATTTTATTCACTTTCTCCTCTCTTTTTTCAAACTCAGTCCCTACTTTACAATAACTAATAATCACTAATAAACTAACAAACTAACTAATAATTACATTGGGGGCTGAGCCCACAACTCAAGTGCCATTTATTGGGGATATAGGCTCAATAATCTAGTATATTTATGAAATATGCTACTGAACGGTTTAAATGTATTAAGTTTATCGCTTCTGGATAGTTGGATATTATGCCTGCAGGAAAATATTTGTGTATATGATAAATCTAGAATACAAACATAATAAAACATTTTATTTTCCAGAGTAAAACTTGAAAAGCAAAGCTACAGGACAGGTCACTCAGTTATATGGTAGTTAAGCATTCAAAGTAAATCAAATTATTAAATTAAATGTTGAACATTTCTATCAGGCAGCCTCAGCTTAACAAACAAAAAGAAAAATCCTCTCACACTGCATGGCAGGACCTGTGTCCAACTGGACTCCCATCAGTCTGACCAGCACTCATCCACCCTCCTGTTTGATTTACTGCTTGTGTTATTTATGTCATGTCTGCTATTTTATTCTATTCTACTGTCATTTGTCAGATGCTTTTATCCAAAGTGAGTTACTTTAGATACTGAGAACATAAGCAGGAAATCAAACATTAGAGTACATCATAGGAAGGTGGCACGGTGGACTGCTGACATGTAATGCAACAGGCTTTTTTCCCCCACCCCACAATATTACCTCTGTTAAAATACAAAGAATGCTAAATGACAGTCGTAGTAGAGGTAATAATCATATTGACGAATCTCTACATGAATAACTGCAAACATCAAATACAGCTCAGTCTAGTGGTCTACTGTGTCCCTCCCAGTCTCTAACAGCCCATCCTGGAGCAACACACACATACAAGACCACCGTCCTCATTAATACATAAACAGCCAAAAAGCTGAGATCATGATAAGACTGGTTTTCTATTCCAAATATACTGTAAAGCAACAGAAGATGTAATACCATCAACCAAACAGCTGGACTGTAACTGAACAGCCAGAGACCTGCAGGTAAACAAATGAGTAAATATTATAATAAAGCTGTTTGTTGTCTATCTACATCTGAACTGAAGTTGCATCTAGAAACAAAACTTCCACACTGATGTTAAAGCTGTTTTTATCTACTGCAACACGACGCACGCACATGCACTCTCCCAGCAGCACCTCCTCCTCCTTCGTGGTTTTGGGAAATTCGGGACATTTTCCAGTCTCACACACACTTCCCCACTGGATTTAATGCAAATGTGTGTAACAGAAAAAGACGAGGCTAACGGTTTAGCATAACTAGCTTAACCTTGGAAGTATCAATACTGTCAGGAATGATCTGATTCATGTTCATGTCACTTTGAGGACATACTAATTAAAATGAGTAGTTTGTTTACCTACTTCATGTGTTGACCCAGAAACCCAGTGGCTGTCCACTGGAAGCCAAGAGTTGCTTCTCCTCTTTAAAAAATAATCATCTGATGTGTATTTTAACCGCTGAAGATGTCCACCCTAATTCAAAATAACAGCGGAGTTCAGATTAGGCCTAAAACTCCGGGCTATCAGCCAATAAAACACGGAGGTGTCGCCGCTTCTGTAAACTTCTTCTCTGATTGGTCACATTGCTGTACCTGTGTCGCATTCACTGAAGTCAGGAAATTAAAAAACTACCTTCTTATTTAATATTATAAAGCGGCTGAGTTAATGTAAACTTATTTCTTCTGGGCTGAAAAAATCCTTCGGGGCTTGATGAGAAATGTTCGGGGCTCGGGCCGGGAATGCCCAGGCCAGACGACGCCCATGAGCAGGCACACCACGCATCCAGTATTCATGTATGATGGAGTAATGCTCCCACTGACAGGCTTACACACTTAAAAAAGCAACAATAACCTGTTGACACAACATATAGATGGTATATACTACTGTATTTATTGTTAATTAGTTTTTAAGTAGCCTATCTCATGATGTAAATCGCTACGAGGTATTTAACTGAGTTTCACTTCTTTATAATTTTCCCGCTGCAGCGCCTCAACTAGGGGGAGAAACCTGACACCCACCAATCAGGCTGCTTGTCAGCTCATTTGCATACTAAATGCTGATTGGTTGTTCACTGGGGGAGAAGGAGGGGGCTCCCCCAATGCAATGCTGTACAACCGGCACGCAGCTCTGTGCAGAGGGAGAGAGTTTAGGTAGTTTGTGCAGTTTTGGCGGATTTTATTTGAGGGGGCAAAGTATTTGTTTGAGGGGGCATTGCCCCCTCTTGCCCCTGCCTAAAGCCGGCCTCGTTTATAGGTCAGGTTTTCCTTCATGACAACTGTGGGGGGAGTGAATTTTTTCTAATTTTTTAATAATTTAATCTCGAAGTTCGGTATATTTAGGGGCGTGTCCTTTTGATTGACAGGTACCAATCTCTGGCTTCAAGTCAGAAGAACGTAGAACAACCGCGGTTTTTAGCCGGTTAACAACGTGACTTAGCTTTAGTCCGCTGACCTCCGTTAGCTCCCGTTATCTCGGGGTTAGCTCAGTTAGCTTTTAGCTACAGAAAGCTCGGAGTTCGCTCGATGTCAATCATCCACCAGGATGCTCACAGCCCCCCTCTCAGCTCCACATCTTTGCCCATATTTGTATTTTCCGGGCGAGATGATGCGCATGATGCTGCCAACATGGCGATGGTAGGAACCGCCCACCGAGCTTCAATTCAGCTCTTCAGAAACCTACGGGTGACGTCACGGAGGCTCCGTCCATCTCTTTATATACGGTCTATGCATCAGACTGATACCGTGGCACAGCTGATACGTTGAGCACATGGAACAGGTGGAAAGTTAAATGAGACCCCAACTACCTTACAGTAGAAACTAATTTCAGCTGCTTGTATTTGTGGTATCATTCTTTTGCTCACTACCCACAGATTATGACAATAGGTGAAGGTACATGACACATAAGTCAAGAACTGAGCTGAAAGGGTTAGCTCCTTTTTCACCACAACAGTCTGCATCACAGCACCAATCTGCCTGTCGATCTCCTGCCCCATGCTTCACCCATTTGTGAAGAAGATCTGGAGATACTTGAAATCCTCCACTTGGGATAAGATCTCATTCCCACTCCAAAGAGAACACATCACCCTTTTCTGGCTGAGGATTGTGGTCTTAGATTTGGTGAAGGTGATTCTCATCCTTGTTGTTCCCATTTGGATGTGAGTCTCTCCAGTGGCAGGACGCCCTGATGGCACCAACAGAATCACATTTTCAAAAAGCAGAGACCCAGTCCTGAAACCCTCAAACTGCAACGCCCTCAACACTTCGTCTACACCTAGAAATGCTGTCCATAAAAGTTATGAACAGAATCTGTGACAATGAGTGGCCTTATCTTAGTCTAACCCCACTGCCAACAACACGGACCGAGCCCTGGCACTGGTCTTACAGAGACAGCATGACTTATACAAGGGGGTCTGGTCATCCATATGCCCAGAGCACCTGGGAATGTTTTCTTTTTTTTTTTTTTTTTTTTACAAAGGGGGACATAGTGGAGAGGTTTGAGAGCCACAAACCTCCAGGATGATTCATCAGGATAGAGGAATGTAAGTAAGACTGGTGGCATCATGAAATCAGTTCTGGCTGAACGACTGAAGACACACGGACCTTCTCAACTCCCAATTCCAATAGCTAGCTCACTACAATGGCCTGTCATCTGTCTGCCTCTTCCCAAGCAAGCCAATCCCTTCTGCACAATGTCACATGTGAACCTCACAGTTGACCATTGTGGCATGGTGAGAATATGATCATTGAATCCAAGGATTGATGTACTGGTACGCCCCTCATAACAGCAGATTTCTTGGCATCTTGGTGAGGTGAAAAAGGAAACTTCAGCTTTCTGCGCCACAGCAGCACATTCCGCACAAGGCTTGTCATGAGTTAGAAGAACTTATGTCATGAACTCCCATGTTTGCATGCCAGAAAGCTAACGCATTAACAAAATTGGGGAATTTTAAAACTTTGTGCTTGTATTTGACTTGTAACTTCCCTCTTTCTTCCAGACAAGGTCATCCTGTATGTTTAGAGAGAAATAAATGACAGCAGTAGTGTGATAAATGTGTACAAAGAGGTCATAAATACAACCAATGCTCGGGATCCACTTAGAGAAACAGAAAGATTTATGGCACACCAAGGAAAAGGAAGAGAAAAGTCATGGAGAGTGTGACAGACAAGATGGAAGAAGAGAAAGTGACAGATGTATATAAAGAAAAATCATACCCAAACTTTTATGTTAAGGTATAAAATATGGTATGAAATGATGTCATGTCCTATTCATACACACTGTAAAACAAAAGAGGTCAAATATGAGGTGAAAGAGACAGTACAGGTTCATTTCAGTCCAGCTGTGCAAATGACATATTCTATGTGGTTTTTTTTTGTTTTTTTTAAAGAAAGGATTGTTTATGCCACTTCTAACAGAGACTCATTTATCTGTAGTTGCTTTCCATGGAAACTTTAGTTCAGTTTAAGCCAACTTTAGATATTAAAATGCTTAAATGAATTATAATTACTGGATGTCTCACATGCTTTTTATTACAAACCCAGTCTGGGTGATGGAAAAGCAGCTTGGACAGTTACAATAAATCTGACTGATGTAAATTGCTTCTGTTTGTTCTATTTTTGGTTCAAATATAATTTGAAACATCCAGTTTTGCATCTGATAGATTTAGACTGATGAATCTTTCTCATGTATCTCAGATTTACCTGCAATACAATAATTTAAAACTAGGATGTCCAGCTCTGCTTCTCATTGTTACAATGCAGCAGGTTTTCCATGTATCCCAGCTTCAACACACCTGACTCAGATTTATCAGGCATTGTGGGAGCTTCATGGGATGTTGGATCCATTTAATGTAAGACAGGTGTGTTGGAACAGGGAAACATGGAAAACCTACAGGTCAGTGGCACTTAAGGACCACCTTTGGACACCCCTGATATAACCCTTTATTGGGCAAATGACCATATTTGATCACTTCATTGGACATACAAAAAGCCTCTGCATTGCTAGTCCATGAAATCATAGAACCAGACTGAGTTCTCCACTCCAATTATCAAAGATCAGGCTACATCCAGCTAGTTGACTGAGACCGGTATTCAGCATAAAATTTGATATTACAGTTTTATTTTGTTTGGTTTTGTTTTTCTTCCTTCTCTTGGAAAGGATGGTCTTTTTTTTCTTTCTCTCCCTCCTGTTCCCACTCTGCCTGCTGCTTCTATTTATTATCAGTCTATCTATCGGAGCCTCTTTCTGCATTTCCTTCCAAATTTAAATCATGGATCTGGTCAGCTGGTCTCTTAATGCAGTTGATCAAATCTTTTTTTTCTGAAGAACATAGGGAAATCTGCATGTCCTGACAAAGTGCATGAGGCTGGATACGCGATGAAGGTCATCGGTCTGTTGCTTCCTTCTGCAGAGGATTTCTACACAACTGGATTTTTGATAACTGCTTTTCTGCGGTTTCCTTGTGTCCTGCACATTTTGGAAGATCTGTGATGGACTATGCCGAGTAAATAACACTCAAACCCATGCGGTGATAGAGCTAGACTTTAACTGGATGCCAGTCTGGCCCAAACTGGCATCCAGTTTGTAGCTGCGTGAAGTAACTTCAGGTTCAGGTCTGAATTGACCGATTGTGTGTGTGTGTGTGTGTGTGATCACAGCTGCTGTCTAGTCTTTACTGCTGATGTGTTTTGTTTAAAACTTTCATTCATTCACTTAACCGCTTGTTCAAATTAAGGATCACAAGGAAGCTGGAGCCTATCCCAGCAATCCCTGGGCGAGAGGCAGGGTACATCCTGGACAGCTTGCCAGTCCATCACACAGAGACATCCATTCATGCACACACACACACACATTCAGTTCTAGGGACAATTTAGAGAAACTAATTAACCTAACATGCATGTATTTGGATGGTGAGAGGAAGCTGGAGAACCTGGAGAGGACCCAGGCATACACGGGGAGAACGTGCACACACCACACAGAAAGGCACCGTTTAACACACAACCATCTCTTGGGTTTCCAGAGAAGGTCTGAAGAGGAGAAAATGTCCAGCGGGGATCAGAGGAGAATACTGTGAAATGATAGAAAGGAAATAGGAAGATTCTTAAAACATGTCCAGCCTGGAAGCAGATGATCTCCAGCAGCAGAAGACCACACCTGGAGTCACTCCTGTCAGTAAGAACAGGAAACTGAGGCTACAATTCACACAGACTCACCAGAACTGGACAATAGAAGATGGAACAATGTTAGTGTAGGGAATTTTATTTTGGCCCACTTCCACCCTGTAGAACTATAAATGGACTTAGTGCTGACCATGTCCATCCCTTTCTGAGCACAGTGTAGCATCTTCTGATGGAAACTTCCAGCAGGATGATGCACCATGTCACAAAGCTCACATCATCTCCACCATGACGATGAGTTCACTGTCCTCCAACGGCCTCCACAGTCGCCAGATCTCAGTCCAGCAGAGCAGCTTTGGGATGTGGTGGAACGGGAGATTCTCATCATGATGTGCAGCAACTGTGTGATGCTTCATGTCAACATGGAACCAAATACTGAGGAATGTTTCCAACACCTTGTTGGATCTACTAGAATGAAGACAGTTCTGAAGGGAAAAGGGGTTCAACTCGATGCTAGCAAGCTGGACCTGGTAGGTTGGTGAGAATAGGCCAGTAGTAAGAGCCAGATGTTCTTAATTACTGCATACTGTCTTGAACTAAATCTTTCAATCTCAGATTACTTACATTGCTTACCACCTGAAAAAAGGATTTGTGCTTCAATTACTAAACTTCTTGCTTCTCAGTCCTAAATCAGGGGAAACCCAGCTGCTGCTGGACCTGGACGAAGTCCTCAGAACCAAGCAGTAAACTTCAGAAACTGGCAACCTTCGAGGAGCAGAGCACTTTCATTTTCTCATCATTCGGTCTTGGTTTTTCCCTCTTTTGCGACTGAGAGCAGAATAAAGGAGGGCGAAAGGGGGCAAAGAGAGGAAAGAATAACAGAAACACAAGACTCTCAGGGTGTAAATGGGGTTTCACATTTTCAGTTTTACACTGAGTCATAGCTCATTAGACAAATGATATCAGCTGTTTGATGTAAAACAGAGTGGTAACAGTAAAACATCTCCTGTCTAAAGAGCTGTGTGGGCTGGAAGACGTTTCCAGGAATCAGATTCTGTTATTAAGTGCGGGAAAGTCGCATACCTTTTTATTACTTCTCTAAAGAAAACAATTTAGCTTCTTAATGGCTTTTGATGCATTTGGTGTTCTTTCCCCAGTTTTTCTCTTACTTTTTAATCCTGTTCATAAATCCTTCCCAAGCTCTTACTTCACCTTTCCTGGAATATCAGCCTCCCACTCTCCTGTCTCTCTTCCCTCTGCACTTCATAATGGGAGCGTTTCCCATACCTGACCTCACATGGTGTCTCTTAAATCCCAGTCCTTAGCAGCTTCCTGGTCCTGAACCCCCCTCTAACTCCTGACATTACAGAACTAGAAGAACTACAGATTAGACAGTTGATATGAAGCTTGGATGTCTCTAAGTAGCATCTGATCAAACAGTTTAATATCTATTTGCTCCACATGTAGAGCAGCAGCATTATTCCATAATCTAAAAAAGATGTAAGTAGATAGAGAGCAGAGAAAAGAAAACAAAAGTGAACTTGTGATGGAAACTGTGAAGACGCTGTAAGAGAGACGGTTCTGAAACATTTGTGGAGAAAGAATGCAATGAGTTGGCACTTTCTATGTTTTCCCTCTGACAGAACACAATACGTTTCAGGGAAACTGCTGATTCCTTCCAGAGTTTTTCCTTTCTTGCACGGTTTGTGCTTGAATCATTCTACAAACATATTGCCACAACAGAAATCATGAAACAACATTATGATTGGGCCTTCAAAATATCCCACATGTGGCCAAACATAATCAAACTTATGTGGCATTTTGTTAAATTCAGTCTGAGTTGGATTTACGAGCATGGGACAAAATCCACAAATTTCCCTCAGGCCCTGGGGAGACGTGTTCTTAGAACTGCGTGCCTTTTGGCTCTAGGAGTGTTTAAGTAACTCCAGCTCTGCCTCAGCGATAATCCTCACCATGCAGTGAGCAGTAAGTTGTTACAAGTCACACATTTTAATTGCATTTCATTCCTTTGTCAGACAAACTGTCTTTTTGCCTAAAAAGATAACCAGCTGCAGGGATGGAAAAGCTACGAGAAGAGAGGAAAATGAAAATGATGCAATATTCGCTAACTATGCTGCAAATGGAACCATATATTGTTTACATCATCGTACAACAGATATTTAAAAACAATGAGATGTTGTAAAATGTAGATAAAAACAGAAGATAATGATTTTCCACTTGTATGCTCAGCATGGGGGATTGGATCGAAGTCAAGATCCATTGCAATCTGTTGGTTTTCCTTAACTTGGCCGTTTATCGTGAACTGGCTCGTAATGATGTGTCTGTAATGTGCCCTCAGATGACATTATTATGAGGTGGTGCAATACAAAGCTGGATTAAAAGGAACTGAATAAAAAAAAAAAAAAATTCATATACTCATATTTTCTTCCTTATAGAACAAAGACAGCATGTCAGATGTGACAGCTGAGACACTTTTCAATTTCAGAGAAGTGAGGAGAGCTGCCGGAGTTTTAGGAGAGGAATGTCGTCCCGTTCTGGTCTGATGCAGGATTCCAGCTGCTTCTATGATTCTCCAGATGTTTTGTACTGGTTATAACATCTGGACTGCAGCAGACCAGTTCTCCTGTTCCACCATGCTGCTGTGATGATGCAGGATGTGGTCCAGCATGGTGGAACCTGCAAGGTCTTCCCTGGAAGAGACGTTGTCTGGATGGGAGCAGATGTTTCAGCATTGATGGAGCTTCCCAGATGTGGAAGCTGCCCACGCCATCGGCACTAATGCAACCCCATCCCATCAGAGATGCAGGCTGATAACAAGCTGGATGCTCCCTCTCCTCTTTAGTCTGCAGGACACGCCGTCCATGCTGTCCACAAACAATTCCACATCTTCATCCAGGTTTCCACTCAGAACATTTTAGATGAGCTTTGCTCCAGAGAAGACGGCGTGTTTCTGGATCCTCTTCACATATGTTGGAGCTTTAACCTGCATGTGTGACCTGCAGGCTAATTTCAGGGTGAACTGTGTTCACAGACACAATATCATAACAAAAATAGCTACAAACTATGTAAATAAATAATCGTAAAGTGGCTTAGTTTCAGATGTATGTAGGAGTTATTAAACAATATCATATTGTTTTAACGCTTTAATACCTGAATAGCTGAAGATCATAATAATCCAGTCAAAAGATTTCATGTGTCCAAAGAAACTGGTTTCTTGGACTGTGGAGACCAGTTAGCCTAACCATGAGCCCAACCATGCACACAAATCTGTGCAGTCCATGTCTTGTCGTTGAACTTGGATACTCTGATATTGCAGTGACTTTAGTGTTGACAGGATGCAAATGACCTTAACGAATTCACAAGAGTCAACTTGTTCCAACCAAGAGTTGGTGAAGACAACGACACTGTCTAAATATGCACTATATAAGCAGTACTTGTGCATACACAAGGAGGAAATGATTAGGACAATGGGTGACAGTCCTAAAAGATTGATACAAAAACTCCATGTGGTCAGTGCACCCACAGCATAGTTTGGGTTCTTCCCAGAAATACAGCAAAACATACATCAAACATATATTATACACTGAAAAATGAAATGTCACAGAGTCTCAGAACCGTAACTATCTGTCATCGCCAACACCTCACCTCATACGTCTTTCTGCCAGTAGATCTTATCCATCTGCAAAGGGAAAGCGCCAATCAGGATGGAGTGACGAGGTCTGCAACCATCTGCCTATGATTACAGCCTGGGAACAGTGCTACAACAATGGTCGCCTGGGGAGAGCACAGTAATGATCACACACACAACAATTACTGGGGAACCAGATCCCTCAAGTGGCGATGCGTCCAACATTCAGCTGAAGCCAACCAGCACACTCCCGATCAGATCAGCTACACGCAGGACATGAAGTGAAGCCCTAACCAAAGCCATAAATATGCACGTTTTGCTTATACAAGAAAACATTACAACTTGTCGTTTTTCGGCTGCTAAGAAAACTTTAGAGATTTTTGGCCTGGATGTGATGTTTACTCCGCTCACTTCGCTGACTGCTGAATCTTCCAAAGCCTGATCAATACTGTTCTCCTTCATGGTCAGCGTTCACATCAGGATAGTCCGCTAGACTCGGTCTTATAGGGGACTCGGCTCAGCTGTAGGGGGGTGTATCCACGAGGATGGAGATTGTGTTCATGTTGCATTTTGGTCAAACGAGGCAAACCATGGAAAATAATATATCCCCATTCCCACCAGAGGTGGCGCTGCACTAGCAAAAGAGAGGACAAGACCCACGTGAAGAAGAAAACTGTTTAAGTTAAACATGGAGATGAAACTATGGCTGTTTTGAGTTTTTATTGTGTCTTATGCAAGTATACTGCAGAAATACTCTGCAACAATGAACACCAGACGAGGCAGAGGACCCTTAACGCCGTCGCTATATATTTACCCACAATGCAACGCTACGTCAAATGCAGGAAGTGACTTTCTTTGTAATCTGCTTCCTGTATTTGGTCCGATTGAAACGGGCCGAAACCTGCGTTTGTCGGTGGACTGAGACTGCTTCTTTGATCCGAATCAGAATTTGTTTGGCGCGTTCACATTTCCCCAAATGAAGCGGACTTTCCAAGCAAACGGACTCTGATTTGGATGAAAAAGGCTGATGTGAATGTCCCCTTAGTGGTTGTCCAGACATTTACTCAGCATTTTATTTCCTCTGAGTTTATTACACTTTTCCATATTTTTTTAAGAGCATCATGACACAGAATAACTGTAGGTTTTAAACTTCATACATACTTTGAATTGTGTGTCATCTGATATCTCTACATATCAGTGTGTGTATGATTTGATTTGTATAGTGGAATTTTTGCTTCACAATACTTTTTTAAAGTAATTAATAATAATTAGCCAATAATATGGTCTTCTTTTATAGTAAAAAAAAAAGTTTGTCTTCCTAAATTCTCGCACATTAGGTCATACATGTCACAACCCTGCTCTACAATAACTCCTACATACATCTGAAACTAAGCCCCTTTACGATTATTTATTTACATAGTTTGTAGCTATTTTTTTTTATTTTTTGTGAATAAAATATTTTTGTTTTTCTGAAGTGAAAAGATAATTTGTTTACTTAAAATCATACCCATTTTCCACCTTATCCAGAAGTTTTATAAACTCTTCCTACTGCAAAAAAGTGTTTACCTCCACGTTTAGATGAGTAAGCCATCACTTGTGTGTTAAATCCTGCTCTGATTGACGTAGTTTTACAGAAGTAAAAGCTTGGCTGAAGTAAAAGCTTGACAGCTTGATTATCTGTTGCTTTTATTAATGAACTGAAGGGTTGTTTATAACCATATTTTCATGCAGTGTTGCTGTATGTCTCCAGTTTTCAGCAGGAATGATGTTATAGTCAAGTATATGACTATCTGCAGAATCTGCAGAGTCAGAGGTGTGGACACACTGACTCATGCCAAGGTTGTTCTTCATTTTCTTTGTCTTCTACATTGTAGAACCATATAGAATGCAGTGGGGAAAAGAGATAGTTTGCATTAAGTTTCTTTCAAATGTCAACCTTCAGCTCTATGGAAAGCCTCCAACATGAGGCAGTACCTGAAAGGTTTACCATCAGCTCTAATGATGTTTGTCCCAAATGTGACCAGCAGTGAAAAGGCCAGACTTTATAATGGGAAATAAACTGCCTGGTCTACAATGGAGGAGAAAAACACATGTTGTAATAATGAGAGCAGACAGAAAGTCCTCTCTGGATCAAGCAAAGAATTTTATTTACACTTACAGTAAACAAACATTAAAGTTTAAAGTTTATTCACTAATAAGGATAGAAAACATCTGCTAAAACATAGTGAAAGATCCGGGGTTATTCACCAGGAGGAGGGCTACAGCTGTGGCCATTAGGGTCAGCCCCCCTCTGGTTTAAAACTTGCCCTTTTACGTAAAGAAAAGCGTCAATTAAAAACACATTATGTAACTTTTTAACCTTAAAAATCTTCCTTCTGGACTTGTTTGACGACAAGGTGACATCCTGCATACTTCCAGAGAGCAGAGCAACAGCGTCTCTGCTTTCTTATCCTCTGGGCAGCTGGACAGCGTCCCGTGGCCGAGAAACCAACACTATACAACTTTTACATCCGGGACACAACGTGACATTTTGCTTTACAGTATAATAAGGAACTGGCTGCAAGAGGATTAAAAGAGAGAAAGAGTGTAAACGAGTCATCGTAAGATTGTCTTCTGCTGGCTGGAGAGAGCTAACAGGTCAGATATGATGCCAGATGGATGCCAAATTACCTGTTGACGGGGGGGGGGGGGGGGGGGGGGGGGTTGCATGATGGGGAAAATGACAAAAGTTCTGTTGTGTGTCTTTAATGCAGCGTGATATAATTAAACAACACAAAATGTAGATTTTACACCATATTAAAAAACATTTGTCATTTTGAAACGTCATACCAACAACTGACATGCAACGACCAATTATTTAAGGTTTTAAAGAAATGGATTACGGCAGTGGCAGTACTTTCTATTTCTTGTTTCTTGAACCAAACAAGCATCCTATTAGTATGCCCCCTTTCCCTCATCACTATGCAGGGATGTCCAAGTTCAGTTCTTGAGAGCTACTAGATGGCAGCTTTTAGGTGCATCCCTTCTTCAGCAGGCCTCTGCAGAGCTGAATGACAAGCAGATGAGGGAATCCAGACAGAATTTAGGTGTTGGAGAAGGGATACATCTAAAAGTTGCAGCGCTACACGACCGGACTTGGACACACTGCTGTAATTTAACCATGAATATGTCTCTATGTATATGTAATGCTGAGATGTTTCTACAACTTGAATTCCCAAAACACATATTCGAATTAGCTTAATCTTCTTAATGTAAGCCTCGTTTTCCTGTTTATTCTCTGAGGTATTCTGGGTTGACCAACCATGATGTCCCAAAGTGATTGTGGGCTGTCATTTGTCTTTGCTAAACTGAGCAATTCTTGACAAAACATTAAGTGCTGCAGGATTTAATTTGGTCCACTGACACCACACCAGCATAGCAATAACATCATGTTTATTAGCCTATTAGGTTTCAAAACAAGCATAATCACCATTTCTCTTATAACAGAAGTGCTTTCACATCAGAACGGAGTTACTGTCATATGGTTAATTACACATGCCTGCCACCAGCATCTAGCTGTGTTTTGAGTGGGACCTGTCTGGGAATGGAGATGTCTGCATGCATGTGTGTAATAGGCTGGTATCACTTTCAGCATCAGTGAACAGAAGCTACTCACTCTGCAACAGATCATAGCTAAAAGGATAGCTGGATACATTCCTCTGAACCCATTAAAACTGACTCGTGCAAGAGTGGATTGGCATAAAATAATACTTATTTGAAGCAGTTGACAGGGTTAAACGCCTTAATGCTTTGGTATTTCTGCATAAAGGCACACACCCCAGTACAGCCAGAGGGACTTCCCCACAAATTCTGGAAGCACAGCGTTCTCATACCTAAAATAAATGTGTATGGATCATGCTGCCATGGGAAAAGACAACCAAATCCTGCACATCCTATGTGTATGTCAATGCAAAACATAGCTGAGAAAAGAGAAAATATGTATTCACGATAATTAAATCAGAGAAATATTAACCATAAACCCATGGGTAAACATAGTTTGAGCTTTTTCAATATTTTAACTGACAGGACATAAAAGGCCTTGTTGGTCTAATGGCTTACATAACATGGGTTTCGCCAAATTGGCCGAGTCTGGAATTTATTTAACAAGCACTCAAAAAGATTGGCTTCAGGCAGTATTTTGACACCTGTGATTTCACCCGTAGAGGGAAAATGAAATTATATGTTTGATCATCTTTAGATCATAAATCTAATATTTATGAGACTTAAAACAAGCCAATAATCACATGTGCATTCAGTCACTTCGAAAGATAAAACAAATTGTGGATCATGAGGGGATTTGTTGAAGGAAAAAGAATGTTTTATTTTAAAATAATTTTGCACAGCTTTTTCTCAAAATGAGCAGCGGCGTGGTGGTTGGTGCTGCAGCTATGCAGGAAGGGGGACACTGTTTCAAACCTTGGCCTGGGAGGGTTTCCACTAGGGACCTTTCTGTGTGGAGTTTGCATTTTCTCCTCATGTATGTATCCAAGGGTTCTCTGTGAATGAGCCATCCATGTGAGTGGTCCTGTGATGGACTGGCAACCTGTCGTACCTGGCGTACCCTGCCTATCCACTGCTAACTGGTGGGATAGACTCCAGCTTCCCCTCGGCTATGAATATGAATAATTGGTATTGAAATGAATGAACATAAACATAGATCAGGAGTGGATTTGTTAAAGTAAGTCTTTATTTCACCATCATTTGTGAAAATTTTCTCAAAAGCCAATAAAAAACCCACAAATAGACAAGGAAAATGGTTGTGTGATGGCAGTGGCTCCAAAGGTAGAGCAGGCTGCCTGATGACTGGAGGGTTCCAATTGATTTCTATGAAAGATCAGTAAACCCCCTGATGGATTGGTGACCTTTCCAGGGTCTACCTGCCCCTCGCCCATTGATTGCTGGGATAGGCTCCAGCTTCCCTGCTGTTCTTGATGAGACTAAAGGGTTAAGAAAATGGATGGATGGATGGCAGACCAGTATCTCCTCAGGTTAGCCTTCTGTGATATTTGGTTGAGATAATGTTGAAATAACTAACTATGCCGTCTGTTGTCCAACAAAGTCTCTGTATGAGACACACTGGGTGTGAGTCTTTGCTCATGTCAACATGTTTCACTCCTTTAAATAGATTGGGTGCAGTGCACTTGTCAAACATGCTGTGTAAATACTAGAGTACAACCTACAATAGTTCAATCTTAATCTCCACCCCGAGGTGTAATAACTTAGCCCTCACAAAATGAATTGATGTCACCTGGTAAGCTGTTTGGTGTGAAAGGCTGCAGTGGGTAGAGAGGTGATAAATGGGAGTCAATAGCACATTTTTGGCACGTACCCTGTCAATGCTTAAACATGTTCAGCATGAGTTAAATCATTATTAGTAATTACTCAAAACAAAATAGTGATGTTGACATAACTATACACCTCTGGCTAAGGACAGCTGCTTTTCTTTAACATTACAGTTGATTAGCACACGTTAGTTATGCTTTAAAACCAATACTGTTTTAATCATTTGCCATAAAAACGTACAAAAATAGCCTCTTTGGTTCTTGCTCACCTTTTTTTTTTTTTTTTGCTGCTTTCAGCTGGAACTCAACATGGGACTGATTTACTGACCAGCTGGAGAGAGTTCAGAGACGAGACAGGAGGCAAGATGGAGGGTGAATTACTTGTCATTTGAGGGCAAAGCAGCGTGAAAATCTGCTTCAAACAGGTGATTTCTAAAGACGAGATGCCATTTTTTTCCCACCAGAGATGCTCCAACATGTCCTACTTGGTGAGCTTCATTTAGTTTGACTTTGTTTTGCATTTCAGACACTGGCGTATCCTCTTGTAGATGGTATTGTTATTAGTTTATTTTGCACCTGTAGTTATTTGACCCCCCCATGCTGTAGAAACACCATGACCCATGAAATGCAGGGTCATAAACTTTGCAAGCTTGTGACAGAGGCCTTGTTACGCGTTCTGCTGAGCGACACCACACATGCATATGCCCATACACACATACACCTGTACTTTCTATTCTGTTCTATTCTATTCTATTCTATTCTATTCTATTCTATTCTGTCATTTAGCAGATGCTTTTATCCAAAGCGACTTACATATGAGTGAGAAAAACACAAGCATAAAATCAAACAGTAGAGGACATCGTAGGAAGGTGCTGGTGGACTGTGCAGTTGGACACAGGTCCTTCCATGAACTGCTACAGGCTTTTTTTAAAAAACTTTTTTAACTTACCTGACAGTTGTCCTGAGGACCAGCACGCCACCAGCGACACACCCACGGTACGCTTTAGCAGCCTCCTTCCTGACATTCTACCTGCCTATAGCAGATGATTAGGGGTGCCTACCTAGTTGTCTCTATATGAGTATTGAGGATAAGCTGTTGGACATTTACTTACTGTGTGTTGCCATGTTGGTTGGTCAAGTGTGTAAACCAAGGCAATGTTCGCACTTCGCTTAAGATGCGGACATGTGCCGCAATGCAGCAGTGATGCCAGCATCATGTCACGTGTCAATTATCTTTTAAGGAATGTTTCTGTGTCTGTATTAGTTGTGTAAAACAAATGGAGCTTAAGAAAATCCTTATTATCCATAGTAAGTAGGAAACTTCCAGTAAGGGGAGGAGCTACAGGTTTAAAAGGAACTAATATCGAGCTAAAAGACGTGGCAAGTTGGTTGGATTGTGTTGCAGAGCTGACTTTTAGAAAACTTATGGTGAGAAACCCGTGTATATATTGTAAATATTGCAAATATTGTACATATTCCTCGGGTTCACTGTATATAGTGCTGCACTTGAGAGGAGCTGTAAATAAACCACCTCAACGAAACCATGACGTTGCCATCATCATTGGGAACGGCAGAAAACCCTGTGACGTAGACAATCTGACTTCTCAGCTGAGGTGTGACTTTAAAATGATAAATGCGGCAGCACCTAAAGGATCCTTCTGCAGTGTGATGCTAAATTACAGACCTTTTTTTTCCTCTTTTCTGAAGTAACAACAACTTTTCAGGTTAATAATTCAGTTACATTGGAAGATTAATGCAATTAGACATGAGTCCCTTTCTGTTTTTTATTTTACATAATTTTTTAGCCAGGAAAGGCCCATTAGCAAGGCTGGATTTTCCAATGGGCATTATGGGCATGGGCCCAGGGGTCCACACCCTCTTTAGGGCCCAGGTAGGGTATAACCCAGCAGTTCGGACATGAAACAAAATGTACATAAAAGCCAGACAGTTACATCACAGTGTCTAGTGTATTGCCATTGGTACTATTGGCTGAGAGATGTTACAAATGTTGTTTCACAGTGTATCGTTCACAATTTTCCCAATTTGTGGTGGTGAAGGAGGCCCCTGGGACACTCTGTGCCCAGAGGATTCATCTTGGAAACAAATATCAGACTTAATGGCCTGTTTATGAAGTTGTGACACGCTGAGTTAAACGTGCACTTACTCTAACTTTGAATTACTGATCACAGATTCATCGCTGCTTTTTTTTCTTGACATTTTTCATGCAAGTTCACATGGTTTTTCATGCAAAACAAGGTGATGTCTAAATCTGAAACACACCTCGCCCTTTTTTTCTCGCTCCTCTTTTCTACAGGGATAGTTTTACATTGTTTGACATTTTCCTAATCCTTTTGAAATGTTCCACATCTGAGAAGCTGAGGGTACCTACCTGAGCTGGGCTCTGACACACACTTGGCGGCACGGAACAAGAGTTTGTTCTCTTTCACTGATGACCATGAAGTAAACACACAAGCAATGTTACAGAAACGCTTCAGATGATGAATTGCCACATGCTTATTGCTGAGACCCCGACTTCATATCTGAGTGAGTGACATTTCCTCAGAGTTGAACTTTTCAATTTGTCCAGGACTTTGCCTATAAATGCCACTTGAAACCCTAGTCAACAATTTCTATCAAACAGTAAGTCAGGCATATTAAATAGCAGGGCAGCCCCGGCTATAGCCTTTCCTGCTCTGTCAGCGGTCACAGTTTAAAGCTAATACTCCACTTTTTGTTTTACTTTAGTTGGGAAATCACATCTTTTCAGTGACCCTCTTCTCAGTGAAATTTCATGGAGTCAGCATTTTCGGTAAATTGAACCATTTAAAGGGTCGCTACGCACCATTGTTTACAAGAAGCACCTTTAATCCAATCAAACAGCCAATCAGCATAAAGAGTATCATGTAAACATGTCAGCTAAACCAGTCTGCCTTGAATAGAAATAATTCCCAACCTGATCAAGAAGGTTTAAATCTTTTCATGATCAGATAAGCAGAAAAAAAAACACCTCTACACCATTGTATATGAAAGATAGACGGTGTCTCAGTGACGTCACTCACATGTTTCTGAAGAACTGAAGAAGCACATTGGGCAGTTCCCATTGCCACCACCCGGTCAACACTGCCATATCTCACAGAAAATACAAAAATGGCAAAGAGGTAGAACTGAGACAGGGGTCTGAGCCTTGGGTAGAATGATGGACATCTAGTGAACGCCTAACTGCCTGTAGCTAAAAGCTAACAGCGCTAAACTGGAGCATATGGAAGCAAACCAGCTAACAGAGCTAGGCAGGCTAAAGCTAAGTCATGCTGTAAACTGGCTGAAACCTGCAGTTGTGCTACATCCTGCCTTCTGGCAGGGATATTGGGTACCTGTCAATCGAAAGGATACACCCCTAATTTTGCCAAATTTTCAGATGAAATTAGTGAAAAATGGATTAAAATTTCATTCCCACACATGAAGGTAAATGTTGCACACTTGAATGATGAGTCAGTGTGTTGTCTTTGCAGGTTTTATTTGGTCGGCTGTTACAAACAAAAAGGAGGAGACAATAAACATTTACCATTTTCAGCAGCCAACACAGCACCGAATACTGTCTATAAGTTTACACAAAACACGACTAACTTCTATCAAACAACCAATGATACGCCTCCTGTTATCTACAGATTCTATTTTGTTACAGGTAACTGTACACACATTACAAACACTCACATCTAAACTTCAGTCCCGATAACACTGACAGAGTTAGCTTAAAGATATCAGCTAAGCTAACATTAAGCCAGACTCTGTTAACTCTACACATCAGGGGATAATTGGCCATCTTTCCCAAACTTTCAGGGACTTATTTCATACACTATACAAATTGTGAATATTTGAGGTGGACACATTGGTGGACAGAGATAAACAGTTCTTTATTAACAGAAACGCAGAATTGGCTGCCACAAATAGTAGGCAAAAAAAGAAAATGGTTAAAACTCAATGATCTAGAAGAATAGGATTGGGCAGGCAAGTATGTGGCAAAGGGGACACGGAAAATGGATCTAAAAACACTGAGAAACTGGTGGGAAAATCAAAGTAAAGACTGGAACACAAGGTGAGACTAACAAAGCGATCTGGGATGGAAAGAAGGCAGCCAGACACCTAAATATACTCAAAAGAGAGAGAGAGACTCTGGTGAAACACATGAGGGTAATTCCTAAGTTGGGCGGAGGAGATAACACACAAGGGAGGAGCAGACGAGGATCCTGGAATGACAGAAGAATTAGGCCTTTTCCACACTTAGCAGAGTATCTCTCAAAACTAAGATATTTTCTCCGATTTGGCCTGTCATCCACACCAAAACGCAGATTTCTGCACTCAAAAACAATGGTTTTAAAAACCTCAGATCAAAGGGAAAATTTGCAAAAACTCTGTTTGCATGTCTGTATGGAAGTAAATCTGTTCCACAAGATTTTGAATTTTATAAGCCTTTGAATTTCTAGCACCAGAATTTAATGCATAGAATGAACATATCTGAATTTTATTAAGCTTTAGTTTTTCTAATTGTTTATTTCCGCTACTATGTTTTCAGAGTTTTAAAATTCAAGACTCAAAATTCTAGATAAAGATAAAAAAATTCAGACTGCCACAATTCAACAATCAGACAATGTCTGTCTACAAAATGAAATTAAAATGAGAAAACTTTCTATCAAAGAGGTTCAATGCATATTTGTCTGTTCATGTAAACAAACAGATATTTCCTTCCTATCCTGCATGTTGAAAATCAGCCCTGAACATCACTGTTGCTGTGTTTATCTGTTAATGTTTTGCTTGTTTTAAAAGCTTCTTACGCAGGCTATTTCTAGCAAAGGTTTATTTTTGAAAAGATGTACACGGTGCGGAGCTGCACAGTTGTGTGGAGGTTATGGAGGCAAATCAGGTCATAATATTTGTTGAGTTGAAAGACACATTTGAAAAAAAAAGAAAGTTCAAAATAAAATTTTGTTTTTTTTACTGTGAACTTTGAAAAACAAATAATTGAAAAATTATTCCAACAGTTTCAATTAAACAAAAGTTAATATAAATTTGAATTTAAAGCGATTTTTTCCAGAAAGAAACACAAGAGAGGGAATGCCCTTCAGCATCCCGTGTTATGCTGTCATCCATGATTCCACACTGAAACTTCTGTAGCCACGCCCACCACGCCAGATCAGGGCCAACAGTTTGTGACTTAAAATCACAAATGTAAAATAAAACTCTGAAGGTGGAAGGAAAATTTGAAACTGTAAAAAAGAACTTTAAGATCTCACATAAACACCCTTACCAGTAACTGTGGACCAGGATTTACCTTCTTCAGCCCAGATATCCATGTTGCTGTACATGTCAGTGGCATATAGGTCATCAGGTCTGACCACCGCAGTAATAAGAACCCCACAAGATCTCACAACACACAAAGTAGCCGCTGGACTCATCTATAGAAAACTGATGGATGGAACGATTAAGATGATGCGTTAAAGGTCAAACAGGAAATGAAATGTTGACATTTAAAATAGAAAAACAAAGAACAAGTAGGATTTCCTAAAATACACATAAAGCATTAAAGCTGGGG
The DNA here is from genome assembly GCF_933228915.1 of Telmatherina bonti. Classification (NCBI taxonomy): domain Eukaryota; kingdom Metazoa; phylum Chordata; class Actinopteri; order Atheriniformes; family Telmatherinidae; genus Telmatherina; species Telmatherina bonti. The sequence continues at coordinate 32,273,424 of NC_136613.1, read as the reverse complement.
TAGGTAATGTTGGGGAGCTAGCAAGAAGTGAAAGTTGCACCCTATCTTGGCTCCTCCCCCTCTGGTTCTGCTCCTTGCGTGATCCAAGGTTTTTTTATTTGCAGCTTTTTCCACCAACGATTTTCTCTTTCTCGGCTGTTTAGCGGGAAGAGGCAAATAAACCAAGCCGGGTCGGGAAATCCTTCCTGCATTTCTCAGCCGCGTTTGCCTTCCGAGTTTCTTCTTCACTACTTTGCATTTTCATTCTAACACACTGTTTATATGCAGGGTGTGACTATCAGGTATGTGCTGGGGGAGGGGGAGGAGGGGAGCCGGGAGAAGAAGCTTACGAAATATAAGAAATGAACAACTTCAATTTAGTCTGAACGTTTGGATTGGTCAGAGTTTTACAGATTTACAGTAAACTATAGGGTCTAACTATATTTCTTATTGTTTATGATAAAAAAAAAAATGTATAGACTACTAAGAGGATGAGGAACCACTTCACCCAGAGCAAAATAAAATGTTTCTGGGCAAGATATTCTACCCCAGCTTTAAGCCCAGATCTGCTCGTCTTTGATTAGCTGCCTGTTGTCTTTAGGTATTTCTTTTTTTTGTCCTGCATAACTTCTGATTTGACATTTATAGCAGAGACAGTGTTTTTACTCTGAACTGAGATGTGTAAACCTGACAAAAAGCCAGACTTTCGTTCTTTCTATGTTCTTTTATAACATGTCCCCTTAGATAACAAATAAATGACACTAAATGATGCTAAAGAAACAGACTCTGAGTAGACTTGTTAGGGGGGATCTCCCACACTTCCTACAGGACCCTGACGAGAGCACTGAGCTGGTCCACTGTTCCATGACCAGAAACAAGAAATCTATAAAGGTTTGACTATCCCAAAAAATCCCAACCGCCTATCCAGGACATTCCAAAAGACCTTTCCCAGAATGGTGAGAAGTGCAATCTCCCACTGTTAAAACATATTCCTGTCCACTTTCCTTCGAAGTAGAGGACCTCCGTCCATTTCTGCCAGTCCAGATGTACATACGTCGATCTCCACTTGATGCTGTTGGCATGTCAACCAAGAAAGCCTCACAGCATCTGGGTGAAGCTAACCCCGCCCTGGAGCCCTGCCACCGACGACCTTCTAACCACCTCCGTAACCTCAGCCCACCTCACATCTTTAGACTCTACTTCCTCATTGGAACATGAGTCGTTGGGAAGTCTTTGAAGTGTTCGCACCATCAATCCACAACATCCTGAGTTGAGTTCAGCAGCATCCCACCCCAACTGTACAGTGTTGATGGTGCACTGCTTCCCTCATCTGAGTTGCCAGATGATGGACCAGATTCTCCTTAAAGCCATCTGGAATTCGTCCTCCATGGCTTCATGAAACTCCCACTCCACACCTGAGAATTTGCCTCAACGTCTGCTGGTGCTTATCAGCAGCCTCAGGAGACCTGCGGGCCAAAAGACTGTCAGAATTCCTTCAGCTTGATGGTGTCCTTCACCACAGGTGTCCACCAGTGGGTTCAGGGGTGACCATCAAGACAGGCAAAGACTGCCTTACAGTCACAGCTCTGGTCAGCCGCCTTCAGATACCCAACAGATTCAGTTTTAGTTCCTTTGGGCAGGGACCCACCAGATGTTCCCAACAGACCCTCACAGCATGTTTAGCCCTGCCAAGTCTGCAGAGTTTGGTTCAAAGGCGAGTCAAGACTCAGCAAGCACTTTGAACCACTTTTGAATTACACGTAGTCGGGTTTTTAACACAGCTCCCGTTTGCTTTGGTCTAAAAATCAATAAAAAGAAAAAAGTCAGAAGTAATTTAAAGTGATATTGCTCTTTATGTGGTGTTACTTTTCATTATTTATCTTCAAACTTAAAAAAGGAAAAGCAAACTTTGCAGGTTAATCCATTTAATTATTTCTTCAGCAATCCCCAGAATGTCCATGCTATTATTTATTATTTGTCATCATTTTTAGTGCTTGACAAACTGTAATTATTTGTTTTAAGGGCATTATGATACAAACTCCTGCACTTTTAACTCCATTTCATGTACCATGGCAGAGTTGGAGTACAGGAAAATAAACTATTAAATTACAGTGTGAATGAGACAATTCTCATTGACCAATCACTGGAGCCAACGCAATCATTGGATTAAGTGGTTAGGAAAATGAATCAATGAATGTATGAACATGTTCAGAGAGCTCTAAACTGGTTTGCCAGAATTCATGTTGGCAAAGTGTTTCTGGTTGTAATGTAACATTGGAGTTCATGTTTTCGAAGAAGAAAAACAGAAGCAGGCATGTTTCAGTCACTGTTTTTTTTAAATTTTTTAATTTAAAATTTTAAATAAAATTATTGTCGTCCCCCCCCCCCCCCCCCCCCCACACATTTTCTTAAGGGGGCTCTGGAATTGCACCACTGAAACTATAACCTCTCCTTCGCTGTTAGACAAGATGAATTTTACTGTTCTTTTAAAAGCCAGCGGAAGACTGACAGATAACTAATCGCTGAAGCATGACTTCATTGTTAGGGTGAAAAATAAGTAGGTGAGCTGAAGACTAACGGACCAGTGCAGAAACATGTTGGATGGATTTAGTGTAGCAGAGGATTTATTTTTTTGAGGTGACTCAGGTCTTTTGGAGCCACTAGTGAGATCCATCACTGTTTCACTGGATAGTTTCATCTACCCAAGAAATAAAATCTCAAAAACGTGCACGCAGCTTTTGTGTACGTGTGTAAAAAATGATTGTGACATTGACTGCGATGCGTGATGTGACCAGCTAAAATCTTACCAAAGGCAATGAATTGGTTAAGGCTGGCTGATGTGGCACCATCAAACTGACCACTCCAGGATTCAAGCCTCAAAATAAAAATGACCCATCAGCAGAATTCAGCTCCATTTGGTCCTTTGAGATGCAGAAAAAAACCACATCTGTGTTCACATCTGGACAGTCTTCACTCAAAGCATTAAATGGATCAGAGAATACATGATGGAAAGACTTTAAGACAGTGGTAAACACTACAGGTTCCCTGTGAGAGAGACACTCTTTGATATAGTGATTCACTACTTGCATATAAATATGTCTAAAACTAACCCCACTGTGGCTAAATGGAGCACAACATCTTAAAAAGTCACCCGTACAAAAAATACCCATTCTTCTACGTAATAGATGAATAGCATTGCCTGAGATGTAAAGGTCAGGATTATACAACAAACACTGCCATCACACATCCCTGTGGAAGTCACTGAAACAGACTAATATGGTCTAAACCTCTAAAATCGCAACATATATGGCCCCAAATGAGAAGTTTTGTGGGTGAAAACTCAGATTAAAAAAGCTACAAAGACAATAAGAACTCTGTGACTGAACAAAAAAATTCCTTTCAGAAGAAAAAACTTTTGTTGTTTTATAGTTTGGTAACTAATATGATATTAAACTACCAGTATTTTGTATAAATTTCAGATCCAGCGTGCATATCTTTCAGGGTTTATTTAATGTCCAAACTAGGATAAAACCTGCCTGTCTTTCCCAAGTTCAACAAAACATGTTTGATATTAAAAAGACAATGGGAAACTTCAGCCCTTAAGACCATAGATGGGCAACTCCAGACCTCAAAGGCTGCAGTCTTGCAAGTACTCAGAGTTTCCCTGCTGCAACACACCTGACTCAAATCAATAGTTAATTAGCAGAATTGTGCAGAGCTTGACATGAAGCTTGGAAAAAGTAAGATAATTAATTAAGAATGCTAATTTTGCAACACTTGCAGGACTGCGTCTCTCGAGGACTGGAATGGACCATCCCTGCCTCAGGCACAGTGAACATCTGGTTCACTGACTGCAGCACCAAGTTTGCCAAAAGCTGAGTCAAGCTCTCATAACCAACACTGGTGATTTACATGTTTCTAACTCAGCAACTTTAGCTTTAACAACCTTTGTTTCGAGAAACTTTAAGCCCACCCTTAAGATGTAGAAGCATGCGTTGGTCAAGACATAGGTGAGCAAGATAGGAGCAATTCTACTCTTAGTGTTTAGTAAAACTCATCGGATTCATCCTATGCAGACCATTTGTTTTGCTTTGATTAAAAAAAAAACATAAAAATTCTCAACGAGCTCCTCTCCATTGCGAAATGCAACAAATTTGCCAACTTTTTTTTGTTAGCAAAAACTAAAAATAACTAGACGAAGCACTGGTGCTACACAAACAAGAAAACTAATCTGTCTCTGAAACCTCAAAAATAATTGATGTCCAACCTTCAGGTGGTTGATTTAAAAATCCTCAATAAGCTAGTTTAGCACTTGAAATCAACAACATGCACTCTGGACAAATTATCCAACTTTTGAATGATTTTTTTTTTTCCTCAGAAGAAAGTGATCTTCAACAAATAGCTAACAGCTATCTGGCATCAGACATCTTTCCCTGGTCACTAACATAGCTGCCATTAAGTTAGTCCTAAGGGGGGAAAGTTTAGCTGCCTCTGCGATGAGCAACAGACCTGTCTAAAAACTGTCTTTTACAATGTACATATAAAATTAACGAGAGTCGCATTTATGTGTCATGTTATGTTTCATCTTTTGTTCTAGTTACCTGTTTTAATTTTCAGAGCTGTGTTCTTGTTTCCTGTTTTGCTTTTCTGTTCATTAGTTTTCACCTGGACTCAATTAGTTGACATATAACACCCGTGTCTTGTTCTCTTTCTGTAAGCATTTATAGTCCTCATTTTCAGTTCAGTTTTTCTGGTTCATCAGTTACCTTCCTATGTCTGATAGCCCCGGGTTAAGGTACCTTCTTGAATTAAAATGTCTAGTTTCTGCATTTCTGGATCCCGTCTCCGCATTTTGGGTCCACACCTCCACCACATCGTGACATAATTGTTTTCTATGAATCCGAGCAAATGGCGCTGACCTCTGGCGTCCCTCAGGGGTCAACTGTTGGACCTCTCCTGTTAAAATTGTACTGTTGGATGATTTGAATAATTTTTTTACAGAACCTAATGTAAAATATTACAGTTTTGCAGATGATACATAACTTTATGTGAGCGTCACCAGACAATTGGAATAAACTTTTAAAACCCTACTCATAGTTTATAGATCACTGAATTAAATGTTTTAGTTTTTTAAAAATTAATTTAATATAATTTTATGGTGAATTTCGCACACCTTTTTGGTCTAATTAATGGCTGAAGAAAATGACAAAAAACGCTCAATACAACTATTTAAAATTCTAATTTGTCATTAATATGTATTATACATAAAGCATACCATAACAATATTGAAAGAAACTAAAAATAACAATTAACTTTACTCATAATTTCACCACGTCCCAGAGTTTTCACAAAGAACACTAACCCAGTTCTTCATTTAAACATATTTATTTAAATGTAATAAACATTAAAGCAAAATCTATCAAAAAAACATCTGTCAAATTTGCTGCGGTCAATCAGCAATCTGCTCCATTTGGCACACATTAGCTAACTTTTAACAGCATTAGCATTAGCAGACAAGAAACAATAGTAGCATTTTCATTGTGAGAAATTCTGTAAGCAAGATCATATTGTTTAACACAACAAGGATATGATTAAAACTGTTGAACTTCTCCAGATTTATTAATTTTCAACAATTAATTAGTCTGATTACTACTGCTTGCATCCCTTTGCTGTGCGTCTCATCCAGGTTGGAACAAACCAAAACACCAAACATGTTTTTGGTTGATTGATTCAAACTTCTTTATTTCTGCTGTGAAGTTTGGTTTTTATTATGGGGTACTATTTCTTGGACATTATGGTTTATTTTTTGAATAAATAGACGGAGGTTGATTAATTTACATTTCAGATTTATATACTTCTGCGTCTACACTTCACGGAAAAAAAGTAAAACTATTTTTGGAATAGTCTGAAGAAGAAAATTTCCCTCATTCAGTAAAACGTGTTATTATACACATCATAATCAGTCTCCCTCAGCACATACCCTGTTTTCAAGTCACACAAGCCCGGTATTGTGTGGTACAATAAGGAGTTTCTGGAGGGAAGAACCAAAGTAATGCAGGTATGTGCAAAGAGAATAACGGCTCTATTGTCTGGTTGGTGGCAAAGTGCAGATTTTTATTGATCCTTGGAATCAGGCTTAGCTTTAGACTGGCAGGAAAACAAGGCATGGCACCATTCTTTTGATGATAGGATTGTAAGTTGTTGTGTCTTTGCTCTTCCAGTTCACTCAGATTGCTTAAATAGATTAACATATTTTACTTAAGAGGAAAAAATGCAATTCATTCCCAGTTTTATTTGTTTATTTTTCTGATTTGGGTTTGTAGATCCACTGATGCAACTTCGACTCAACTAAAAAATGGGACCGAGTTTCTGCACAATGGTTGTTTCTTTGTTGATGCCTTCGACTTGATATTGCGCCAGTTCCCCGTATGAAACACCCGTGGGCTTCAGGCCATACAATCTCACTCTGCCCTGAAGTGGCCCTTCATACAGTGTAGCTCTTGCTCATCCCAGATCTTCAGGTGCTTCCGCTGGTTGTTTCCGTGGTCTTGCCAGAGGATTCACACACCTAGGGGGTGTGCTTAAGAATGGTTGCGCTTGCGCCAGAAATTAATCACAGTATGGGAAGTGATTTATCTTGAGGCCAAAGGCAGCGAGGCACAACACTGCTACATTGTCATCATCTAATTACAGTGAAAGAGAAGAACTGACATCAGCAGAAACTGCAGCCACTAACACACAATAACACAGCATGTTCATCCCAGAGGAACATGATTGTGTCTAACGTTTCCTTACAGAGTAGTAAGGGTGAAACAGGACAATGTCCTCATTTGCATAACCTAATGAGACTCCTAATGTCGTCATTTAACTTCTTAAAGACAGTTGCTGACATTATGTTTTAAGTTTACTTATTACAGTGATGAAAATGGTTAATTGTTGAAATACGTATCTATAAAACCTGCTAATACCACAACGGTTGTTTGAACTTTACAGAAATCAGACAAATTAATGATCATTACATGATGTTTTTATGTCAGAATTAACAATTTGGAATTAAATAAATCAAAATTAACATTATTTTCCTATGAGTTTACATGGAAATAAAAAATCCAAATGGAGGGTTATCTGGAAACACGTTTTTACTTAATTCCGCCTCAGATCGGTGGGTTGGGATGGGTGCTGATTGGACGTGACGTACTTAACATCTACCGGAAATAAACAAAGTTTGCCCCCAGCTTGTCGTATTTTTGGTTGTAACATGAAAAACTACCAGAATAGGTACCAGTTTGGATGTTATTTTCATTATAATTTTGAAGTACCAGCTTGACGCAAGCATACTACCTCACTGTTTTTCAGCAGCTGAGATGGAAAAGGAAGATATCGAACACGGGAGGCAAAACCAACGCGTGGAATATGTGCATCATTGGGACGTCATCGGGACGGGACACAGTAACGAGCATGTGCAAAACAACAGGAATTAACTTTAAACCTAACTAACGTTTACATGAGAGAGAAATTAATCAGTTCAGATTTAAAATGTGAAAAAACCAGCCACTTACTTCGGAACTGGGTTTACTTCTGAACTGACTTTTTCATTCGGAATGAGGTGTCTACATGGTCATTTTTCATCAGTTTAAAGCAGAATTAACTTTTATTTACAATTATAGAAGACTTAAATCTCCCATGTAAACATAGCCAATGTTAGCTCTTTAGGTTTATCTGAGCTGCATCAAAATGTTTTTGTAATGCAGAGGATGCTGCATGAAACAAAACGCTGGGTTTTAAATGAAAGATGGTGCATGATGGAGGTTGTAGTCAGTGTTTCTTACAGTCGGTCAATGCTGGAGTTTCCATGTTGGGAGTTTGCTATTAGGTCAGGACCACAAAGATTATGTTGGGTTCTATTAAAATGCTTATTAGATGCAATATGTTGGTAAATGGACATGTATTGTTCTCGCTTTACACAACAGGGCACATTCATATTCACCCATTCACGCCCTAACAGGGGCATCAGGGGAAACTTGGGAAACTTGGGAAACTTAGCATGTAGTCAAGGGAAGCCTGGAATCGATCTCCCAGCTTTTCCAGTTGAACAACAGCTGCTCTTCCTCCTGAGTAACAGCCGAGGTGTTTCTGACCTCTTTCCATGTCCTGAAAGAGGTCAGAAATACACAACAGTAATAAAGTCCCGAACAAACAAACATAGATGAATAATAATTATTAATGACTTATTGAGCTTTTTCAGCACAACCAAAGCACTTTACAATGAATTTATAACTTAAACTGATATAATATTATCTTTATATCTCCACCAACACAAGAAGGTTTAGAATCGAAATATTACTTTCTTATGGCTACCTGCCACTTTACCTAATTGCTCTCTGTTACAGCTGCGGCTGTTATGGTATGTTGTGTGTGCTTTACTTTGTAAATGTTCTGTGAAAAGGTGTGCCAGCAATGACAGATGTGCTGTAGCCTACCCAGGATTGGGCTGCCTGAAGAGACAGGTCGGGGCGTGATTGGCTGTTCTTTATGAGGCCAGATCAGTCTCTAGTTCTCTGCTGGTTCACGCATTAAAGGAGGAAGGACAGGGACGGAGCGTACCATCCTTCATACTGAATCTGGCCGGCAGTGTGTAAAGAAAGACTTTTTTTTACAGAGTAATTGTCAAATAGCAGTGAGCTGCCTCTTTTGTTTGAGTTTTCCCCCGTTGATGTTATGTAGGGAGGTAACAACCTGTTTCTGTTTTCTCTCTTATTTTTGGATAGGTAAGTTTGATTGAGAGCATTGGAGATGTTTTCATTTGTTATTAGTTAATAGCAGGCACTCTCCAGAGTCAACACAACAATCTCTAAAACTACTAATCTACCTCAAGGCGATACTGCAAACTTTGGTATCAGTTTGATACCATGTAAATCCAGGACTAGTACTCGTATTACGGAGACATTGTTCTTGAAATTTCATCGTCATAACTGGGTTGTTACAACTGATCTAGTTTACATACCAACTTTTCAAACCAGTCGGTCTCATCCCTGTTCTTTAACAACCTTTTCTGTTCTGTAGCCCCAACCCCCACCCCCCCACACCATCATAATAGCTTTTTATCATCTTTTCTTCTCCCTGGCTCTATTTCTTCAGACCCTCCTAGGAGGTATCTGCCACCACTTAATTCTGCTCCACCACCCACGTCTCCGCGGGTGGGTGAGTCCTCTTCTATCCCTTTTCTTGGTTTATGTTTCTGGTCCACCAAGATCATACATTAGAGTTGAAACGACAAGCTTATTCCTCACGTTCAGCTCTTCCGCATCAACAAAGGTTTTTACGTGTTTTCACCAGAACTGTCAGGATCTCGTACCAGGTAAAACAAAAAAAAAAAAAAAACATTTGCACTGGAGGCTACAGGCCCTGCAACATGCCTAACTTATTCATCCACTGTTAATGTTACTTGACATTATAAGTAATTCTCTCATCTTTTAATTCTAAAAATAACTCCTCTCTGTCACAAGTAAGGAGGCTAAAATAACACCCAACTCCTGCTTTGCAGGTGATGACACTTGTGGTTTACACTGGGCCTCAAGTTGGCTTCCACATGGAAAAGAATGTGGTTTATTTTAAGAAATTCTCAGCTTGGCCCTTACTGTCTGGTAAATGGATGAGAGAGCATCTGAATGGTAGTTTCAGGGTGTTTAAACTGACACTCAGACAAAGTCTACAATGGCGTCATCACTTGGAGGCAAAAGGTGCAGCAATGAATGAATAAAGTTGCATGAAAGAGTTTCTGTGGTCTATCTGTTCATCATATTCCACTACATGTGTCTCATGTGCTCATGTTGATCTGGAAAAAAGGTTGACTCACTCTTCTGCATTGTTAATGTACCTTGCTCTGCTGTTGCCTAACATAGAATAATGAGCATGAGGAATTCAGCGATGGTTTCCATTGCATGATCACATTCACACTTTCCCTCGTAGACAAAGACATCATGTTTTTCTTCTCATACATCAGACCCACTGTTCCTTTTTCAGGGATAAATTAGAGCAGAACACGGAATTAGACCCTGAAGATATGCTTAAAACAATTATTTTGCAGGAATACACTGAAACCAAATGCAAACAAATGAAATCTACGTTTCTTTGTTTGCAAAACAAAGTGTTTGGTCTGGGAACACATGGGGTGTGCTGAAAACCTGACTTAGCCAGCTAGAGACAAAGCATGTAAGCGGTATGACGAAGCTCTGCACTGCCAAAGAAAGACTGCTGTTCCAGCTGCGACAGGTTCTTGGCTCACTCTCTTTGAATGACTGATTGGATTTCAGTCAGAAATCTTTTTTCTAGCTCGCAGGAAAACAGAACAATATTGGGTCCTGTCAATTTATGATGGCATTTCGTTACGTAACAATAGCACAGATCAGATGTAAATATGAGCTGAGTCATTTGACTTTTCCAAACAAACATGTCACTTTCTTGCACAAACTCAGACATGATGCAGGCATTTCAGGGTCAAGGTTACACACTACATAAAGCACCAACAGAACTCTCAGCGGCCTCCCTTATCTGGAAAAAATGCCTCAACAAAAACATGTTATTAGTGTTACGGTAAGATGGACTTACTGGTGAGACTGGGATCAGACTTAAAGCCCTGTGGTCTGATGTATTGTGTTAACCCAGCTTGTTATAATTTGTTCAAATCCATTCTATTTTGTTTTTATACATTATTGTAGTAAGGGAAGATTAACGTGTAGAAAGCCATTCCAAATCAAGTCAACATGATTTGGTTGTTTACTTACATACACAGTACATTAAACGGTACAATATCTAAAATAATTTGTAATATATATACTCACAGACCTTTTTTTTTTTTTTATCTTGGTATCACTTTTGCCCTAAAAATATGTTTTGTCACTACTTAGTGGGCCAAGAAAGTGTTCCCCGACACAAATACACCACCAACCGGAAACATTAATACAAGGCGGGATGGATCCATGTTTTCATGTGTTTGTTGGCCACTACAGCACAGAGTTCTAATATGTTTGAGGAGCAAGTTGGAGAAGATGTGACATGGTGCATCATCCTGCTGGAAGTTTCCATCAGAAGATGCTACACTGTGCTCAGAAAGGGATGGACATGGTCAGCAGCAGGACTCAGGCAGGCTGTGGAGGTTAAACCATGTCATGTTGGGACTAAGGGGACCAAAGTGTGTGAAACTAATATTACCCCACCATTACCCAACACCAACCTGAAGAATTAATTCAAAGCAGGATGGATCCATGTTGTCATGATGTTTCCAGCAGATTCTGATCCTACCATGTGAATGTGGAGCTGAACTGGAGACTCATCAGACCAGCAACGTTTCTCCATCTTCTATTGTCCAGTTCTGGTGAGTCTGTGCGAATTGTAGCCTCAGTTTCCTGTTCTTACTGACAGGAGTGACTCCAGGTGTGGTCTTCTGCTGCTGGAGACCATCTGCTTTAAGCCAGCAGTGAATGCAAGCTGACGTCAAATTGAGGAACATCCATCACACTGATCAATACATTCGACTACTTCTACTTCTCACAAGTGTGACAAAAGCTGAAATTGAGATTTGTCTGACAATGAAGTTTTACCAGTCACTGATAATCACTACCTTTTGATCTTTATCAGATCGATATCTTGAGGGAGCAAACTTTGTGGTCTTGTTCTTTATTATCTACAGAAACTATGAAAACAACAATAATATTCACTCACTGATAAAATGTTTTATAAGAAACCAAACATTAGCTTAAAAGTTACCCCAGGAAGTTGTTAAATATTTAATATTTTATTTTAATGACCTGAAGAGTAGAAAACAAACCTAACACTGACTTTGTTAGAGAAGTTAGCGAAGCTTTATTCTGTTTCCTGTGCACTTACATCAGAACAAACCCAAGATACCAAGATTTTCATGAACAGCACAATCTTTGTAAAATGTTTGTGGGACTTTTGCAGGACAGCTGATACCTGAGGGCCTTTTGTTTGATTTAAGAAAAAAAACCTTTTAGCTTCTGTCTGACTGTACAAACACATCATCACATCACCATGAAATATTTTTGGACATGATATAGGAGGAAAAGCCTGAATATGATGCTCTACCATGTCCAAAAACCTGTTGCTGAAAGAAAAGAACCATGAACCTCACCTGCCGCCAATTATTTGACTCTTCAGCCTGACTTTTATGGGTCCATCCTGACGTTTATGGCCCATTCCTATTCACTTTGAAAGTAGAGATGGACACTGAAAGCTCCCATCTGGCTTTGATTACTCTGCTTCCTGGAGCTCTTTGTCTAACCAGTAGATGCCTGTCCCTCGTGGAGCATGCACGTGCACCCATGCTGCATGGTAGTGTCATAAATCCAAACACATAGGGTGGATAATGACAGTCTTTTTTTTTTTTTTTTTTTTAAATTTAAGATGTTTGCATTGACATGTCTGCATCAACATGGTCGATGCTCAAACAGAACCTAAACCGAGTTATACATAAGAATCAAATAGTCAAGCTACGTATTTGCTCAAACACACAATGAGAGAGTGAGAAAATAAGTCAGGAGTAACAACCCACTCTAAGCAAACACAGAGGCCAAGCTATTTTTATTAGTCAGCTCAATCTCTATGGAGACTCGGGGTGGGGATGGAACCTCCTTTATCGAAACCTGGCAAGCCCTGATCAGAGACCTGTGGGGATTTCTCTGTCTCAAAGACAGAGCTCCCACAATGACCTCAGGCATCTCTGAGGCATGAGGTCATCAGAAGAGGGAAACATGTCCCATTGGTTTCAGTTCTAGCACAGACAATAATGGGTGGGAATTAAAGGTCGCAATGTTTTTCTGATATTGCAGAGACATGTCAAATTGTCCGCATCTGTGGTAGCCAAATGCATTGTATTAAATACGTTTCAGACATGTGTGGTAGGAGTTTATTTCCAGTGCTGTAATGTACCTGAAACTAAAGGCAGGTCTTTAGAAGAACAATGGTACAGCTGAGTAAAGCCAGGACCTCCTCCCATAACTGGTGTGTCTGTAACTTTATAACGTGGCATGACAAAGTGCCTAAAAAGAGAAAAACAAACATGTTTCAGCACAAAGGGATACCAAGAACAGGCCAGGAAGATTATGAGTCAAAAGTTTACTTAAAAAGTATGCGGGAATGATTGATGAGAAAGCTGTCACACGCGGGGCCCCGAGATCACGGCCTCTCTGCATCAAGCTCAAAAGCTGTCCGACACTCAGCGCAAGCTGTCTCTCAAACTTCACCACACAGGAATTTTGGAGTGCATCCCTTCTGATGTTATTAGAAGTTATTCCACTGTGGTCCACATGTTGAAGGAAAATGTGAAGCATTTACAGTACCCATGAGGCTGGGCATACAGTCGCCAGAAAAGTGATCCCGCCTGCCTCTGAGCCGAGCCGTGGGGTGAATAATTTTTCTGATGACCTACATTGTGGTAAACTGGGGAGTCTTGTTGGGGCAACCCTTACAGCCCTGTATGAAATAAAATGGTATATGTATATATACATATATATATATATATATATATATATATATATGTATATATATATATATATATATATACATATATATATATATATATATATATATATATATATATATATATATATATATATATATATATATGTGTATATGTATGTGTGTGTGTGTGTGTGTGTGTGTGTGTGTGTGTGTGTGTGTACACAAGAGGCCAGATAAGTTTCAACTACACAGTAAATGGTGCAAAAAACAAACTTGTTTTGATAGATGTTGGGAAGTAATTGTTTGAAATACAGTGACTAAGATGTCTAAAATTAGCTTAGCTTCAGTATTTTCAGTCTACCAGGATTTCTCATTGTACTCAGATAACAAAAGTGAAGGATTATGTTTGTAAATTAGCCTAAATTAGACATATGTCAGGCTAAGTGAATCCCTGTTAAATGTATTATCATCATACCTTAACATGTTTTTAAAGTTTTCTTTTTCACTGCTAAAACACACCAGCTATGGCTGGTAGAAGCCTTGGAAGCACTCTACAGGCACACACACCTTTTTTTTTTTGTTGTTTTTTTTTTTTTTAAATCTTTCTGGCAGTGAACAAATAAACTCACCCATCACTTTATCAGCTCCACCTTTAACCTTTTAGAATTGTCTTCATTCTTGGTGTCACAGATGCAACAAGGTGTCGGAAACATTCCACAGAGATTTTTTCCATGTTGACATGAAGCATCACACAGTTGCTGCACATCATGATGAGAATCTCCCGTTCCACCACATCCCAAAGCTGCTCTGCTGGACTGAGATCTGGTGACTGTGGAGGCCGTTGGAGGACAGTGAACTCATCGTCATGGTGGAGATGATGTGAGCTTTGTGACATGGTGCATCATCCTGCTGGAAGTTTCCATCATAAAATCCTACACTGTCTTCATAAAGACATAAGCTGTGTCCAAATGTCCATAAAATTACCCACAATGCATCTTGAAAAGTAGACAATATACTCACTAGACGTGTTAATATAAACCACAAGGCATTTCTGGAATGAGCTTCATATTGTGGAAGTGATATGGACATTGAAGCAAGTTAAAAAATATATAGATCATTCATTTTTTCAAATATTTTTTTCATTGAGTAGACATGCAACAAAGACAGAATAAAATACTATATAAGGGAATAAAATATTTTTCCACAAGTTGGACTAGATTCAGAACGGCATCTTTACACACATTGTGGTTTCTGTTGTGACAGCTGGTAGTCACATGATCTGTGAAGAGGTGAAAATAGCCAGCTTCGTGTCCCAGCCACCAAGAGAATGAGTGGACTGTATAGTCTGGTGCAGCCCAATGTCGTAAATGAGAGCTTAGTGTGGACACTCAGACACAGCCATGGACATGGTCACCAGCAACACTCAGGTAGGCTGTGGGGGTTAAACCATGTTGTGTTGGTACTAAGGAGCCCAAAGTGTCCCAAGAAAATCTTCCCCATGCCATGACACCACCAGCAGCCTGAAGCGCTGAGCCAAATCAGAATGGATGCATGTGTTCACGATGCTTCCAGCAGATTCTTATCCTACCATGTGAATGTGGAGCTGAAATGGAGACTCCCATTGTTTTTCCATCTTCTATTGTCCAGTTTTGGTGAGTCTGTGTGAATTGTAGTCTCAGTTTCCTGAGTCACTTGAATCCCCTTTTCATCCCCATTCTGATGAACAGTTTGACCTTCAACGAGTTCGTTTGGACGGCATCATGCATTGAGTTGCTGTCATGTGATGAGCTGATTAGATATTCATCTTCACAGATTTTAAAAGGTGGACCTGAAATTGAAGCGGGTTAGTCTATATCTCCCTAAATACCTTTTAAACATCTGATCTCTACAGAAAGTAAATTGTTTAGATGTTCAGTGAAGGACATCTCTTGGACAGTTATTTCCAGTCACTTCCTGTAGTTTTGTTGGGACCACGTTGCCAAGTAGCAGGTCAAACTCAAAAAGCAACAGCTCTATCGGTCATCTCTATTGTGCCTAAGCTGAAACACACATATTTCTGTTTGTGATATTGTTTCCCTAAACTTTTCAACATGAAACACATGCCCTCTGTGTCCTTGTCAAACTTGGACACGAAAAGTATGGCAAGCTGTCAACTTTCCTGTCATTTGAATTCCCTCGGAAATATGTGTTGACCAATCTCTGGCAGCAGAACGCCTAGAAATAAATGTTTACCAGCTCTGGTTGCAGATCCACAGGCATTCCCTCGTGTCCTGTTACCTTCCCATGTCAGAAAAATGCTAATATGCTCATACTGCTTCATTAGACACGCGGGGAATGCTGGTGATGCCAGCCTGAGCATGAGCAGGGTCCCCAGATGGAATGTTTTCCCTAGGTGTCATTTTCTCATTCCTTCCCACGTCTTTGAGTGCAGGAGTTTAATGGAGCTCAAGCACACTGAAATAGTAATGGGATCAGTGGTACACAGCATGGTGCCTTGGCCTCAATCCACTTGACCTACAGCAGTAAACCTGCACCGTTTGACTGTTTTTAAAAAAGGATGGTTTTTGCCTGTTTAGTATCGGAGGACACAACTAACGAACCACAAGCCCCAGCATGACATTTACTGTGAGTCAGGAGATGAAAGTGGTCTCGCTCAGTGGGATCACTTCAGTTACTCCTTGATGAAATAGCAATGACAGTTCCATTTATATAGCTCATTTCATGATGTAAACCCAACGGGCTAAACATAAAGTCAAATTATAAGAAAAACAAGTAACACACATTTGTTCATAAACAGACAAGCAGAAGCATGCATGCATATCCAGCAGCAGCCAAATGTTTGGACATACATACAATTAAAATGAGTACTTGTGCCCAAACTTTGGACTGGTAATGTACATGCATACACATATATGCAAAAATAAAACCAACAAAACAAAATAAAGACATATTTGAGATATTTTTCTCAGGTAATCTAAAAGACTCACTGATGATGACCTGAGAGACCTGTTTGGATTAAACAAAACGCAGACTGCAAGTCAGAGATCTGATCTGGATTGGGACCAGACTCCTTTGACCAAGACATTATAATGAAGCCAATTCCTGTCAAACTGTCCAGTAATCAGAAAGCTCAACATGATGGTGATGCCCAATCAGCTGCAGCAAAAGATCAACTAGGGAGCAAAAAAGTTCCATGCCTGTGTGAAAAGAGCGAAACTAATGTTCCTCTATGGCCTGAATGAAGCCGAAGATGTTTTTATGCATGGTGGCACCAAATAACAACTGAGTTAGGTTTGTATACAGCAGTTAAACGATGATATATAACTGAAAAAAAAAAAACACAGCTGGAGGGAAAAGTGTAAACATGTAAATGTTTCTGTTGTGTGTGTGTTTCCAGTGTTTTCTCTCCTGAAAGCCACAATGTGAGAGAATGATGTGCAAATGAGAAAAGGCTTGGTCGCTGTTGATGTATGTGTCAGTCAGCTCTGGACTCTCTCCGCGGCTGCAGATCCTTATGGTGTGTTCAGACCAAACGCATTTTGAGCGTCAAGAGCGGCAGGTTTCCATGTAAAATCTATGGGGAGGCGCGGCAAGGGGGTGTCGAGCTTTCTCGCATCGTGTTTTGAGCGTTTTGGGCGCGCCGAAAATGTAAGAAGTTTTTTAAGTTCGACGCGCGGAGATGGACAAAGCTGAACTTTGGTCACTTGACGCGGGGCGTCAACCAATCAGAGCGATCAGCTCGCAGCTCCTGGAGGATTTCTGTGGTGAACCCAGACACGGAGCTGAGATGCGATTACTCGGTGCAGTATTTAGGAAAACCATTTCTTCAGCTAAAAAGCTGAATGTTACTGATTTGGCAACATAGCAGGATACGTTGCCTAGCAACGCATTGTTTGGGGGCAGCGGCGGCTCTCTGCTAAGTGTGGCTCTTGTTGCATTAACACTGACTAACTGCCCGACGACGACGTTCTCTAGCTTTATTTATTAAATAAAACCATGCCATCTCTCTACTGAATCCGCCATCATTCAAACTGACCGGAAGGAAAGCTCCGCCTCCCTCCTCTCTTTTCCGCCGCGTTTGCTGCTCGCTCCAGACACAAGCGGCAGACGCGGCTGGAGCGTTGGGAGTGTTTTGGGCATCGGACACAAAAATGTGGCAGTTTAGTGACCAGCATCGAGCGTTCACAAACGCGTTTGGTCTGAACACACCGTGAAATTCTTCACCTGGTCTGGTTTTTTTTTCCCATTGACTGCACAACTAACTTTTGCCATAGTCATTTTTGGTTCATTCTCTTTTTAAAGTACCACAAGTCCTGCGTTTGGGTCCAAACTTCTAACCGGCGACCAGCCATAACAATTCTTACCGGACAGCTTAAAAGAGTTGAGCTTTTACATGTATTTTTACTCTAAAGCAACAGTTTAAAAAGTAATTATAGACAGAATTAGCAAAAATGGCTTTTATTTTTATTTCTGCTTCAATCAACCGAATTTAATCAACTATGATGAAACTCTTGACCTTTGGTAGAAATTATTAATCATGGCGACAATTTTTCTGAAACATTTATGGCCCCAAATCACATTTTTCCTCGTCTTTCAAAAGTACATCTATTTTAAGGGGCGTTAGAGGGTGACACAGGAGTGGATTTTCACTCCTTTCTATAGACATGAAAAAAATGGACGGAGCCTCCGAGACATCATCGATAGGTTTCTAAAGAGCTAAACTGAAGCTCATTAGGCGGTTGCTGCTATTGCCATCTTGGCAGCGTCATGCGTGTCATCTCTCCCAGAAAATACAAAACTGGGCAAAGAGAAAGATGACACGTTCCAAACTTAAAGTGGAACTATTATGTGCATTTCAGGCTAATTATTTTTATTTCTGAGTCCAGAAGGGCTGGGATTGATCGAGTTATTGTCACAAATCGCTTTATTTACTTCAGACCGACCCTGTCCGTAGGCTGTCAGATCAGCCTGCGGGCAAAACGAGTGGATTGAGACTCTTCCGCATTAAGCCCCGCCTCCCGCCACTGCACTACATCGGGAGCGCGCACCTGCTTTCGCCGTCATTGTAACATCTCATAAACAGAAGGATTAGGCTCATATGAACTCAATAAAAAAACAAAATACAATGTCAACACATAGCATACAGCCCTACATATAGCCTCTACATGTACAACCTGAATCAGAGCCTGAAAACGACGAGGAAAACAGCAACCCACAGCAACGAATGCAGCAGGATGTCTCTCTTTGGTAAACTCACCAGCCATCGTTGGAAATAACTTTATCCCACGTTTTCCACCCACCTGATGTATTTGTACATGCCCTTGTTAACCAGTAGAAGGTAACCAATCACCGAACCTTATCCCCCGGGACGTCACAAGGATTTCGAAGTAGAAAAAACTCTCTAAAACAACGCGTTTTTCGTCGCCATGGAAACCGAACGGAGAGAATGCTGGAACTCAAACTCAAACATGCGTTTAAGTGATAAAAAACAGTGCCGTTCACATGTCTGATGAGGATTCAAACTGTAATACTGTAGAAAGCTCAGAAAACTCGAAATACTACAATAGGACCCCTTTAAAGTGGGCTGTGAGTGTGTCGTGGATGATTGACATCTATCAATCTCCAACCTGCCTGTAGCGAATAGTTAACTGAGCAAGCTCGGAGCTAACAGGAGCTAACCAGCTAATGGAGGTAAGTGAGCTAAAGCTAAGTCATGCTGTTAACCGACTAAAAACTGCAGAGTCTATTGATATTTGCTCTGTTTTGGAGGCCCTAGTGGATGATGGGGGAACTGCCATTTTTGTCACTTCCACATAGCCTTAACTTTAACCGCTGGAGGTTGCTGCATGCTCCTATCCTATTCCACTCCCACAGAAAAAAAATCTTGTCCCATCCTAATCCTGGGCCAAAGAAAAATTAAAAGACCGGCTCCATCCCAATCCTGATAAAATTACTCCCAATCCCATCCCAATCCTATTCAGAATAATTCCCGCTGCCATTTTTAAAAAAAAATCTATTTAGTCTTTATGCAATATACTGAGGGGCAGTGCCCCTCAGGTGCAGCCGAGGTGTTGAGGGGATCCGACTTGGTGGCCTCAGGATTGGGTCCCTGCTTTTTGCGGATGACGTGGTCCTGTTGGCTTCATCTGGTCGTGATCTCCAGCTCTCGCTTGAGAGATTCGCGGCCGAGTGTGAAGTGGCTGGCATGAGAATCAGCACCTCCAAATCTGAGACCATGGTCCTCAGCCGGAATAAGGTGAATTGCCCTCTCCGGGTCGGGAGTCAGGTCCTGTCTCAAGTGGAGGAGTTTAAATATCTCGGGGTCTTGTTCACGAGTGAGGGAAGGATGGAGCGTGAGATCGACAGACGGATCGGTGCGGCGTCTGCAGTAATGCGGACTCTGCGCCGGTCTGTTGTGGTGAAGAAGGAGCTGAGCCAGAAAGCGAAGCTCTCGATTTACCAGTCGATCTACGTTCCTACCCTCACCTATGGTCATGAGCTGTGGGTCGTGACCGAAAGAACGAGATCTCGTATACAGGCGGCTGAAATGAGTTTCCTCTGCAGGGTGGCCGGGCTCACCCTTAGAGATAGGGTGAGGAGCTCGGTCATCTGGGAGGGGCTCAGAGTAGAGCCGCTGCTCCTCCGCATCGAGAAGAACCAGTTGAGGTGACTCGGGCATCTGGTCAGGATGCCTCCTGGACCTCCCTGGTGAGGTGTTCCAGGCACGTCCCTCTGGGAGGAGACCCCGGGGAAGACCCAGGACACGCTGGAGGGATTATATCTCTCGGCTGGCCTGGGAACGCCTCGGGATCCCCTCCGCAGAGTTGGCAAATGTGGCTGGGGAGAGGGAAGTCTGGGCTTCCCTGCTTAGGCTGCTGCCCCCGCGACCCGACCCCGGATAAGTGGCATGAAGATGAAGATGAAGATGAAGCATTATACTGAATTTAATTAAGAGAATAAATTTATCAACCTAATCGTTATTACTTATAACTTTGCATTTTAAATCCATATTGATTCCTCTGTGGGTGTTTGCTAATTCCATTCCTTTTCTCATTTCAATTACGATGGGAAAGCAGTGGCCAGAAGCAGTGTTGGTTTCTGTGTAGTGTGTTTTTTGTTTTTTGTTTTTTTTTACATGGGTTACAGTGTAGGATTATTAAGTAAAAACTACATGGCAGCGCCATGTAGTTTATATGTATATATACATATATAGAAACTATATATATATATATATAAACTATATATATATATATATATATATATATATATATATATATATATATATATATATAGAGAGAGAGAGAGAGAGAGAGAGAGAGAGAGAGAGAGAGAGAGAGAGAGAGAGAGACCAACCAAGATCACATAATAACATGCAACAACTAGGTGGAAAATCATTATGCCGTATTGTTTTAAACCACTTTGAACATTTTTAAATTGTTTAACATAATAAAAAGAAAAGAAAACATGAGAGAAGTTTTTAGATTTAGACAATGTCCCATTTAAGTGTCAAGAGGGAAGAACTCCATGAAGGAGTCTGACCACGACATGGATTTTATTTTATTCATTGATTAAAGATCGAAAAATGTTTAAAGACTCAAAACACATCATAAACCCAGCAGCATTGCTGCTATAAGCAACATCTGGTGAATATGATTTGAATCAAATGCTTCCGTGCAATGTGAAATCACTGCTTGTAATGCCACCCTCGCAGGATTTCAACACTCAATCTGCACAATCACTTTTAACCACATCCAACATAATGATATAATTCCCCCTATGTAACACTATGGCTACCCGCTGTTTGTACCTGATTTCAATAAAGCTGATAGTATCAGACAAAGTAAACACGTGGGTGGTAAAGAAAGTCAACCATGTATTTCCCAGGAGGCAACAGACCAAACCACAGTGATTATTCTACTTTGCGGTACGTTCTGCCCCCCTCATGTGCTGTGAGGTAAGTTAAATAAACATTGCATTGTCAACATTACCTGATTTTATGCTCTGAAATGGTTTTAATTTTTTCCCATATTGCACCATGTTTGGATACATTATATGCAGGGCCGCCTTTACCTTCCGATAGGCCCCTGGGCTGAGAATTTTTGCAGGCCCTGTCCCCTCCCCCAAATGTACCAAGTTTCGTTATAGAAAATAATATCCAGATTTACACTGAAGTTTTCTTTATTTAGTTGTATTGATATATTATTAACATGAACATAATTAATGACATTGAATACAGTAATTAAACCCACATTATAAAGAATGTCAGCGATCAAAAGTGTAAGAACTACTGACTGTTATCCAGTTTCAGGCTTAAATGTGATCTTGATCATCCAGCTGACACCGACTATGCTAATTTTTCTACTCATGTAAAACACAGAACTGTGTACTGAAATAATAGAAAATGTTCAAAGTGAGACATTTTATGGTAGATATCAGCTCATTTGGACTTTTTATGCATGTGTAAAAGAAAAAAAATGGAACAGGGTAAAAAATCTTAAATTAATGGAACTAAAAAGAAAACCTGAAGGACATGATGCGATTAATTTGTTACTTAGCATCAGGTCGGTGACATGACTGAAGAAGAGCACCTTTGATGGTGAGATGGTTAGCCATTTGCACACAGTTGCAAACTGTGGAACCACATTAAAATTTCTCCAGTGAATAAATTCATCAGAGCTTTGTTTGGGATATTTTGTATGCATTAGGGTTATGGCCAAAAATTTGTATTGGAAGGCAGTAATTTGCAGAAAGTTTCACATGTTTTAGTCTGGATGGCAACATGCTGTTTCTACATGAGCTCAGAAACACCTCCGGAAATCACCGCCCATGAACACAGCTGCCATGTTGTCCACAAATGCAGAGTGATGCTCTTTCTTACCAAACAAAACCCTCTAAATACTCCAAACTTCTCCGGCCCACACCTCATTCAGCTCAGTTAAAGTAGACTCAAGCAGAGTGGAAAACTTTTCGGTCATCAAGCCAAGTCAAATCTGTATGAGACCAGATCAGTCTCAATACCTGGAAATGCACACTTTCTGTTTCACAAATATAACTTTGAGGTAAACTTGTAAGATCTTATTCCCTCAAACTAATTCAACCTCATGGTTCATGGCTAACATGGCTAACGTTGTTAGCACGTCAAACATTTTTGTAGCTGTACTACTTTTTCCAAAAAGAAGGCAAGGTGACTGAAGAAATATCTGAAGATGAGCTGACAGCTGTGAAAAAAAAATTAAACCATCTCTGCATGAAATTACAGAAATTTTTTTTTTTTTTTCTGCTTCTTTTGAAATCTGTGTGTTTCTTCTGCTTCTCCAGCCCACATATTCTCCTCATTCTGCAGAAGTTATGTCTCCTTGCACAGGTGCATATTGCAGGTCCTGGGCAACAGTTTGAAGTCATTTGCTGCTTTGTTTGTTCTGACACTGGTGAAAAAAAGAAGAAGAAAATCAAACTTTTTTACTGCAGTTGTAATTCTAGTCAGACCTCGATGGTCTCCATTGTTCTGATCATAAAGTGCAGGCGTCACGTTTGAGTGAAAGAAATAATTTGGACTTGTGTGGACTGCTTTGACGCTCAACAAAAGGAGAAAATATTATATCTGATGTAAGCAAAAATAGCTGTACGTACGTATTTACTCAGTTTCTCTTTTCTTTATAATTAACACTCTGGGGACGCCGACATCGTTGGCGATGCCAGGGACCATGTTGTTTAATCCAGCATAGCTTTCGAACTATAAAAGATAGAAACTTACTTTCCCCCCCTCTTAATTGGGAGACTCCGGGCTTTCAGGCGGTAGTTTCGGCATCACTGTAGCCCATTCATAAGTGATACAGTGTTGTGTCAAAATAGGTGTTCCAATCAGAGCCTTTGTCTTTGGCGCATGACACGTGTTTGTCCAATCAGAGCCGATGATGCTTCAGGAAACGCCTCCAAGCAGTGTCAATCACAATGCTTCGGTGTCATTAGCAGTCTAGCTGCCTTCTGTATTTACAAGGCTGATAAATTATGAAAAAACAGCTTTTATGCACGCGTACCATGCGTAATTGCTCAAACAAACATTTGCATTACTCAAGTAGTTTATTTCAACATGAACGACATGACAGCGTCGTAACAGATGTATAACTTGGTAACAGATACAGTGTGTGCAGCTGACAGTGATTTCAGCAAGCTGCGGTGCTTCAGTCCCCTTCAGTACCTTCAGTCATGCTTCGAAATTATAATACTTTATAATTATAATAAGCAGTGGAGCCTCATTTACATAGCAGTTTATATTTAATTCAAAATGATAAAAAAAACCCAAGGTATAGGACACTATGGGGCATTGAAAGGTGGTGTTTATTCGCATTTAAACTAAAAAAAAAAAAGTCTCTAAAATACCCTGGGTCCCCAGAGGGTTAAAGAAGCAAGAAAAATTTAATATAAAAGTACAAACAACTAATCTAGCAGCTGTTCCAGAGACTGATGTGAAAGGATGTATCGTCTACTCTTCTCAGAGAGTATTGGATGCAGCCACAGCTTGCTCCCCATCACAAGTACACAAGCAGTCAGAGCAGAAGATGTTTACCTCTCCTTCTGGACCGGATTGAAAATGCATCCCGCTGCTGCCTGATCCACCAAAACATTTTAAAAGTTCAAGTTGTTCTGCAGTAGCATTGATTGACTTTTACTCCGATAGACACATGGAGGTGCAATGAAGGGTTCAGTGTATTAACCAAAGATACAAAGACACATAGTCTACAGGAAAAGTCTGGAATCAATCCACCGACCTTCTGGTTAGTAAATGACGGTGCTTCCTCCTGAGATTCAGCTGCCCATGTACTGACTCATTGTGCCTTTTTAGGACAGCCAATAGTTGCTTTCCTTACTGAGGAGTTGGCAACGGTGACCAGTCCATCTACACTACAGAGCCAGATGTATCTCATTCAGTCCACTATTAATCACTTAGCTTGTTGCTAACCACCAAAAAAAAGACAAAGAAGAAACTTTTAATGACCCTCCAGCAGACAGAGGAATCAAGCGGCAACCTCCGGCGGTTAAAAGTGAAGCCTATGCAGAAGTGCATAAACTGCAGTTCCCCCTTCATCCACTAGGGGCTCCATAACAGAGTGAATCCCCATAGACTCCCATGTTAAAAAGACTAACTTCATGGCAGAAATAAACATGTTTACAGCCTGGTTCATAAATCCATTTTTGGTTTAATAGGTCAGGTTTACCTTCATGACAACTGTGGGGGGAGTGAATTTTTTTCTTACTTGCCCGTTTAAAAGTAATTTAATCTCGAAGTTCGGCATATCTAGGGGCGTGTCCTTTTGATTGACAGGTACCAATCTTCCGCTTCAAGTCAGGAGAACGCAGAAAAACCGCGGTTTTTAGCTGGTTAACAACATGACTTAGCTTTAGCCCGCTTACCTCCGTTAGCTGGTTAGCTCCTGTTATCTCCGGTTAGCTGCGGGTTTGCTCGGTTAGCTCTTAGCTACAGAAAGCCCGGAGTTTGCCTGATGTCAATCATCCACCATGACGCTCACAGCCCCCCTCTCAGCTCCACCTCTTTGCCCATATTTGTATTTTCCGGGCGTGACGACACACATGCCCCTGCCAAGATGGTAGGAACCGCCCACCGAGCTTCAATTCAGCTCTTCAGAAACCTACGGGTGACGTCACGGAGGCTCCGCCCACCTCTTTATATACAGTCTATGAGAGGAATTCACCTGAGCAGAAAGGAGGCGAATGAGTGGAACAAAAGAGCCTTGAAGGTGGAGGTGGGACGAAAACTGAGTCCATGTTTGACTGACATAAAATTTCCACTTTGTGTGGTTTGGATTTAGTAAAAATGAAGAAAAACAGATAATACAGAGTAGGAACCTAGTTGTCATTTGGTTGACGTTAAAATGGAAACAATGTCGGTGACTTCGCAGTGAGCATGAAAGTGCAGACCAATGATGATGATGATGATGATAAAAACGAAGCATTTACCATCATGATGCAGCTTCCTGTGTTTTCTTGACTCCATCCATCCAAAGTTTCTCGTGATATTATGGCTTTAAAATGACGCCACCTCCTCCTCTTCCTCCACCTCTCTGCTGTAATGACAGGTTGGGATAAGCCTCTTGATTGAACAATCCATGCGGTTTCATTGGGAAAACAATATTCAACCACCCATGCTGTTTTCATTCTTACACACTTTGTAAGAGGAAATGTGAACCTAAACATCTCATTTAGAGCCAGGTACTTTACCTTCTTTTCCCTCCTTCCTCCCGAAGATTTTCTTTCAACATTTGATTTAATGTTTTTCAGCAGTTAAATCAATACAAAATGCTTTACACAGATACAGAGCAGTCAAACCGGTTAAAATACCTCTTGTGGATCCTCTCTGACGGCGAGTTTTGTGAAACATTTGGGGGAACTGGCTCCAGTTCTTCTTAAGGTCGGGACTCAGATGGGTCTGCGGTTACTCCTTCCTGTAGCAGACAATAGTTTTTTTTATGGCTTTGCTGGTATTGTTGGGTTCTCAGCCTTGCAGCGCGGGTGGGGGGTGGGGGGACGCAACTTAATTAGTGCCAACTAATCCAGCTGTGGCTTAACCTGCTTTAAGTTTATCATCTCTTTATGTTATATTGCTACTGCTACCTTCCTTCCAGGGTGAGTTTCCCTCCCACTCACCTCCCTCCCTTCCTTCCTTCCTCCCTTTCCCTCCCAATTAGACATATTTACTTCCAAACTCATAATCTCTAAAACATGGATGGAGGCTTTGGCCCTGGCTCTCTTGAGTCAGTGCTGCTCCTCCCAGCCCCCCCCCCCCCCCCCCCCCCCCCCCCCCACACACACACACACCCCACCCCGCACTCTTCTGCACACCCTCACTCCATCTTTTGTTCTGCCTGATGAGGTCATGTTCGAACCAGTTCTCTTCAGGACTTCGGGTTATACAAGCCCAAACAGCAAGGAGCCAAACCTCTGTTCTTACATGAGATCAAGCTGGTTGGGGGCATGCTTCCACAGATTGCCCCCGGGTCTACCC
This sequence comes from Telmatherina bonti, assembly GCF_933228915.1. Classification (NCBI taxonomy): domain Eukaryota; kingdom Metazoa; phylum Chordata; class Actinopteri; order Atheriniformes; family Telmatherinidae; genus Telmatherina; species Telmatherina bonti. Next base: position 32,246,945 of record NC_136613.1, on the reverse strand, counting down.
TGCGTTGGAGTGTGTCAGTGTGGCAGAGATACATTCACGAGACCTGATCATTAGCTTGTTATTTTAATGATGATAATGACGCTGGATATGCGATAACTCTTTCAGTAAATATTCATTTGAAGACGGAGCTGGTTCATGTGAAAGGAATCCTAAACACACACTGTAAGGGCTTTAATTAAAAACGACTACAGTACGTAAGTCTGAACTGCATGTAAACGCCATGTATTTACTACATCTCTGTAACTGCTGCCTATTAATGGCTTCCTGTTGTTGTTGACAGGAGCTCAGATCAATAGTTTTAATTCATTGCAGGGCTCTGATTGGTAAAATAAAGCACTCAAATATAAATATAAATCATAAACAAGACATTCAATGAATATTTCCTACTACTTAATCAGTGAAATGCAAATATCAAAGTTGCTCAAAACAATCATGTCTACTGTAAATATTGTGCACAACCTGGCACTGTACTTGATCCGAAGGGTGAACAGAGATTAATTTTTCCTCCTTCAGTCTCCTTCTCTTATTTCCCATCAGTCTGAGGCTTAATAGGATGTTACTTAACCTTTACACAAGCTGGAAAAGGTTCACTGAGTTAATTGGTGTATGTTTGACCAACGGTTGCCTCATTGTTTCAGTTGAATTGTTGTTAATGAAAATACATCATTTTGATCAAAAGTTATATTTTTACATGGAATTAGTAAATCCCTTTCCTGTTCCAACCTTTGCCTGGTAACAAAGTTGCCTGAACCGCAGATTTGTGATGCTTCACTCTTGGATGACTTGTGTTGAATCCTGATTGTGACATGCAGAGGTCTGATTGATCAGATCATTATTACTTATAATGTTGCAACCAGTGACAACTGGTGGGAAAAAAAACAAAACAGGGAAAAGCAGTTTATTTTTGTGTGTGGTTGTTACATTTTGTTTGTTTCTTTTATGCAGTTTCTATGCAGAGCACCCAGCTGTCATCATGCCATGCACATTATTCAGATTATTCCTACTCCTTTTTGGACATTGTAGACTTAGTACATGGGTATTGTTAAATGTCTATGAAGGTATGCATGTAGATATGTGTATAAATGTATATATGTAGACATATACACATTGTACAATTTTTTTTACGTCTGAAATAAATCTGTTTACTCACATTCTCTTTTTGATTTGAAGCTTCAGGTCTTCAGAACCACATTGGAACGTGAACTCCGCTTGGCAGGCAATACGTCATCATGCAGCTCTTCATGTTTGGTTGAACTGTGTCTATTATGGTGTGGTTAGTTGTAAACAACTTACTAACATGCTTACACATTTTAAATACTGATGCTGATAAAAGGTGATAAAGGTGTCTCATTTCATATCGCACCGCATCAGACTGTATCATATTGTACCATATTGTATCGTATTTTATCATAAAGTTTCATATAGTATTGTACTGGATCGGACTGTATCATATTGTATGGTGTAATATTGTATGAATTCATTTCATATTGTATTGTATCGTACCGTTTAGTATTTTATTGTATCATAGGTTTACCTGTGTCTTTGTCACTTGCCTTCTGTTCTTTTTTTTTTTTTAATTGAATCTGTCTAGATAAAGCTAATTTATACAGTTTTCTTTAAACAGGCCTTCACGTAAAATTCCAACCTTACAACTCTGTGTCCGAGATTTATTCAGTGGCACGGTGACTTCCATTATGTGCATTTCAGGAGCTCTGCTCATTAGCATCCCAAACTGAAAAACTGCACTTCACAACTTTTTCTTCTGGGTTGCTGCAGGACATTGCAGCTGAGTTTTGTTTTACTCTCTGTGTCACATGCTAGCAAGTAGATTTAATCACACTCAGCATTTTGAAGCAGGTTTTTTGGCTGATTTGTGAACTCACAGAATGGGTAGGGTGCATGACGAATGCCATATTAGCTGTCAGTAGAAGGTGCATCACTGAGAAAATGTACAAAGCTCTATAGTGCATCTTTAGGTGCGATAAGAATTTTCTTATAGAAATAACAGATACTTTTTAATTTCAGGCAAAGCGGCCATTTCCAGGTTTGCCTGCTGCCATCGGGTTCTTCCTCATCATCCACCTGCTGCTGTGACCTTTGTGCTTCCACATTGGGACATCCGGGCTGTGACTTTGATTGACAGGTGTGAACTGAATTCCATTGGATAGATAAGGAACCTAAGAGAATGCTGATTGGTCAGCAGGGTAGAGAGTGGGATATTTACTAGATAAATGATAGAGAAGCCTCAGGTCACGTGTTTCTCAAATATTGAAGGTCTCATAAACACTCATCTAGACATCTAGACATCATTCTCCCCGTCTCTTCACCTCTGCCAGATTATCAGCTGCCCCATGTCGAGTTGAAGTCCATCATTCTTTCCATGGTTTTCCAAGCCTGCCAACTACATACACGTCCCTGGATTTTCTTTCTCTTGCCCACAACCAAGCTCTCTTGCCTCTCTTGATATATGTCGACTGACCCACGCTCCGGTTTTGGACCACTGATCCTTGCCTATCTCTAATGCCGAGTATCCGACACCTGCCTGTGTTTTGACCTCACCACTGGATTCTGGACTTTTTTAGCGCCCACCTCTTCCATCAAGTTCAGCGCACTACCTTAAAGCCTTTTAGTCTCCTGTACTATAAATCTGTTTCCTATTTAACTCCTGTGTGGCTGAATTTCTGGTCTTCACTGTTAGCTAAAACCAAGGCACATTTTAACGACTGACTCAAACTGAATGAACACTTTGTCTAAAAAAAATAAAACTCAAGGTTGGAACAAAGTCACATGCACACCTCGGTGTTGCATATGTTGTGTTGCGTGAGTGAAGTCTGTTGATTGGGTTAAAGTGATTGTTCAAGGTTCCAACGTTTGGTTTCTTTATTTGATCCACATTTAACACCGCTCCTTCCACTTTCCTTTCGCTGTTTAGTGTTAAACTTGTAAGTTGTCAGTCTTTTCCCGCACACACCTTTTAAAGCAGACATTCCCTTTGGTTGTGCCCTTTCCCCTAACTCCCCACTCCCACAAAGCAACACACTGGGACTCGTAAACACTTGCTAAGACATTTTGTTTTTTAATGAAGTGTAAAGTCACTGCTTCTGAGTAAAAGGTGTGTGTTTTTTCTTGTTTTTTTTCCCAGCTGTGGTTGGCTTTTTATCATTTTGTCAAGTCCTCACTGTGGTTTATTTGCTGTGAGTCTTTTCCTCCCACTGTAGGAGTCGAGCTAAAGGGTTTATCACCTTGACATTTCACCACACTGCATGGTGTGCTCTGATTGGTTGCATTTAGCTTAACCAGCCAGTTCTTTCTCGTAACAGCAATTAAATTTCCAGTGTAAACCAAGTGACAAGAGAGCAGCAGAAACTTGGGTATTCTCTTTGAAACCCACAGTGGAGTAATATCAGTAACACTAGCTTATGATTTATATTATTTTGCGTTTGTAGCCATGGGAACACAAAGTCGTGCAACAGCCTCTACACGTGTTGCTGGCTATGCTTTGCTTTCCGCTCAGGGCGAATAAAACACATCTCGACAGCTGGGGAACCCTGCTGCAGAGACAATGAAGATGTGAGGTTGAGTGTGTCACATGTAGAGCAGAAATAAGATCCTGGAATCTGTCCAAACTCATCATATTTTCAGATCAAAGAGCAGTAAAGAAGACTGTCAGTAACTTCTGCTGCTACGCTTGAGGTTTTGTAATGCAGCCGCTGCTTGTTCGGCTTTATTTTCTGGAGCTGTCATTGGATACTGGGAACATTCAAAGATGAAAAATGCATGCCCCTGCCTGTCCATGTATTCACAGCTCAACTTTATTTCACTTTAGGCAGATATCACTGACAACACATTAATTAGATGTTAGGAGATTTGCATGACTCTACGGGTGTTACACCTCCCATCAAATCCCTGATGCTGTGCTTGGCGGAGGGTTGAGACAGCTATAGTGGCGTCATTTGGTGAGTATCTTTGCTGGCGGGTGGTCCGCCAGTGTGTGTGGGTCAACAGAGATTTGGCCGGTTGTTTCTCCTGTCACACCAGCTCGTTAAGACTCAACTGGGATTTCAGAGTTTTGATATGGCCCAAATGCTGAAACACAAAATGAGGTAATAATCAAAATGCAGTTATGCCATGCAAATCTTTGTGATTCAGGACACAGATATGGAGGCATTTTTATCTCTCCTCTGAGTGTGGAACAATACACAGCTTTGTTTACAGCACAGATGGAGACAAAGACACAAGCAGACCCTAACTGTTGATGATTTAATGTGTTCTGTAGACCTGGAGCACTTTGCTCTTAAAGGAAGTCAGTAGCATGAAAATTAGCTGCCCAGTGAGGCCACTGATATGGAGATGACGTGAGCATTGTGACATGGTGCATCATCCTGCTGGAAGTTTCCATCAGAAGATGCTACACTGTGCTCAGAAAGGGATGGACATGGTCAGCAGCGACACTCAGGTAGGCTGTGGAGGTTAAACCAGGTCATGGTGGTACTAAGGGGACGAATTTGAGCCAAGATAAGATCCCCTGCAGTATTACACCACCAGCAGTCTGAAACATCCATACAAGGCTAAAATGGAGACTCATCAGAACAGCAACGTTTCTCCATCTTCTATTGTCCAATTCTGGTGAGTCTGTGTGGATTGTAGCCTCAGTAAGAACAGCAAGTTCTTACTGACAGGAGGGAACCCGGTGTGGTCTTCTGCTGCTGACACAACACATCCAACCATCTAGGTTGGATGTGTTGTGTGTTCAGAGATGATATTTTGCATATATTGGTTGGAACCAGTGATGATTTGACTTCCTGATGTCTTTCCATCATCTCCAACCAGTCTGTCCATTCTCCTCTGATCTCTGACATCAACCAGACATTCTGGTCCAGACGACTGCTGCTCGCTGGATATTTTCTCCTTTATTGGGGAAAATTCCAGTTGATCAACAGTTTCTGAAACAGTCAGATGATGAACGACCATGAAACTTTCAACCTCACTTAAATTTCCTTTCTTCCTCATTTAAATGCTCAGTTTGAACTTCAGTAAGTCGTCTTCACCATGTTTACATGACTGCATGTGCTGAGTTGCTGCCATGTGATTGGCTGATTCAACATTTGTGTTCAGTAAGAACAAGACTTAATAAAATGAGTGAAGTCTGTGCATATGATATATAAAAACTACTTATGACCAATCTTACTTCTTGTAAATGACATTATAGAGGATGAGAAGATGGAGGAATGGTCTGTTTTCTCTCCCTTCGCTCTCATGAATTATGATCATGTCACGGTACTGTGTTCGCTACAGTTGGTAAACCTGTACTGACTTACTGTGGGGAGAAACGTCTCAGTGAAATCTCTTTGCAGTTGTGACAAAGAAAACATTTCTGTTTGCTGAAGATGATTTGTAGTACTTGGAGAACAAGACAGATCTACATAGATTACCATCTCTGACTGGCTCTGGACCAAGCCTGGAGGATCAGAACTCAACAAGTTAACTCAGTCTCCTTCCAGCAGATCCTGATCTCTTAAATACTCATCCGTTTTCCTATAAATTGTATGATTAGATGTTTTTTGCCATGACGCAAACCTCTCATGGCCTTACAACTCTATGGTGCATGGCTCTCCATTTCTCCTAAGTTTCCTGGAATCCTTTAAAATGCAGTCTGCTGTGGTCAGATTGTATGAAACAAATGATCCGGTTTTCTAACTTTCACTTAGTCCACTTTAGTAAGATTCAGTAACCGCTCAGTCAGCTGCACGGTCATTGATTCTCTGGATCCATCTTAAAGGAGGCTGACATGCTGTGAACATTTGGACTGTGTGCCACAGACCCGGTGTGCTACAGCACAACGGCGGACATGTGCCACGTTTCCATTAGTATCAGCTTGTCTCAACTTAACTCGCCTCGACTCGCGACACAAAATGAAAAAAATCCATCAAGAGCTTTCCGACTCAATGGCTGTGGGTAGCAAAGGAGTTTTCAGCAGTGTCAAGAGAAGCTGAAAAAGCCTAAAAGTGACTATCAGCAGGTCAAGGACCACAATGGATCAAACAGACGAGACTGGAAGTGGTTCCAACAAATGGATACAAAATATATATATATATGATTGTCTCTATGTCCTCCATCTTGGTGTTGTTATAGACCTTTTTGTGCACACTGATGTCACAGCAATTTCACACAAACCCCGCCCATTTTAGACCTGGTACTGAATTGCAATGGAAAAGAAAAAGGACCAACCTGAAACAAGTTCAGGCGAGTTAAGTTGAGACAAGCTGATAGTAATGGAAAAGAGCCAATGGTGACTTGTTGGCCTGATGGCCCTGTGCTCATTGCTTTTTCCCCCAAAAACATGCTCTGCAGATGAGAGCGAAAGGGAGAAAACACTAGAATAAGTCAAATTTTAAATCGGCTTCAGAGAGAAACCTAATTGCTTTTTAATTTAGATTTAGTCACGAAGGAGGGAGAAGTTTTTGCCTGTTTGCCAGAAGTCTCTCCTAGAGGAAGACACTGACATTTTTTTTTATAAAAGGTCTGTTTCCGCTCCCATTTTTATATGAAAAACATGATTCTGGTGATCAGTAAATGAGTTAGCAACTCTTATTTTGCTACTGTTTGATGATTTCATTAGGAATGTAGCAGTCAGCTTTCGGCTGGAATCCCAGTGACCACAGCAGAGAACCAAGGCCAATGGACAGCTTGCTACTTCGGTGTCTTCAGAGAAACCCATAATGAGAAACTGAGTTGTTGGGCATCCTCATTCTGGTAGTGCTGCTCAAATAAATAGTTGCAACAGTGTCATAGTTTATCATTAGTTTGGTGAAAAAACCAATGATTTGTGGGTCAAATTCAGAGACTGGACATCTCTTCTCACGTTTTTCTGGGCTACTACTGTACATGTCACACATCATGTGCATTTAAATAAAACGCACTTCCTATTGTAGTTTCAAATTTACAGTAAGACACTAAAATTTATAGAATCTAATTAGTTTAACTTGCTAGCACAGACAGCCATTTGAGGAATTTTACAAAAACACACCAACTTGTTACTTCACCGAGCTTATGGCAGATTCAGCAGCATGGAATTTACTAAAACCCCATCCAGGGTGTAGTCAGGTTGGTTGGTGCTACATAAAAAACACCAGTGGTCAGATTTTGGCCTTTCTGAGGCTTTTTGTTCTCACCATAGTGGGACAGTATGGCACAATCCAGGAAACCTAGCTTCTGCAAGAGAACGAAGTATTCAAGGAATCAGCACATGAAAGAGAACTGCCACTTCATTTGTATCTTCTTTCACTCAAGCATTAGAAAAATGGCCTTAATCTCAGCAGAAAACAGAAACTGAAATTAAATTACAGCATTAAGATTTTTTTTACTAGCATGAAATAAATGATCTTTTCTCAAATTGCCTAAAAAAATCTGTCTGAGTGTTAATTTTCTAAAACATATACATTATAATTTGTTGAAAAGCTTAATGAAAAAAAATCCCATAATGAAGCAATTTATAGCCTGGAAGACACTGAAAATAAGCTTTGAGATTGCCAAATTATCCACTTTTGTGTTTAGACTATTAGCATTTATAATAATCAGGGTTGGATGTGAGTGATAAAGGTTTGTGGTTTATTATTTTTCAGATTATGATGCATGTTTACTTACTTAAGGAAGGGAGTTTGCATGTTCTCCCTGTGTATGCATGTGTTATCTCCAGGTACTCTGGCTTAAATGGCCAACAAATTTCTCTCTCTGCCCGCCTGACCGGTGGTATAGAAAGTGAATTTTTAATGATCTTAGTCAACACTTAATCAACATTTAGCCATTAACACTGTTCTGTTAACTATCATACATGCAAGGCCATTTATGCTCCCATATGTATGTACATGGAGGCATTTGTTTCAAACGTTGTCATAAGTCATCGTCCTAATGCGTTGATTAAACCTTAACAGAGTATGCATTGTTACGTCAGTTCATCCCCTAGTGGGCAGTGCTGAGTTCAGAGTTCATTTCTGAGTTTTGACACAGTTTTTTTGCCCCCTAATTTCCTCAACTTCTTCTAAAAAGCCTTTCGTTAGGTGATATTTTATTTTTATTTTATTCATTTATCTTCCTGTTGCTTCTCTTCGTTCCTTTCACTGGCTGAACTCAACTGCCCCAGCAATTTCCAGTGGTAATGTTCCATTTTCTTTGTCAACCAAGAAACAGCTAAGCCCCCTAAAAACAGACCAAAATATGTGCATATCTGTTGCAGGAGATGAATGAAACTGTCCACCCGTCTGCATATGCGTTAATGAGCCTTTAGAATGACCTGGTTTATGGTGGCTTGCAACAGAGGACCCTTCAGGCATGTTAACCTTGTTTTGTTGTAAGCCTGTCATCACCATAAAGGAGAAACTGTGTATGCGCTGCTGCATGATTACAATGTTCATCCCCAGGTTGCTTCTATTCAGAGAGATCAGTCCTATTTACTGATTTCTGCTTCTTGTTTCCCGCTTCCTGTCAGACATTGGACCACAGAAACAAGCCAGAATGACATGAACTGGTCCTGTAAAAATATGCCATGTGATGTGAGGATTGAACCATGCAGTAAAGGAGGCATGACAAAAAGAGAAAAAAAAAACAATAACAGATACTTAGGTTTAATTTTAAAGTCGGGAAGGGTTTGGTTTCTTGTCAGGTTGGCACTTCAGTGCAGACAGTGCATAACTCCATGTCAGCGGTGCCACTGTTTGTTTTGGAAACTGCCCGTATTAAACAGATATGTCCAGCAGTCAGCTATTCTTGACAAATAGTGACACGTATGAATTTTCTTTGGCAGCAGGCCAGTTAGTTTTGTTATTGTAGTGTCAAATGGAAAAGGCACATAGATTCACCCACCCCACCCCCTAAAAAAAGAGGCGGTAACAGCGTGCAAAGCAGGGCAAAGTTTCGTCCTGTGTGTACTAGTCCTTACACCAACACAGTTGCTCTGTCTCATGGCTACATCTGCTGTAACTCAACACACCCAATAAAAAAAAGGCCCTGCTAATGTTTAGAGGTGCAGCCAGAAGACAATGGGAATCTAACACCAGCAGTAACATAGAGCCTGGCATTACTGGAACCGCTGCCAGGGCAGATGAACCGCTTCATAACCACTGGGAAGAGCCAACTCAAGGGCTGGCACAGGAGGGTTGCTTTTGACCATAGGGCGGAGGGTGAAAAGCATACAGGAATTTCAGTCAGTAAACTGGCAAGATGGACAGCGGTATACTGTTTAAGGGCAGTGGCCCTGAGGAATTCAAGGGTGATGGTCAAGAAAAGAACGCAGAGGTTGTGCCAAGGAGCCTTAGGTGGCGGCAAGGTTTCCGCACCGCAAACCTCGCCAGGCATGTGTACAAATATGCCTCATGGGGTTTAGTGTGACCTCTTAACCCTCTGCCTGTCATTGACTAGTCACAGAGAGAAATCTAATCATGATGTGCTAGGATGAATTACCAGTTAATGAGCACCAGAGACATTCATTACTTTTCACACAGCAGTAAACAAACTTTACTTTTCTCCATTTATTCGTTCTTATTCTAAACGGAAGAAACTGACTTCACGGTTATCGTGCTATCAAATGTCACTGGGGTGAAAGTTTTCCCAGAGATTAAAATATTATGACTCTTAGCTTATGTACGTGTCAGTCATTCTTCTTTGAAAAATAATTGATTATTATCCTGATAGTGATGATTTAGATTAAAAAATGAACATAAGTCAGAGGCAGAGTGCTCTGCTGTCTGTGCAAGTGTAGAAAGTTGTACAATTTTTGGTTAAATCAGTAATAAACTGTCAGATTTGTACTGTAAAATGCTAGACTTTTTCATTTTCAAAGCGTGACTCCAAGTTCTCCCGAGTAATGAATGTGAGCATGAGGGGTTATTTGTCTCTGTGTGTGTTGGCCTTGTGATGAACTGGTGACCTGTCCAGAGTCTATTCTGCCCCTTGCCTGATTATTGCTGGGATAAATGGTTTATATATGCAACATATGAATTTATATAGCACTTTTCCAGTCATGCCAAACACTCGGGTTCCACTACATGTCACATTCACCCATTAACACAAACACTCAAGTCTGGAATGGATCCTCCTTTCAACTTTGTGGTTGAAAAATGATTGCTCTTCCTCCTAAGTCAAAGTTACAGTTTGTGTATGATAGGATAGGATAGACTCCATCTTCTCCGTGACCATTAATCAGACTAAGCAGTATAGGAAGGTAATGTGTTGATATAATACACTTCTGAGCTAAAACACTGCTTCAGCTTTTTGAAATTTGTCCGTGTGTTTGTTTGTTCATACTATGTATAAACGTTTAGTCCAGGATGCAAAAGTCCCTTGGAGACAGCGGTGCTACATTACATACAACTACAGAAATCAACTATATGAGGCTCAGGAACATATAATATGGTTGAACGTCAGCAGTTGTGAAGCTGTGGTTCCTTAGGTAAAGCAGTTGTTGACCAGTTAGGGGGTTGGTGGTTTGATACCCCGTTTCCCCTCTCCACACGTCAATGTATGTTGTATGTATGTTGTCCCTGGTATTCCCATGTGAGTTACTCAGTGAGTTAAAAACATGAATGAAGTGGTGAAGGCATCTGGGGAAATTCTTCGATAAGCACTAGTATAGTAAAAATCCTGCGTCTGGTCAGACATCTGTGTCTGTGAAAAAGTGACAGAGATTGGAAAGAAAAGGGGAATTTTCAGTAAATTCTTCCCTCACTTTTGAGCTCCTCACCATCCAGACGATGTCTTATAGGCAAGTTCCTGGTGCCAGTTTGGACAGGCTGCTTGCGTCACTATAAACACGCCTCTGCACCATCAGGTTTGTCGGTATCTATGTTGTTATTATCAGGTCAGTAAATCTGTTTCTGATCTCAGCTGGACTTGAGTAATAAGGAACAGGAATACTTTGGTTTTTTGTCATCCTGTCTCCACAGAGAGCTATTCAGAAACTACGTCACAGGATGGGCTGAGTGAGTGTATCCAAACACACTTGTGCTAACACAGGACATCCCTGGGTGACCTTTAAGTCTTATCATAATAAGTCAAATGATGACTTGCTTGATCACATGGACTGGATGATTTCATTGTTTCTGAAATCCACAGTATGGACTTAAGCCTCTGAGCATTTGGGATCCTACTGGGTTTGCTTTTATTTAACCCTGTAAAAGCAAATAATTGCAGAGAAAATAAAGAAGGACCTTAAGCTAAGCTCCGATTAGAGCCCCTCTGTGTAAGCAAACATTAGTTATAATATTAGTCCAGCTATTGTGCATATTTTTAGCTCTTTGACATTTTTTGTATTTGGACATATTTGTGAAAACAGTGTCTCAAGCCAGAGATGATTGAAATCAGATGGGGTAAGCATGTTAAGGACCATAAATAATTAATTTTGTACGAGCCACTATGTAGGTAAAGATGGCCAGTGATGTCTTTATCAATAACTCCCTACTAAATAATAACAAAGGATCACTTAGTTTAGACTCGTCAAACAAAAATGTCTGCTGGTCCATAATTCCCACTGCTTTCGTCTGTTGTATATATTTAGCCAAGAGTAATTTCCAACTTTTACACACTGAAGTGTTTGATTTGGGAAGTATTGGTGTTAGCTGCCCTCTTCAATTCAATTAAACTTTATTTGTATAGCACCACTTCACAACAATGTTGTCACAGGGCACTTTATATACACGAATCAACATACACATCATTTCAAGCCAATTCATACATATCCTATCATAGAAACCAATTGATTCCATCGAGTCATGACTTCGATCCAATCCCCCATCCTGAGCTGCACACGGCGACAGTGGGAAGGAAAAAACTCCCCTTTAACAGGAAGAAAACCTCCGGCAGAACCCGGCTCAGGGTTCTACTGCCTTCTACTGTAGCTTGCTTGATCGCCTTCATGTCTGGTTGGTCAGTTAGAAATATTTCATCTGTCTGGATCTGGGAGTTCCAGCAGAATTTAGATTCAGTGTTATCCTCCAGCTGTGGTGGCATCGCCCATCTCCAGGACTTCCAGTCTGTGCATCTTACACCCTGCTACCTTGTGCCAGATCTAGACTATGTGTCTTGTCTGGTATGTTAGACGCTCACCTCTATGACTCTCATGCTCAGTGCCTGTTCTTGTGAAAGTCTGGCCGATACTGATATTAGCATTGGATATACTTGCTAATCCTAATAAAAGCAAGGGCATTGGTGTCAGCAAATATTTCAATAAAAATACTTCCCCATATCATGGAAACAGAATCATAAGTCTTATTTCCTGGCCAGCCCCTCCACATACAGACATAGGAAGTTGTGCAATGCTGTGTTACAACTGTTTTGAGTTAGTAGGCAGAGAAGCAGCTGCATGTGACCGACTGCTATGTTAACATTTAGCATTCATGTTACATTAGTGATTTATAGTGATTTGGCGTTATTACTCATGATAAAATCCCACTAAGTAAACGGCAACATGCCAAATATGCAGGGCTGAAGTTTCCAGATTTGGCACGAATGCTGCCAATTGACTTGCCGTCACATGAAAGAGCACACCAACTTTGTTGCCCTTAGATGAAAAGCACAACAAACCACAGCAATTACAAAGTTGCAATCAATTAGAAAAACAAAGCCAAAAAGCCACTGAAAAGTTTCACAATTTATTGATCTGAATGTTCTGTGACAATCATCCCATGCTAACTGATAGTTTAACCTTTGCTAGGCCATTGAATAACAGAAACATCATAATACATCAAAGTTTGTATTAACAATGTTATTTATTTAAATGATAAATCTAATAAACCACTTAATAAAATGACACAGGTGTTGGATTGGTCTTCCTTATTGGCAGATGACTAAACCAAATGTATTGGACAAAAAACAAAAAAGAACTGGAATATCTGAAGTTCTTGTGCAGCCATGATCAGTGCTTCCATGCTAAATACCCTGCAGTGGCTTACCCCTCCATGGTGGCTCCGCCTCCCACTTTATCGGAGATACTTTTTATTTTACTGCACCCTCTCTGCAGGTACAGGGTCATCATGCAACATTATTAAGGTTTGCACGAAATACCTTAACAAATTATTTCAACCCAACTAAACTATCTAAACGAGGAAGGGTACATCTGATGGTGTTTTGGAATGTTTGCCTGCTGGAGCTCCATGTTTCAGCTGGAACACCTCACCAGTGAGGCGTCCAGGAGGCATCCTAACCAGATGCCCGAGCAACCTCAACTGGATCCTCTCGATGCAGAGGAGCAGCGGCTCTACTCTGAGCCCCTCCTGGATGACCGAGCTTCCCACTCTATCTCTAAAGGAGAGCCCGGCCACCCTGCGGAGGAAACTCATTTCAGCTGTCTGTATTTGTGATCTTGTTCTTTCGGTCACGACCCACGGCTTATGACCATCGGTGAGGCAAGGAACATAGATCGACTCGTAAATCGAGAGCTTTGCCTTCTCACTCTGCTCCTTCTTCACCACGACAGACCGGTGCAGAGTCTGCAGTAATGCAGTCTCCTGTCAATGATTGACAGGAGGATAGATGCACCTATCCTCCTGTCGATCCATCTTTCCCTCACTTGTGAGCAAAATCCCGGGATATTTTAACTCCTCTTCTTGGGATAGGACTTTACTCCAGACCTTGAGAGGACAATCCACCCTATTCCGGCTGAGGAAAGTATGTAGCAGGGCTCCACATTAAATATTGTGTCTTCCCGCTCATCACCTCATGGCCCAAATTTGAACTTTTAACAAGTCATATCTGATTACTAAACAATGTATAAGGGCATAATTACAACTCGATTTTCTCTCACATTATGACCAATCCATTTAAAGTTGAAGCAGAGAACAAATAGCCCAGCGAGTTTAAAAGTAATCATCTAATTTAACAACTGTAACCCAATCCCACAAGTCCTACTGTCTGACTGCTGTATGATCTATGCATGTACTTAATAGCTGTACTACACAGCATACACACATCTACACACACTTGCACAACAATTTAATGTTGGTGTTTTATTAATACTGTGAGACTAACAAACTTTCTGTTATGTAAACATCCCATCCACACAATTATTTCCTGCTCCCGTCACATGACTGCATTAAATGGAGACTCACCTTTGTAATTTTAGCAGTTTCCTGCTGTGGCGCCACAAGGGCAGCCTCACAACACGCCCTTGTCTACATTATGCAGTGACTTCCACTAAAGAGTGGGCTTTATACTGCTGTGAGCCTAATGCTGTTTTTATAACACATGATGAAGACAGATAATAACTGTCCTGTGGTCTTGTGAAGACGTTTAGTGTTTTTGCTGTACAGATGGGATCTACAGTGAGTAATAATAAACTGAGATACTGTTCCTGGAAATATGAGAAAATCTCTTCTCTTTAAATACACTGCAAGTAAATCTAAGAATCAGAGCAAAGAGGCTCAACAAGATTCTAAGAAAATCAAGATGATTGTTAGGAATTTTATTCTTGTTTTAGATGAAACAAAATGAAGTGATTTCTTTTTTTTTTCAGTTTGCAAGTTTCTTGCAAACTGTGACAAACTTTGTCACATTGCAACAGAAGATCTAAATCCTGACTCAGCAATCAAGCGGCAATTTGTGGTGGTGAAAAGTAAGGTCTATGTGGGAGTGCCAAAGAGTTGCAGTTCTCCGCTCTTCCAATGTCAAAAAGGCCAATTTCTCAGCAGAACTAAACATATTAAACAGCCTGGAACAAAGAAAAAAACATTTTAGGTTTAATAGGGGTTTACTTTTATGACAAATGTAGGGAGAGTGAATTTTTCTTATAACTTATTGGTTTGAAGTAATTTAATCTTGATATTTGGTGCAACTGGGGGCGTGTCCTCTGTGGATTTTAGCCAGCTAACAGTCTGACTTAGCTTTAGCTCCCCTTAGCTGGTTAGCTGAAATGATCGGAGAAAGGACCCAAAAGCAGCACAAGAGATCTGGGCAGGTTAACAGTCTTTATTTTAGCCACTTGGTGAGGTTCGGTGCTGGAGTTGAACTCTGGTTCCCAATGAGCAGAGCAGAGTAACCTTCCTCCGGACCGACAGAGTAGACAACTAGCACAACAAGATGACTGAAGATCCACAACTCACGGTTGGGGGTCCTCCAGGACAGAAACCCAGTAACCACTGGGGAGCAGGCTCCAAGGGCAAGGCAGGAAGCGGAAATCGGGGACGGATCAGGTCGGTAACGGGCAGGCAATTGTGGTCGGAGTGCTGGAAGGTCAGGCATGAGAGCAATGACAATCTGGCAGTGAGTGAATGGTGGAAGCTGCATATATACGCAGGCTGAACTGATGGGGATTGTCAACAGGTGGCAGAGGCAGGTGAGAGCAGTGAACTGATTAGGGGTGTGGCAAGCAGCAATGCTGGAGGAAGCAAGGCTGATTGTGACAGCTAGCCCCTGTTAGTTTATTGTTGCTAGAGAGGGAGAGGGAGGGTTGAGGGGTAGGGGGGAGGATCGGTAGAGGAAGGGGTTGGATGGGAGGGAGAGAAGGAGCTGGTTGGGGGGGTGGGCTACGGACATGTACTTGTCCTTGGGGTTTCCTCCCTTGGTATCATTGTGGTGCCAGCCTGGGTGGTTTTGCTCGGAGCAGGTGTATCCCGCAGGGTCTTGGTCGGGGCTCTGCCAGGGGGATATGGATGGTCCTTGGCCTTGTAGGGTGCTGGCTCTCCGTGTGGTCCATGCTTCAGCGCCCGGGGTCCGCCGGCCCTGCTCGCCGTCGCCCTGTGCTACTCGGTGCCCGTGCCCCGTGGTGCCTTGGGGCTCCTGACTGGGTGCTTCCTTCGCTCTGGGCTTGGGGGGTTTCTCTTTTTTTTCTCTTTTTCTTTTCCCCTGCCAGGTCCAGCACTGCCACATCAGGACTGATGATGAGTTTAATAAAAATAATGATAAAAATATTCAAAATATCAAGAGCAGCCATATGCATGACATGTCTCCCTTGACAGAGCAAATCTGTCTGGCAAAAATACAGCACACAGATTGCTGTGAAAAAGAAAAGAAAAAAAAAAGTTTAGGTGCTTGATTATCTCTTAGCTACAGTCAGGTCAGAGTTTGATAGATGCCATTCCATCCCAACACTCACAGATCTACCTCTTTTACCATTTTTGTCTATTCCAGGAGAGACAGCCTGCGTGATGCAGCCAAGATGGAGAGAGCAGGAACTGTCCAGTGAGCTTCACTTCAGTCTTTCAGAAACCTACGGATAACGTCATGGAGGCTTCTTCTATCTTTACAATCTATGGTTGTAATCACTTTTGCAGGCTCGTGCACTTCTGGTGTCCAATATGGTGCAATAAAGATGCATAAAAACCTATTTTCACAGTATAAATGCAAGTTCATGCACAAGATACCCTAAAAAACTTTGGGTATGTGACGCTATAGAGCCTCATTTGTTGTCCAGAATATAGAAATACATCATCAGTTCAGTTTAAACTCTTTAACATAAAGATGATTGTAAAACTATGTGCATAAATCTTCTACTCTTCTCATACAATGTATGATGTTGGTGGCAGGAAATGATTTCACTGCACTGCTGGAAGTGAGATGACTGTTAAAGTTGGAAACAAATCTTTTTTATTGACACCCTAGAGGAGTGTGTGGGGGAGTCATTTGTGGGGGAACAACAACTCAACCAGAGGAAGAACACATTGGAGAGGCTGGGACAATAAGAGGCTTGAAGGGTGAATGGTAGAAAAATAAAAGTTTTGGCCCTGAAACTCCAGCTTCCCTGCAAACTCAGAGTTTGGCCCATTTTGTGTGAGATGACTTCACACTTTGCACCTGAATACACAGATTTGATCTTAGCGGGATGGTCTGAACCAGAATTTTCAGCGTGCTGACATCAGTACGGCTGCTGTAAATTTCACAGAACTGACATTTTTTTCACAGAAATTTCCAGGCTAGCCCGGATATCAGATACCAGAAGCTGATCAACTGATCGGATTATAGTTGGATGAATCCAAGCTCTTTTCTATCAACAATAACATGTCTGGGTTAAAGGATTCTTTACTTCAGTGAAACATATTTGTGTCGTCTGTAAAAAGCACCAAAAGTGAGGTCCTCCTTAAACATCCCCTTCCGTTTCAGTCTTCCAGCTGTTTTACAGAGCATCCTGTACTTATCGCTACTTGGACATGTAAAATACTGAAATCATTCACTAAAAATATTGGCAGGGCACATGTGTCTCGTTTATAAACAAACTTTATTTTCTCTCCTTCTGTCAGACGTTTTCCACTGCAGGGATGGATGGTTATAATGAGAGTTCCAGCGTCCAGCTATTTTTAAGGCTGGAGACAGGCTGTTATTGCGCTGGAGGTAGCGAGGCCTTTGGGGTGGTGGATTATTCCATAGACCTGCACTCCAGACTTTATGGGTCTGAAAATAACTGTCCCACCTATCCCTCGTAATGCTCCTCCCATGGTAATCACAAAGTGCAGCCATCCATAAATGAATGTGGTATCTGCTTAAAATGTCATCTCAGCAATATTAGGTGAACCCAAGTTCAGATCAGAATCTCTCAAATGGTTTTACACATTCACTGCTCACTAATGTGTGCTTAGAATACAAAGTAGGTTCTTTATTTTTATGTGCACTCTGCTGGTTTTGGACCAGACATCTTTACCAGAATCATCTGATCTAATAATTTTCCACCAGGATGTTTATGATTTTAACCGCAAGGCAGCAGCGGAGGTAACGGCTCACTCTGAGGACGATGACTTTCAAAGGCTGCAGATGTCATGATGAAAGTGGGTAACGAATAGCTTTTTTCCTCATGTCCACTTTCTCCATGTATGACAAGTTAAGGAAGAAGTTAAACAATTTAAGACTTGATACTGGTTGGATTTGCCATTTCACATTTTAAACCCAAAGCTAGTCCTGAGAGCAGCAATGTTGCATCCTGTGTTATTTTTAACGGTGTATAAAAGCATCTGTAATTGCACTGAAACACATAAGGGATGCTTTCTTTATAGGGAAGTTTACAGGGCCTTTGGGTCTTGCAGTTTTAGACAGCCTCGCTACTGCAACCAACCAGACACCGATGAAGCCTCCACTTGGAGGCTCTTCCTTTTTCTATGGAATTGCAATGCTTGGTGTGGTTTTGCATGATGTCATCAGGGTTATCTCTGGCTTAGCATGAAGACAACCTTATGGTGCTCATTTCAAACGTCAGGGATGCTCACCAGACAGGGAAGGTACAAGATCCATCACAAACGCATACATGAGGGACTACAGCTGGATTTCCAACACATTTCATAAAGCCAACTTCTCGGTGCCCGAACACGAGGGCTCATCATTAAAAAAACCAACCCATGTTGCTTTCCCCAAATCTTGTCAAGAACCAGATTTAGTAATGTTCGGGAAGTTCCATCTGAAGTCTCGAAAATGAAGACCAGTTCCACCACCGTCTCTCTGACTCATTGAAGGACCTTTCCTGTCAGGAGGAAAGTTTGTGAGAAGATGTTGTTGGGATGACAGAGTTAACATGAGGTCTAAGGGAAACATTCAGAATTTTTATTAGCCGTATCAGATTTCAGTGTGTGCTGTGTGTGTGTAACTGTTTACACTGTTTCTCCAGCTGACAGTCAGGTGAGGAGAAGCTTTGTGATGAAAATGTTCTAAATGCTAATTTTGCTGAAGGTTTTCTAAGGGTGTTGTTCTAATCAAGAGGCCATAGGGTAACATTCAAGGTCCCTGAACTGATCCATCAAGGCAGGTTTATTGGACATTTCATGGACAAGAAAATTCTAAGTGCTTCACATAAAGCATCAGAAGCGTTACATGAGTGCAGGAAGCATTAAAAGTACATTTAAAACTAACTTTCAAAAGAAAGAAATGAGAAAACCATGATAAGCAAGACATAAAAGTTAAAGTTTGAGGAGTTAACAGTTGTTCTGATCGATGTCGGTGAATGGAAAAGTTTTAAACAGCTGAGTCTGCAGTTTCCTGGGGGTTTGTTCCACATGTGAGGAGCATAAAACCTGAATGCTGCATCTCTGTGTTTAGTTCTGTCTTGACCTTCATGACCTGGGGGGTCTGGTTGGTTCGAAGCAAACCAGAAGACCCTGAATGTATTTTGGTCCTAAACTATTCAGGGTTTTGTAAAATAACAGCAGGATTTTGAAGTCATGACTTTGTCAAGCAGGAAGCCAGTGTAAAGACCTGAGGACTGGAGTTGTAGGATCCCCTTCCCTGCAGCAACAGCGTTCTGGACTATCTGCAGCTGTTTGATGGACGTTTGATGTGAGACCTGTAAGGACACTGTTACAGTAGTCTAGTCTAGTAAAGACAAATTCGCCGGTGTCACCGTTCTTACAGCAGCCCTGAGAGTCATAACACCAAAACGTCTTGGGGTCATACAACAGACATTTTAAAGAGGGTCAAACCCCTTGTTGCTAAAGTATAAATCCTCTGATATGAGGAAGGAGCTGGCCATTTACCTACCAAAATAATGTTCAAGGTGCTGTGCTTAAATGTTAGGTAGTCACATGCAGCAGAATATAACTCGATATCCTTTGCAAGTCACAAAGATCTGAAAGAGGTTCAGTAGAGCATTGCACAGCCCCCAGCCATCTCTCCAGCAGCCGTGGTCAGAGCTCTCACAAAGGACCATAGGAGAACTTCAGACCAGCAGGGCTCTGATACAGTCCCTTTGAAACCTTTCCAGTTGCCTGGTTGTGCCGATGGCCATCAGACAGGACGCACCAAAGACCCTTGCTTCTGTGTTTCCTCGATGGAAACAGCACCGGCTGTTTCTCTTTGCAGATGTGGATCACTTGCTAGGTTGAGAACTAAACCTGTCCCACTAAATTAGTTTATATTGGGAATGCCTCACTAGTTTGACTTCAGATCGTTTGATTAGGCTCCTGACTGCACTGAACACGAGAGAATGGTTGACTCTGGTGACTGCACATCATCTCATTAACAAAGAAAATGTGTCAACCCCAAGCAGTGCCTTGATGTGTCAAAGGTTACAATCTCTGATGAGAATTCAACGGACTGCTTTTAGAGGTTTTAGTGCCGGAGTTGTAAAATGCCTAATTTCTTCTCCCTTCCTTTTTGGCATGGAAAGGTTTTCAATAAAAGGCATAACAGGCTGTACTCACATGTGCTCGGGCATAATTCAGCAAACCAGTGCACCACAAAAAGTCCCATCTTGATGATATATTAGTCCAGTGTTAGCAGAGGCCAGCAGAGAAGA
Organism: Telmatherina bonti; assembly: GCF_933228915.1. Taxonomy (NCBI): domain Eukaryota; kingdom Metazoa; phylum Chordata; class Actinopteri; order Atheriniformes; family Telmatherinidae; genus Telmatherina; species Telmatherina bonti. Next base: position 32,226,751 of record NC_136613.1, on the reverse strand, counting down.
GGGAAGACATCTTTGTGGGAGGACATCCTCAGAAACTGCTCACTCTGTAGTTAATCACCTCGTCTGCAGAGATTTCTTCAATTTGTTTGAATCTTCATGTAAACAACACAACGGTACGATTACACATCCGGCTTATTACCTGGAAAGCTAATCAACATGCTGTTTTTCCTGCCATCCATGATGGGAAAGAGACTTCTCCAGTTTGTATATGGAACTGGTAATTTAAACAAACAGTGATTGACTAAAGACCCTCTCCCCCAGAGATCTGTTTAACATTTAAAGTTGCTTTCAGTGATGTCTTCCACCTGCGAGCCTACAATAATGCAGAGGCAGCTTGTGACTGGTTGGTGCAGCCGTTCACCACTGCAGAGTGCACAGGGTGGGTTAAACTGTATCACTCTTCTGCACTGCTCCAGAAAAAATCATTAATTCATTTGTTAAAAATAATTCTTATAAAATATTCTTTTTGTACCGAGGTTCAGTCTTTTGAACAGAAATTATAGTTGTGGTAAAAATGGCAATGAAGAGGAACATTTTTCCTGTTAAATCAATCAGAATGATTCTTCTGCATTTGAGACATTCAGTCTGTTATCTGCAATCTCCAAAAGACCCCGAATACTTTGCAAGATGCAGTGTTAGTGTCTGAATTGGACCTGCTAACATGCCCGATGTCCACTGTCTGTACCAAACATGTCCACATCGATGTTACTGCAGTAGAAAACTAAATAAACTAAATACATCTTTCTATCAAGATCATTCATCTAAGAATTCAAAGTCTTTAAAAATCGAAGGAATTAACTTAAAACTTTTAAAACATGAGGTCCTACAGCTGAGAGACTTTAAAAGCAGATTGCACCAAACTGGGTCAAAAAAAGTATTGGAAACCACGCCTGAACTCAACTGCACTAAAACCTCCAGTTTTATTCTGCTTCACTTCATCAGAGTTGACTATTGCAGAGATGTTTTACATGTTGTATTATGATCTGATAGAAGTCTAAAGCTACAACTGCATTATGCAGAGGACATTTACGTCATCAATGAAAGCTTTTGTTTCTTTTTTATCTAAACCTATATATATATATATATATATATATATATATATATATATATATATATATATATATATATATATATATATATATATATATATATACACACATATATATATATACACATATACATATATATATATATATATATATATATATATATATATATATATATATATATATATATATATATATAAATATATATATATATATATATATATATATACCTGTCCTTTGGCCCACATATTAAGCAGGTTACTAAAACAGCCTTCTTTCATTTACGTAATATAGCCAAAATTATGGACATTCTGTCTCAGAGTGATGCAGAAAAACTGGTTCACGCTTTTGTTACTTCGAGACTAGATTACTGTAACTCTCTATTACTGGGCTGTCCTAAATATGCCCTGAAAACCCTTCAGCTGATCCAGAATTCTGCAGCCAGAGTCCTGACCAGAACCAGCATGAGAGATCATATTTCTCCAGTTTTAGCCTCTCTTCATTGGCTGCCTGTTGAATCTAGAATAGAATTTAAAATCCTTCTCCTTACATATAAAGCCCTCCACAACCAGGCACCACTATATATCAAAGACCTCATAGTTCCTTATATACCAAGCAGAGTACTTCGTTCGCAGACTGCAGGCTTACTTGTGGTTCCTAGAGTCTCAAAGAGCCGAGCAGGAGGCAGAGCCTTTGGTTATCAGGCCCCTCTCTTATGGAATAAGCTCCCAGTTAGTGTTAGGGAAGCAGACACCCTCCCCACCTTTAAGACTAGGCTGAAGACTTATCTGCGGAGGGACATTTCCTGATACACTGAGCTTCTTTCTTTCTCTCTTTATTTCTCTCTTTTATCCCCCCCCCCTCCCTCAATAACAGTGTTGCATCATTAACATGTATGTCTCCTGTCTCAGCAGGTCTCCCTGGCTGGAAGTAGCAGTTCCTGTTGTCTGTTGTCTTTCTGTCCTCTTCCCCCCACACAGCAGAGGCAGATGGCTGCCTGTCCTGAGCCGGGTTCTGCCGGAGGTTTCCTTCCTGTTAAAAGGGAGATTTTTCCTTCCCACTGTCGCCAGTGTGCTTGCTCAGGATGGGAGATTGAGTTGGACTCAACTCAATCTGTTGGTTTCCTTGTATAGGAAATGTATATATATATATATATATATATATATATATATATATATATATATATATATATATATATATATATATATATATATATATATATATATATATACCATTACATTCTAGTAAAAAGGTGCACCATGTCGTCTTGCTTATTGCGTTGTCATGTAAGATATCATTGCCCTGTCTTGTGATTCACATGGTATTGCCAGATTCTTGCCAATGCCCAACCCCTATTTACCAGCGAAGAATAAATCACATTATCGTTTCTGAAAAATCAAAACGTTGGTGATTATTCTTTTAAACCATAACTGGGACTTTCTCAGTGTATTGTACCAGTCTTACTCCAAAGCTACGCCCAACAACACGCTCTATCTGCGTGCCTCTAGAGTTTGAACCTTTTTTTTCTCCGTGAGGTAAACATCATGGAAGCAGTTGTCAACTAAATAAAAAACAGCAGGCAGCTGAATACAGGCATGAAAACATAGAGCTCATCTTGTATGATGGAAATCAGCTTTACAGTTGATTTATTTTTTAATTATTTTTAGCAACTAAAAGAGCCTGCTCAGAAAATACAGCTGGACAGCTTTCATCTTGTCACCTTTCTAGACATATAACTAAATACAAGTTCTATGTTAGAAGTCTCAACAAACAAAACATGCTGCGTTACAATCAGCAGCATGATGGTAGGTCTCGATACAAACATGCAGCAGTTCAGCACAGCAAACATTAAACAAGCCATGCGTGAAGGCTGTTATAAATCATTTTATTCTACAATCCCTTCAGCAGAGTATGAGCAAAACCTTGACTGCATAGTTGCTGACTTGACTGACACCCTGACAATGGTTTACACAGCCTTATAATGAGACTTTTAGTGGTAGTATAAGGGCTCTTATACACCAAAAAAAGTCAGCCCAAAAGAGTGTTCATGTCATCAGTGTTTAAACAGTGAAATAACATAAAAACACTGCCAAGGAGTTTTCCAAATGTTACCCATGATTTACAACAGGGTTCTTAAACTCCAGACCTTGAGGACCACTGTCCTGTAGTTATGTCCCTAAAAGCTTTACTCACACTAATGGGTCATTGTGCAGAACTTGACAAGAAGCTGGAATGTGAATTATACTGTACGGAAATGACTGGAAAACTAAGGATTGTGGTAAGATTATCAGCTGGTCTTCAGTTCTCCCAGTATCACCACTTTGTTGTGAAAATGGTTTGAATGTTTGGTTAGTCATTAGCTTTCTGTCATCACTTTACTCTGGTTGTCCAACATTTCAAATAAGCACACATTTCCTCTGGCAACAACAAACACAAAACTAAAAGACTGCATCTTTTTCTGGACTTACAGCTTCTTCAAAAACCATTCGGCCATTCTGGGAGTCAAGAGCTCTAACGGACACCATGGACAATGTCTTCTTTCAAATAAAATGGTTTTAGGCCATTTAGGGCTTAGCTAATTAAAAAAATCTTTTCTGGATTTAATGGGTGGCCAAAGACGTGAGGTTAAAATATGAGAAATGTGATTTCTCTTGGAACACTTTGACAGACTTTTAGATAAGCTGGATGATTTGAGGCGAGTTGTCTAGACATCTAGCTACAGTAGCCTCACAGTCAGTCCGAGATGTGATCAATTTTTCAGCATCGCTTTAGGGAATATTGTTCCTGATTTTGAATATTTTTTGCAGATGAAAAACTGTTGTACTTGAAAGCTATTCAATATGTAAAAAGCGGCTGCTGAATGACTGTAGAAAAGATAATCCTTCATAAAAGACTACGACAAGGTTCCTCATAGCAATGGGAGCCACAGTAATACCACCAAATACTACTACAGAGAATTTATTCTGAACACCAAATACAATGACCTCAGTTTTAAATTAATTTTAAGAGCAGATAATTGCAGGAAATTCATGTTTTGAAGCCGCTAAGACTGGACTGAAGCTGTAGTAGCTGACTTGAGGGGTAAATAAAGCTGAATGTCATCAGCATAACAATGGAATATTCCTGAATGATATTGCCCAGAGGTCCCACATAAAGACAATGAACTGACCAAGACAAGAACTTCAAGGAAAACCACAACAGACCCTGGTGTGCTTAAAGGTCACATCACGATCATGGAGACATGAGACAGATATGATTTAAACCAGTGTGAGGTGGCGCCCTCGGCTCGGCTTTTCTTCTTGCTGCTGTTTAGCAGATAAAAGCTACATTTGTTAAAGAATATCTGCATGTGTTGCAGACTGTTGATCTGACTCTGCACATTTTGACTGCACTACATTTTATTGAAATCTATCAACGAGCTGCAAAGATAGCAAACCAAAGTTTCAACCAAAACATTTATCATCACTCAGTTTTACTGTCTAACTGAAAAATGAAACTCAAGGCTAAGTTTTAAAGTTTCCCCATGCTGATATCTTAACAGAAGAGTCTGGCCTACACAACTTCTTAAAGCTCTTAAATTGGAAACAATATTCCATTATTCATGCTTCATTTCTGGATTAAATGATACATGGTCATCATGATGTGCTTTCAAACATAAAGCCAGCCTCCTCGCTGACTGCCAGACAGACACGGGTTACTTGTTTTGAGAGTACATGTGTGCAACAGATCTGTTGTCCTAGTTGGGCAGGAAGCTGGAGGAAACTTGAAGAGCAGAGGAGAGGGAGACATTTACATCACCAGAAAATGAGCAGTGATGAGGCTGCTTCAACCGTTTCATAATTTCATAAACAGACAAGATCATCCTTTACAGTGCGATGTAATCAGGTCACAGTAGAGCGTTGAGCCAGAGGAATGTCAGACAAACACAGGTGGTTTCCATCCCAAGTTTCCAGCTAAGCAGTGCAGCAGAATTAGTTGGAGCTTTTCAACACTGACACAGCTTCAGACGTTTTGAGATCATGACTTGTTTTTGCATCAGACACATTTATAAATATGATCTAGCTCTTAATCTGTTCTGGAATTTGGATTTCTCACAGTATTTCTATGGAAGTGGAAGTTATGTCAACTAAAGTGACATCCTTCTTATAAAGGTTAAGCTGCTTTGTAAAAGAAATAATATAATAATTCAGTGGTATGCAAGCTAGAGCAATATGTTTGTATTTACTTCTTCCCAAGCATTTGAATGTATGGTGTGATTACTGATTGTAAAAATTGCAGGAGGACTAGTAAAGCAAACATCCTGCCAGTTTACCTGGCTTTAAAAGTGTTATTGTAAAATCTACTGTTCAGGGCACGCAAGGCCTTTCAATTAAAACGGGAAGGAAAACAATGAAGCCGTGAAACAAGAGATAGCTTTGCTTGCTGGTTGCCATGGCAGCAGAGGAAGCACTATACTCTAGGCAAGACACCCTGATGACATGGGCCCATGTAAAGGGGCAACTGGCTGTTTGTCTTCATAATTGGTCAGCTAATCAAAACAAGCTATTAATTTGCCATTACAATATGTATTTCCTTTTCCACTGTGTATTTTTGCAGGTTGCTGGGGGACGTCTGCGCCGTGCAGCCTGTGAATGACTTTTGCAGAAGCTGAAATATCCTGACAACAACTTGGTTCCTTCCCGTTAAAACATAAAATGAAGCAGTCTCCAAAGAGTCACACAGCAATTGGTTTGACTTTTCTCTGGCCGGTGAACACAGTGGAGTAGTGAGTGGAAAATTAGTTGATTACAGCCAAATCCAGAGCTCTTAAGGTGATGAAACGAGCAGCTGGGTGACAACGCCACGGAGCATAATGCATTGCAAACGGATGGTAATCTATCATTTTTGTCCATGCATCACATATAATATAGCCTAAGTTATACTGGATGATTATCACATTGTGCTTACAGTAGTGACAGTAGAAAGAAATATTTAACAAAGATCAAATATTAATTGATTTTAAAGCATTTTTCAACAATATTAGTTTTTGGAAACATCCTCAAACTTAGACACAACAATCAGTCATCATATTCATAACCTCTCCAATGATTGTGTGATTTTAACAAAAGAAAAAAACAAAGGAAAATGTTGGCATAACAGAAGAAGAAGATGGTAGAAGAGTGGGAAAGAAATAGCTTCACTTGTTCTGGTGCAACCCTGGTCGTGTTCCATATACAGCATATTTTATCTGCGCAATGGAAAAAAAAAACTTAAATATTTATATCAGAATTTTGTTATATATCAGAACGGATTTAAAAAAAAAACTTAAACATCAAAACTGAAGCATCAGTCACTATTAACTGCTGATTATATGTCTGAAAAGTTCAAAGAAAAATTAAATAAATTCAGCATCAGACATCGGAGAAGTTTAATGTCAAAGTTTCAACACCATAAACAATCAAATAAAAACACTTCAACATAAACTTTTGTCTTATAAGATTGAAATGCTTCAACCATTCAGCATGTTTAGGTATGTAACATGGTCTGACAAGGCTGAATGTTTCAAGTCAATCAAACTTCCAACAAATACACAATATTTTGAGAACTGTGTAAAGGAAAAAAAACAACAAACAAACAAAAAACAGAATACAATAAGACCAGGTAAAATAATCAGTGTTTCTTTCAGTCCTGTTCAGTGGAGTTGCTTTTTGATAATGTTTGAGTAAAAGTCTGGAAGTCTTTGGCTATGTTGAGGGAAAGTGACGAAACTTAATGTTTATTGGAATCTGAATGAAGCCAAAGTAGAGTTATGTGGACAGACCATGTATGTGTACAGTAAGCAGAGTTTAGATTTAGCTATATGAAGTATTTCAGAAGTTTTTACACATCTTTCAAACTTTATAAATATTGTAAATTCACTGTGGATTTGGGTAAGATCCTATTTTAATGACCTGTTTGCCTTTTAATACAATGGAGTTGACACCTCAGCAACTCTGACTTTCACTTTTTGACTTTGACCTTGCCTTTGCCACGGTCACAACTACACTTGTAGATTTCATGTTTGTTTTACTTCTGACTTTTTTTATGAATACAAAAAGGTTTTGAGCTTTTAACTTATATTTAACTGAAATATTTCAGTTGTTTACCTTTCAAATAGTGGCATTTAAACCTAAAATACACAGGATGTGGTTTAAAATGGACATACAGAGTAAATACTGGCTGTGACCAAGGTTGCAGTTACATAACTGTTGTTTCTTATCATTGAAAACAATTTAATAATTCTTACAATCATTTCCATCCTTCTATTTAAAATTGCATTTCCTGCAACACTTCAGCTGGACCTTCTATTAAGCTTTATTGCCGCTCTCACGTCAAAGCCAGCTTCCTCTGGAAAATGCTTCCCCATGTGTTTCCCGTGGTGCAGTAGGTTAGGTCTCGGGTTATCTTCAGGTCAGGTGTTACAAAGGGAGCTGTGTTAAAGCTGGGTTAAGGTAAAGGAAAATACAAGCAGCAGCTCAGCATATTTCAAATATACAAGTATGTCTTATGCTTTGTTTTGTTTCTTTCAAACAACAAACTTTGAAGCGGCTTTGTTTTGCTTTTTAAAAACTGCAAATGAAGCTGTGTGTAAGCTTAAGATTAACGTGCAGTTTTTTTAAACTCTAGCAAAGTCTACAAAGAGTCATTTGTGGGAAATGTAAGTCAGAATGAGCAGTTCTGCAACGTCCTGCAGGGTCATGTGACCACCGCAGCAAACCAAACCTGTTCTCAAGCTTGTCAGAACGTATTTATATGTTATGTTAAATACACCATCCTTTCTCCAAATTATTTTATTTCCTTTCTTGTGTTGTGTTTCTTGTGTTGTCCTCGTATAAAAGATCTGTGGAGTCAAAAAAAATCTTCTGATTCTCCACTTCCATGACAAATGTCTTGTTATCCATGATAGGAAAAAAAACAACCCACTGAGACCCCCTGAGGATTCACCTCTCATTGTTAATGACAAAATCTTTATAGAGTTCACGATACCAACCTGCATTTCCCCTCAGGGATGAATAAAGTAGTATTGATTGATTGATTGATTGCATGGGGGACTGGTACATATGCAGAGAGCTGCGACAAGGTGCTTTTGGGATGCATCGGTCACCTCACCCACCATAGACTGAAACAGGCCTTTATGCTGAACAGCATCACTCCAGCAGCTTCGGTTCTGATTGTTTTGAAGACATCAGCAAGTATAAAAACCTCTCCAAGTCACCAGTCACTTCTGTGGAAAAATAGCCTGCCCATTATAACAATGCTGGTGTGTGGACCATGAGAGGAACGCTGAGGAGTGAAAGTCTTTAGGGAAAGAAGTCGCCTTTTGATGTCCCAGACGACATGGATGAACGGTACAGATTTTCATTGGATGGACTGTCATACATTTATTTTCTGAGGGCTGCAAACATTGAATTAATTCCATCAACACAACAGAGAGCTAAAGCCTCGTCAGAGACAGCTTTCAAGTATATTTTTTCAAGTCAGTTTTTTCGACGCAGTTGTACTTTATCAAAATGTTAGAAATCTTGCTTTTATTTTGAGAAAAAATGTAATAGAATCAGCTTAGAAATGATCTGTTTAAATCAAGTAGAGTTCTCATTTCATGTAGTCTGCATATTTATGCCGGCTATTTCTGTTGGTTGGAATTAAAGATTAATGAGCACCTTGCAGTATTAAATCATGGCTGTTCACGCACACAGATAGATGCTAGGTGTGGAGGTGTTCCTAAATAGACGAGCTTACCACTAATTTTGACAGGAAAAAAGTGAGACTATGTGAGTGTCGCCAGTTACATTTGAGTGACCACTGATATTTCTAGGCCTCCTGCCAAACATTGCGTGGGAAAACCCAAGCCCCCTATCACAGGAAAGGTAAATCATACTCAGTATGAGTTATTGTTTTAAATGTGCCTGACTTTTTTCTGCAAATGTCATGAAATCCATCTTTTATATTTGGCGTAGCACCAAACAGTGTTTTATTATGGTACATAAGAGTACTGTGAGAAAGTAAGCAGGTTTAATTGTAGTGAAACGTACATAAAAAACTACTTCTTTTTTTATTGCGTTTGTGTGGTGGCAGCATAACCTCATAATAACATTCATAGCTTTTGTTATTACTTGTTAACCAGTGTTTTTCATTTATTTTCTTCTTTATTTATTTTAAATATCAGGGTGTCCAATACGCAGGGAAAAAAATCATAACTTCAACCTCAACAGAGCCTGATATTGATTGCTGAGACATGGCGCCATTCTGCTCTGTTTGTAAACTCCTGTTTTACTTATTTTTTCCAGTTTAATGACTAAAATCAGGCATTGTACTTTGCCTATGTCTTTTATATTTCTTTTGCATGCATTGACACATTAACGCAGAATATTAGACTAATAAATGAATGATTTTGATTAATGCAGGTCATATTAACACTGGTGGCCTGCTGAGATATTCTTGTACTTTATTCAGTACATATCGTCATATTATTTTTTGTCTAATTTTGTCAAGGTTTTGCTGAAGTAAATATTAATTTTTTACTTTATTTTGTGTGTTTTAAAGGCACTGCAGGATGCTGTTTGGAGAGGGAAAGACTTCACAAACACACTGAAACTAGACTCCTCATTCAGTCTGCTGAGAACAACCCCAATGGAAATGAAGAACTGGTCAGATGAGTCTGAACTGAAAATGTTGGCTTTTCCTTCACTACCTAGAGGACAGTGAAACATGTTTCTGGCCTCACAAAGTAAGTGGGCCAAATCTACACTAAAGCACATCGAAGTCAAGTTGTTCATATTGGAACACAATCATTTCATTTTTCCCTCAATTGTGTTTCAGTCATTTTGCAACCCTAAAGAAACGAGGAGGCAGCACCACACGTCACATGACAGCAGTCCGTATGCTGGACACTCAGCTTACTCTCTGTCATCTTAACTTTTAGCCTTTGATGAACTTTTCAAAGCAGATTGTGTCAATCAGGCTCTAGACAACATGTCTAAGTGCACCCAAGCAGCAACCTGCCGTGGCTAAAATTGAAGCGGATGCTGAAGTGCCGAAAATTGCAGTTCCTCTCTCCTCCACTAGGGGCTCCAAAGCAGAGCAAATCCCATAGACTCCAATGTTAAAAAGACCAACTTCCCAGCAGAAATAAACATGTTTAATTTTCACCGTATTTATCTCCATCTATTATCCCCTTAATCCCAACCAGCTTCCCAGTTGCTGTCATTAAATAACATTGCCAGTGCATGATGCTGCCACCACCATGCTTCGCTGTGGAGTTAATATATTGCAGATATGAGAAGTGTCTACAACAGACATAGCGTTTTCCGGTATTCTGCAACCATTGTCTGGTTTTTTTCTTTAAGGGGTTTTGCTATCCACTATATAACACAAAAGACGGAGCACTACCACTGGAAATCCCAGAGGCAGTGTTGGCTTGTATAGCTGACATGCAACCAGCAAAAGTAACAAATCAGAGAGGAAAATATGAAAAGGAAGAAGATGATGCAGAAACCACCACATAAAAAGGACCTGAAGAAGAAGCGGATGTTGAGAACAGCAAAAACCTTTGCGGTTCTGTTATTCTAAATGACATTATAGTGGTGCATTGCTGCTACCAACTGGTGTCATAAGCAAAAGTAAACCTTGAACTCAACACTGCCTACTAGTGCATGAACTGATAACAACTATGACTAAATAAAATACACATATATGCGAGAGTGGCGAAGTATGAAAACATTTGATATCACTATTTAGGTATGTAAGAGAGCTTAAACAGGCCTTTTGTCTCATCTGACCAAGAGGACCGTCCAGATGTTTGGGAAATCTCCTGCCAACATTTTGCCAAACCTATATGGAATGGATTTGTTTTTTCTGGACAGGCTTTGTGGCGTATATGACTTATGGTGGTCCTACAGATGCACTAGTCTCCGTAGCACTTTCCTTTGATCTCGTTTGCTCTGATTAGTGCTGCCCTTTGTTGTGGTGCCATATTTCTTTGTTGCTTGTAGCATAAAACATATTTAACTAATTATGTGACATCTGAAGGCAACTGGAAGTCCAAGATGGAGTTTAGGGCCTTTATAGGACAGTAAATATGAATATTCTGCCCTTTTGATTCACCATGCTTTAAAAAGAAGTTATTTGTCCCATACCACTTTACAAATCTAGATAATTTTATTTAGTTCTTTTTTTTGCTTTTTTTTTTTTTTAGTAGAAGGCCAGTATGTAATTGAATGCATTTTGCAGTTTATCCTACTAACCAAACTGAGAACTCGAAACGCACATTTAAGTCACCAGCACTGATCTCATATGCCATAAAATACTTAACACTGAAAAGACGTCAGTCAGAAATATCTATTCGGAGGTTTAGAGGCAGACAGGAAAAACTTTAATGTATCTCATTTTCAGTACATCAGTTTTCAGTAAAACTAATTAAGACTTTCTCTTGCCAATAAGATCTTTTGTGATTCATCAAAGGTATGTTAATTAACTGCTGGACGAATAGGAAGCAGATCACAGTGCAGAGACTGGCAGTGTTTCACAGCAGTTCAGTTACAAATACTTCCTTTCCTTCCCCAAGCCTAATTAGAGGAGTCAGTTTTCAGATTCAAACAAAGCCTGTTAGGATTGTTAGTCTTACATCATGAACGTTTTATGCAGTGGAGAAGTCTTTAGAGGGATTTGAATGGATTTAATGTATGGAACTGATTCACTTTGCAAGCTGACTGAGACAATTAGTACTTCTTTTCATTCTTAGGATTGAGTCTACAGTGAATACACCAAGCTGTTCCCATCTCTGTCATCAAACAAAGTGTGCTGCTACTGACCTAAATGGTGAGAAAAATAGAACTGTGCTTTTCTTCTGTTAATCTACTTCTATTCTAAGATGTATTGCACTGAAACAATAGTCGTTTTCCTGGGACGATTTTGCTGGTTGTTTTTCCCTCACACAGATATACCCTGCGTTTAACTTGCATACTTGCAGTGCTACATTTATTAGTTTCATGCAGAGCTGGTAGCACATTAGCATTTCCATCATGTTAAATTTGAAAACTTTTTCAGTGGGAATGACGGCAAGCCATTCTTCAAAGTGAAGCCAGCCAACTGAGAATAATACAGAAACACAACAGCACATCATCAACGGCAACAGCTTTATAAAAGGAAGCTGCATGATTGGCTGCACTAAATAGTAAACAATGTTGTCCCCCATTAAGCGTGATCGAATGCTTAATCAGGAAAAACAAAACAAATTAAATGCCAGAAGATGAGAAAACAAACCCAGAGCCCTTGAAGGGGAAAGAAAGAACATAGAAAATAAAAGTAATTTTTCTGGAGGTGTTCCCAAAATCTGTTATCAGGCTTCCAGTTTTCACACACTTGAGACTCAGCCAGCCTGGCCCTGTCACTCGCCATCTTGTCCTGAGTGCTGAGAGCCCTGTGTTTCTGGTTTCCAAAATAAGTCATCAACAGGAGCCTTTCTGTGGGACAAGACAAAGAGGGCTGATAGGAGCCCAGAGCTCTCACATTATGGGACCCAAACAGCTGAAGACAACCGCAACAGGCTGATGCTCTGCTGGACTGTGGCATCTGAATGGGGATGTTGGACTCCTAAAGTGCTTCTTACCATGAAGAAGCGTTTAAGTACAGAGCATCAGGCCAAAACAAGTACAGTACATTTTGTTCCCTGAAAATGTCCACATTCCCCAACAACAACACGCACACGCACACTCACACCCACACCCATGTCATAAGATGTGAAATAACCCCAATGGCTAATATTACAACTCAGCTTAGATTTTTTCATTTAAACCCTGATAATTTCTATGTGAAATACTACTGATGTGTTAATACATACCGTCACGTCAATATATATATGAATCTATTACATTTATTATTTTCAACAAATCATTTATATTTCTATATTTGTACATTGATGTTGGCATGAGGGACATTTTTTTTATCTGTTTTATTTGACAGGCTATGTGTTGCAAAGATCCTTTTGTGTGCATTTAAACTTTGATAGGAATACTTGATAGTAATGTGCAGTACACAGGATAGTATTTATGAGTTTGGTGTTCAAGAAAGTCAGTCAACCATTGTCTTATTTAAATAGTCACTTCTTGACAACATGTAAATCAAGAAAACACAAGTTTGTGTCTGGTAAAGCATTAACTGTGTTCAAACAGCAAAAGCAGAACATCCTGATAATAAAAATAAATAAATAAATAAATAAAACAGCTTTCAAAGTCAAGAAGCTAAAGTTAGCTTGTCAGCTTGCTACTGTTAGCTGTCATGCAAGCTAACTATCATAAATTCTTCTGGGAATGTGAAAACAGGATTTGTATAGAATTATTGGTTTAAAGAACCTTTAAAAGTCAGTTAGCTAAAGTTAGCTAGCCAGCTTGCTACTGTTGGCTTTTAAACAATCCAAATTTACTAGAAAAGCAAAAACAGAAATTATTCTTTGGACCCATATTATATTCTTGAGAAAGAAGAAGGACTAACAACGACTTCCACAGTTCTGCACAACCAACATCTTTGGCTACCTGTTTGCAGTGTTTACACTGACTTCAGAGTATTTTTGCATTAGTCATTGGACTCTTCTGATTGTAAGTACTTAGGTTGAAGCAGCATGCACAGGTGTTCTTTTAACTATGTTCTTCAAAAGTGTAGTTAAGTTATTTAAACTGACAAGATGCTACACTTTACTGTGTTGGTTTAGAGAATAAAATACATGTAAGATACCTATTACAAATACACACACGACAAGATCACATCTGGACACTGCACAGTTGCCATAGGAGCAGTTAATTAAGCCTCCAACATGGAGGCCTGCCAAGTAACAATGTCATGACGCCCAAGCCCTTCATACATTCTTACAGATATCCTGCTTTCAGGACTTTTTCATAAAAATTTGACTTTGTATTTCAAGGGGTTTCTCAGTCCTTAGTCACAATGACCCCTCAAACCTGTGGTGGCCAAGTCCAGTTCTGGAGACCTAATTCTGATACTTTTATCTGCATCCTTTCTCCAACACACCTGAATCAAATGAATGGCTCACCATCACACCATAAATGTTTCCAGTTTAGAGGCCTCTGCAGAGCTGAATGACACGTGGATCAAGGAAGTCAGGTGTGTTGGAGAAGAGATGGATTTAATAGTAGTGCGTTGCAGGACCAGACTCGGCCACCCCTGCCTTAAACAGTATAACTCCACATACCTTTATAGGATCATCCTCTGATAAGTCATAGAAAGAAACTATGGTTCATTTAAGAACCAGTGAAGATAAGACAGCTATCAAAGCATTTAAATCCCCACTTATGGCAATACTGTAGAAATACATCGACTCTCCATTTGTCTGTGGCTGATATCAAAATACATGTAATGGATCACAGCTGACTTCTAATTTAATCAGCTGCACCCACATTAAGGTCCAGACATGACTTGAGTTTAACCCACATAATGACATAACAAAACAATCAAATTTCACACCCTGTGGTGATCATTGATATCACATCACACACACCATAGCTGTAACTCATTTAACCACTTTTAGAGGATGTTTGTCTCATATTTCCAGGTGACATTGTGATTGCACCAAATCAAATTAATATCTGCACTGATACTGGGATGTTTCCAGGTTACTGGAAACATTTATGGTGTGATGGTGACTTTTCCAACATTATCCTGCCAAGTGTCAGCAGGAAAAGACTGCACCCCGTTTGGATCTGCACAGGATTAAGCAGATACAATACTAAAGGGATGAATCTCATGTTGTGGTGTTCTTTCACACTGATGCTTTGCAACACATTAAACATTAAAACATAGAGGAATTGGTTGTTGGCAGTTCTTCGCGATGACTTTCCCACCCCTGTTAAACAGCTGCTTCTCAAAGCTGTTCGATGGGAATCATTCACTGCTTTCCATGCAGTAGACAAAACTGGTCAGAGCTGTCATACTATAACCGAAAAGTAAAACGACGTTTTTTGAGGCAAAAAAAAAAAGATTTTTTTTCCCTTTGTGCACTTTGTGAGGCCGGCTGATGGATAAAAATTGTTAAGATAAACACTTTAAAGACAGTGGAGAGAAGTAGGTAACAGGTACCTCTGAGACTCTGAGGGAAAAGATGGAACGTAGTGTGTAATAAAGAAAGGTTAGGAGGAATGACAAGCAATGAGGAAATCTCCAGATAACAGTTTGGAGAGACAAAACAGCTTGTCGGACCAAACACCTGTTTGCTGCGGCACAAATCACTGCCTGGCCCGGCAGGCCCAGAGGGGGACACACTTTTCTTCACCTCGTCAGGGCTTGGAATCCTGCTCGCTTTTCCAGATGGCTGCTGCAGCAGCGGCAGACTGAACTTGTCCTGCTACCACTGATGCATTTAGTTGTCCCATCTGTCCAGCTCCAGCAAACCAGTCACTACTGTCTGCAACTGTTTGGCTCTGGGAACTTAATCCCAGACCCTCACTGGAGACCAGTTTGTGAGGTCACTGAGCTGGTTTTACTGTACCTGGCAAATGGACTAATGAGTGGCTGGTTTAGCAGGTGTGGGTTTTAGTTTAACAGCTACTCTCCAGAGTAAAAGTAATGCACTTTACTGCACGTTCACATCTTTCTGCTGCAAGTTTATGAACACGTAGCTTAGACCATGGCTGGGAAAATTAATGCTTCTCAGGCAAACTTCACTGAGGCTATATAACCAAGAAGGCTAGTACTTTTTAAGACTCAAAATGAACCACTGCACTTGAATAAAATTTGCTCAATAATGTGTCAAATGTTTTAAATAAAAAATAAATAAAATTAATAAAAAACAAAAAAAAAAGTCCTTGTATTAGTTTTAAAAGATTATGGCAAGCCTTCCACAATGTGCTGTCAAAATGTTCTTTTTTCCCTTGTGGTTGTCAGGAAGTCTTTATCGCTATAAAACCAGTCTGCTCTGAGAACACATTTCAGCCTTTCTCTACTTTCCGGTTGGCGCATCAATAACAGCGTGAAGTCTCTGCATCAAACACATCTCAGCAAAATTGCAGGCAAGGAAAGAAGGCAACATTTGGCCCATTTATAGAGATGAAAATCAGACTGTTCAGTGTGGTACCACGGGTTCTGTGCTGTTCCCAATGATGATGGCGCAGTCGTGACTTCATTGAGGTGATTTATTTATAACTCCTCCCAAGTGCAGCAATATGTAGAGTTCCCATGCAATATGTACAACATTTATAATGTGTACAATATCTACAAGTGTTTCTCACCATTAGTTCCTAAAATGCCCGTTTTGCTATCCACAATCTAACCTATTTTCCACACCTTCTAGCTCAGAGTGAGCGTCTTATAAACATGAAGCTCCTCCCTTCACAGGAAGCTTACCAATTAGCACAGAAAATGCAGTTTTTCTTAAGTTCTATTTGTTCTCCATAACGAATAGACATACATTAATATCCCCACATGGACATGAATTTACACAACCCCAGCACTGTAATGATTAACATTGTGAAAAGAAAAATAAACATGATAATACGTTGCTATGCGGCGTTTCAGTGCATCACATGACAATGATGTCACTGCCACATTGCGACACAGTGTCTTAAATGTTGCCTCGGTTTCCACAAACTACCTACAAACATGGCGAGCCACGGTAAGCAGAAAGCCATTCCTACTGCTGGTAGCAAAACTGTTCTGTATGCACCCCTAATGTCTGAACGGACATCGGCATCGCGGGCGTGTCGCTGGTAGCGTGCTGGTGCCCGAGCCAACAGTTAGGTAAGCCCATCAGTGTGTGTGTGTGTGTGTGTGTGTGGACCAACGGGTGTGCCGTCAGTCTGAAGTAATTGTGACAAGTCCTCTTTTTCACAGTGGACACCTTCTTACTGTATCTGCAACTGATAAGAATGCTGTTCATAGCACCGGAACATCTAATGCAGGCGTAGAAGACTGGTTGTGGCTTCAACTGCCAGAGTTTTGTGGAAAAGTTGATCATCACTGTAGAGAATGTGTTCGTCTTCATCGGAGGACAGTATAATGGACTAAAAGTGACAGAGCAGATTGTCATCCATTCTGCGCTCAATGGTGTCCACCAGGGAAACACCTCTGCCTTGGATTACCAGAGGGTTGGGAATCTCCCCCCACACTCTTTGTAGCCTGATGATCCCCCTTCCTTCCTCCCTTCCTGCCTTCCCTGTTTTGTTGGACACGTTTGTGTTGTTTAACAAACCATGTTTTCTTTTTGGTTGTAACTTTGCACCATACCACTTCATTGTGATGGCTCTTGAGCCAGGTCATGACACAGCGAGTGTTTCAGAATGGAGGTGTAGTTTAGCCTTTGACATGTTTCGATTGTCACTTCAGTCTCCTTCAGAAACATCATCCTACATCCGTTGTGATGCGTCTTTTTCAGCTGGTAGAATTGGCAGATGACCACTCTTCATCCTCAGCTAAAAGCTCTCCTTCCTGAAAAAGGTATTTTGAAAGAAGCAAGGAGATCAGAACACACACTTTCATATTTCACAGCATTAGATGCGAAGGTGTTTGTGGTCAGAATGCTTTTAAAACTGACATCAAGAGAAACCAGCGCGCCCAGCCCTGCTTTAGCACACCGTGTGGTTTGCAGTCTGCAGGAAAAAATCCTTAATAGCAGATCTTTATGGAAGTTCACAGAAACTAAGAAGTCCGCTACTCGATACGTTAGCTGGTGCAGTCATATATACATATCTAACCTCAGAGCTAAAGATGGCTTCTGCAGTGAATTTTCAGAATAATCACATGCTTTTTCCTTTGCAGCTATTACTTGGAAAACCATTTTAATACACGTTGGGATGTCAGTGGTGTCAAACAGGGTTTCTTCCCTAAATGAAATATGTTGGTTCATGATAAAACCAACGTCCAAATCCATTATTTACAGGACACATATGGTTCTGTTTAAATGTAAAAGTATGTTAACTCTAGTCCACAGCCAGTCACATGAGGAAAACTGGAAATATTGGATGATTTTTCTATTCTCTTTTTCAGCAGGAAGGTGAGAAAATCCAAATGTTTTTTTAGGAATCAAAGCAGGGAAAATTATTTATCTTTTGCTTCGGGCATTTTAGTTTGGGCCAAAGAGATAAACTGTTGATTCCAAACATTACAAATAAAAACAAAGTTATTTCCATGTTGTTTTTGTGTATAAACAATGGGAAAGACGTCATAAAAGAATTGATGCTTCACTGATACTTAATTGAGATATCCCCCTGTCTCTGCAGGAAAGGATATTTGAGACAATTTATGGAGCCTTGTGGGTTTCTAGGAGACCTTTCAGTTTCCACCAGCTGAAAAGGGATTTCTTTCAAACAAGCTGGGAAGCAAAGAGGAGCCAGGTTTTGGACTCCAGGCCAAGACATCCCCCAGCTGCTTCCACCCAGCAGACGCCGATGCTCAGGCAGGATTTGAAGCACAAAACCCACAGTCGCAAAGCATCGCTCTGTTCTTCAGCAGTGCTATTCATCCCAAATCTTTCATTTATGTCAGACACAAAGTTTTATAGTCACCTCATTGCATTCCTCTGAGCATATGTCAGCACTGTGTGCAGTAGGAAAAGTGCATTTGTAAAGGAAGCCAGACTGCTTATTGACACATCAACAAGTGCATTTTCACAAGATTTAAAAGTGCAACTTTCTCCTTTTAGAAATACTTAAATAGCCTGCAGCAGGTTCATTATGAAGTTATATAATAATCATATAAAATGGATTCTTCTTGGCAAGCAAAGAATCCATCCATCTATTTTCTAAACCTACTTCATTCGACACATGGTCCCTGGGGGGTCCGAGCCTGTCCTGACTGCTATCCTTTATACATTTATCAGTTTTTACACAATGACTTTCTGATGTGAATTTAGTTTGATTCCATTTTTGTTGATTATTTTATATTTTATTTAACATTATTTCAAATTTGATTATCTTCAATGCTACTAATTTTAATAGTTTTTAATATTTCAACTGTGGCACTTTGGTGAACTTTCTTGTTTTTAAAGTGCATTTTAATGAAGTTGTAGTTGCAGAATTCTCACTAGTCACAGTTATTGTGTGTGTGTGTGTGTGTGTGTGTGTGTGTGTGTGTGTGTGTGTGTGTGTGTGTGTGTGTGTGTGTTGGGGGTGATGGGGGAGAGGGCGTTAGATAAGTGCAAATGAATGGATTAAATCATATACACATTTGAACAAATTTTAAAAGATTGGGTCTAAAAATTAGTTTAGCGCTTTTTTGTTTTTGACCAAGCGTTTATAAACAGAAAGAAAAAGCTGCAGTGTTTGTTTGACTGTTGTTTCCCTCCCTTCTTCTACATTTGAATTTCAAAGAAAAAAAAAAGAAATTGAAATATAAAACCAATTGGAAACCTATCAGAGCCATTGCAACGCTAACTAGCCAACGACGGCAGCCATGTGGACAAACATTGTTTGGTCTGCTCAGAATAACACAAAGGAATGTAAGTATTAACAGGCCACATTCGTAATCCTTCATTTCAAAAGATTTTGAATGTTTCTTGATGAGTTTTAAAGAGTTGGCATCCAAGAAATGGCACCATTAAAGATTCTTCATCAGCTATGAAAAGCACATGCTCAAGAGTCCACAGATTACAGCTGAAAACATAAAATCCCAGCTGTAATTACGCAAAATATGGTTACAGATTTCAGCTTAAATTGTTTGTGAACTGCGCATGTTTGCTCATAGTTTATTGCCTTTATTGGTTAATTAGCTGTAGAAAAGGAAACACCAGGATGTTGTACAATGAAGCAAGATGTTAGATAACATTATGGAATGGCACATTATAACTGTGGTGACATTTCCCATCCATGAATAGAAAGAATTGAATTATGTTATGTTATGTGGAGACATGTTAAGTAACGCTACAGCAGGCATGATTAATTCTTACGTAACGCAAAGTAAACAAAATACCATGTTGGGTAAATTGAGCTGTAAAATCTCTGGGATGATCGCATCTATATTAAAGGAGGAATTAGGTTAATGAGAACAGTTCACACAGAGTCCAACCTGCCTGATTCCATCTTCAGCGGTAACACAAAGGCAGGAAGAGTTCACATGCAGTTGCAGAGAAGAAAGACGAGGTGACAGGTTCAAAAGTTCAGGCGCGGCTTTAGACTTACTTTGAATGCCACTACCATTCGGCACACCCCGGCACTCCGGAAATGTCAGGGGAAACCTCATTTACTGTTCTGCATCAAGCTCTGGGTGGCAGGATTCTCCAGAGAAGAATACCAAAACAGGAACAAGAGCAGAGGGGGGCTGTAGCAAAAAGGACTCTTGGGTCTTCCATGTCTTCCTTGATGAATTTGTTAAACAGATCCAAGATGCCTGAATGCAGACAAGCTGTGGCATGGCCCCCTTTTCAGATCCACTAATCTCTAAACGGTTTTTACCATCACATGAGATACCATGAAATCAATTCCTCCACCTCTGACCTTTGAATGTTTTGGTTTATATAAGTATGACAACTTCGAACCAAAATAAAAATCTTTAGTGCTGTCGGCATCTATCACGTAAAAAACCTTAACATTAACAATTTTACTGTTTTCAGGTTCTCTTTTGTACATTTCAGAGATATTTGTCACTTTTTCCATCAGCGAGAGGATGTAACGGGAACTGTGAGACATTGTTGCACCTCCTTTAATTATTATAGACCTAAATCCCCTAAAATTCACCAATAAATAAAAACAGGATCAATGCTCTTATTCTATCTTCTCATAATTTAGACCATAAACAACAAATCATATGTTAAAACTCAAACATTTAATGATTTCATGTTTGGCTGCAGCAACACTCTGAAAAGTCTGTAAAAAATAAGTCAGACTGAAGGTCAGAACTAGATGCTGGTGATCCTTAGACAGCGCTATGTTAAGATCCATTTCATTTTAATCTGGGCTGTCGTAGTGGGATGCAGATTCTGCAGGACGGTGGGCCTCAGGGACCACGGTTACTCACGCCGCCTATAGAGCACCGTTGGGATGTAATGGAACAGGACGTTCTCATCATGGATGTTCAGATGACAAATCAGCAGCATGAGTGATGTTTCCATCAACTTGTTGAATCTATGCCAGTTCTGAAGGCAGACGGAGGCGAGGGGGTCAACCACGATGGCCCCAAAGGGGCAGGTGAGTTTACTAATTTAACGTAAACTGAAATTTAAGTATTAATATCCATAATTATGTCATAGAAATGATGTGTTTTTAAAAAGAGTTCAATAAATGTTTGTTTCTAAAACACTGCAAGCTGTTGGGAGTACCCCTCCTCTATGCTCTGATAGCAGCTGGGACACACTCCAGTCCACCCTCCTGACCCTGACTTTGGAAACGAACAGATGGAAAACCTTCCTCATTCCACATTTTCATCGTTCACATCACTTATTCCGCCCGATTTGTCCAAACTGCAATCAACAGAAGCGCTGATGAGGGAGGGATGTGTAATTTAATCCAGGTCTGGGTGTGTGAACGTTTGCCACAGCGTGACTTATCGTGCATCCTTGAGATGGAGAGATTGAGAAAGAAAAAGGGAAAAGACTTGTGTCAGGTTTCCATTACTGATCACTTCACAGCACGAAAGTGGCCTCGCCACGTCACAGAGCCGTTGCCGTGCGGCAGGTCAGGATCCCTGGCCGGCCTCCATCCCCCTGACAGCCAGTCTCCATGCCTGCAGTGGCCCTGCGCCCAACAGCTCACTTTTAATTATCTCTTCAGTCAAACACACTGTGAGGAAGTCCAGAAGCACAGCTTCCAAACTCTCCACAGGTTTTATCCCTTAACCCCTTTCCTTTGCTCCCCTTGAATGAGTCACACAAAGCTGTGTTTTTATCACATCTTGGCCTGCGTGACGTCATGTGACATGGAGCAATTATTCTTCACGTCTTATCGTCGTTTTAACAGGTGTTTTCTTTGTTTGAGCTCCCATCGGTAACACGAGATCGCCCCAGCTGCCTCTGGTGGCTGGATGGACATTGTGTGACTCGAAAAAGAATGTTGGCCTAAACGTTGCACGATGATTTATGGTGTGAAAAGTAACTCAACATCTTCACCACGGCGCTACTGTCAGAACGCCACGGTCATTAATAAACAAATTCAGTTGAGTCGTCCAGGCTCTCAGCGTTCCTTCTTATCTGTCTAATATCAAGCTACGTCAAGCAGACATCTCCATCTGCTGTGTTTTACGCACCCCGGCAAGATCCAACTTTGTGGAATCTGTAAGTGATTAAAAACACCTTGTATCAGAGCAAACAAGTCGGACTTTTGGCGAAGTTACACACATTCGTAGGAGTAAATCATCAGTGTGTTTATGTGTCCGAGGTTTTACTTGAGGCAACTAAATCAAATCTTACGATGCGCCGCATGCAGTCCCACAGTTCTCATGATGAAGGCTTATTTTTTAAAACACTGGCAGCATAAAAAGGTAAATAAATAAAAATGAACTAAAAGATCTAAAAGAGTGACTCAATTGTTCTCTTTTGCTTACTTAGTTATACACACACTGCTGTGCCATTAGTAAATATTTCCGTTCACTTGCTCAATGACAAACAGCCCATTATGATCAAATTAAAAGCAAGTCTTCACATGCAGCCAGGAAAATTATTTCTAAAAACATAACAGAAAGAAGAGCTTAACTAACCACCTTCAGCTAACCTAATAATGACTGCCTTCAGGGCAGAGACTTCTTTGTTGTTGCGAGGAAAACACATTATTAACAACTTCCCTTATTGTTTTGTTGACAGCGCAGGGCCTTGAGAAATGAGCACTATTTTAAGTGCTTCGGTATGCAGTCAGAAGGCCGATTGGACTGCATGTATCATACAGCTGCAAAATTACAGTAGCGTGCCCTCACCGCAACCGACTGGAGCTGTGCAATTAATCAGTGGTTAACCTACCAACCCCACAAACTTGTGCATAATCTCTAATTTAGTTACCTCCGCTCTCTACATGTACAAACACACACACATACACACCCAGAGTGAGACCCTGAAGCCTCAAACGGACTCAGGAAGAATGTGTGCAAACATGTCGTATGTGCTATAAATAGACGTGAGAGCAGCGAGGAAGCTAATGAGATATTTTGGAATATGCCTCCGTTAACTGGACGACTGACATTCGCAGCTGAAATGTTGGATTATCAAGAGCCCTTCAAGTTTGTGCATGTGTGTGCACATGCACACACCTCAGACCCCGAGTGTAGGCGTGTGACTGTTAATCGTCTGGCGTCTGTAGTAATAGATTTGTTATCCTAGTCTCACCTTCCGGTGCTTCTAGCCTTCTTACTGCGAAGCAGGAAGCATCTGGACGATACACCGTCACGTATAAAGCATCAGAAATGAGCATTAACACGTGTGTGCCGTCAGGAGAGAGCAGAGCAATGGGACTGTGTGTCAAAAATGTCAGTAGCGCTTGCAGACCATTTCAGTTAAAATAAAGGATAAAGTTTTCATCCGTTTCTTTGTTATTTTAAATGCTTAAAAATACATAAAGGCTAAATAAGCAGTCGTTTTCAATGGGTTCAAACGTCCAAGACCTTATGTGTAACAATACTGTCAATTTGCGAGGTGGGATGTGTTAGACGCTCAGGAGAAGGGTTTATCTGAGCAACACATTAATTGTTGGCATCGTGAAATCGAAAAGTCACGAGTGTTTGAGGAGAGTGGAGGGAAAGCAGCTGTAGCCAGGAAAAAGTGGAGACAGAGTTCTGTCTAATTTGCATTTTGTGCTGTTAAATCTGAGCCATCTGACTGGGATTGGTTTTATGGGACGAAAAGAAAATTCAGCGTGGTTTTGTATCTGGGTGAACAGAGACCAGGATTTAAGGATCTAAGGTAAGTGAACAAACCGAGAAAAAAGCAACAAATGCAAGCGATGGATGGAGTTGTTGGGTGTTCAGGGTGAAACCAGGATCCAAGCGGACGCAGAGCTGAGTGGAAAAGGTTTTATTGTAATCCACTGGCAGGGAAAGATGAGCCGAGGGATGATGACGGTGTGAAAAGCAGGCAGGTCGGGGTTCCGCTGAGTAAACCAACAACCTGGCGATGAACTGGAAGGCCGAGCAGGTATAAACACTGCTGCTGTTTACAGATGCAGCTAAACATCACAGTTATAGATTTTCTGGTTTATGATTATTGTCAAAGACGTGAGGATTTTATGACTATCACCAGCACATGGACACTCCTGATAAGTCGTGAAGTTTTACTTCTGATTTGATGACAGTATGAAAAGATAACTTAATAAGAAAGTAAATTAACTAAAAAGTCTCAATCCAACAAATGACTGCTGATCTGTAAAGAATAAATAAATCCTACATGATAAATCTGGATTGCTTGCAGAGAAGAGATAGAAAAGACTGCAGGACCTCTACCTGGACATACGAGGCTTCTTTCAGGAAATTACATTATAAAGTAGAAAAGCCTTCGGAGAGCGCAGACCCCCACCAAGCAGCTTATTTCCACTCACATGGTCATTTCCAATCTGTTAAAGTCTGACATTTAAACAGTATGTAGTCACTACTAACTAATATTAATAATAAATATGTTTTTATTAAAAACATAAAAGCCTTGTTCTTTTGTTTACTTGTATTTCAACAGTGAAACAAACATCAGTGTATTTACAAACTATCGTGTTTGCAGACTGGACATTGAGTGGCTTCATTAGGCTTAGCTGTTCTGTCAACATGTGCAAATAAAGCAATATTTATTTAGAATTTCATTTAGTTTTAAACCAAATTAAAACATAATCAGTTCAATTTTGATGTACATCAAAAACAAGCGTCCCATATTTTCCAATTGTTATTGAAAATAATTGAAAAATTGTTATTGTTGTTGTTATTGTTAAGTTAGAAGAAATATAACCTACCTCTTGTATTTTTTCCACAACATATGGCCTTGTTGGCATAATGACTGTGTATTTATATGCAATTTATCCAAGCAGCCAATATAACCTGCACTGCTTGGAGGAAACAAGCATGTCACTGATGTGTACAAAAATGCACACAACAAATGATGGAACATTTTACCTGTGCAGAGTCTGGGTCTCACTGGCACAATTCCAAACAGACTGGACCACGCCAAACGGCCTACCATAAAGATGGGAGGAAAAGAGAAGCCAGATGGCCAAATACTTTTGAAGAGGGCATTGTCTTTCCCACTAAACAAGGTGGTTGGTAAGTCTGGCATGGTGCCATATAGAGATCCGGAGGGACAATCTCTGGCCACATCAGTTTAGTCTTCATTTAATTGATTTATTGTAGATGATACTCTGTCATCCAGGTGTGTATCAAATGCATAATTGTGATAATTAATGTTGAAGTTCTGCAGAATTTGACCCAAAGGAAGCAGATAAAAGTTGCACAAAAGAGATCCAAGGACTAACCCCTGAGGTACTCCACAAGTCATGGCCACTCCCTCAGATTCAAAGCGGCTGATTGTAACAACATAAAAGACTTGACTCATTTAGAAAAGTTAACTTCTCTGCATCCCAAATGACTTTATGCAAAAACATTGTAATTTTTTTTTTTTTTTTTTCCAAAATTTAGCAATTGTGAATTGTTTTTATATCAGTGACCAACTTTTGCTCAGTAATTTTGAGAGAAGCCTTATTTTATGTTGTTTTTCAATATTGGTTAATATTTGAATAAATTCTTGAATGAACAACTCAACACAGAACCACAGCAGACAAATCCTCTAATTGGCTGATTAAAGTGCCTATTGAACTAAAGTTCCACCGCTGCCTGCTGTGCAGCCAAGCAGCAACATCCGGTGGTTAAAATTGAAGCCGATGCGGAAGTGCAAAAACTGCAGTTCCCCCCTCATCCACTAGGGGCTCCAAAACAGAGCAAATTCCCATAGACTCCTATGTTAAAAAGACCAACTTCACAGCAGAAATAAACATGTTTACAGCAGAAATAAACATGTTCACAATAATTGTGGGGGCAGTGAATGTATTTTATAACTCGTTGTAACCCGTTTATAACTAATTTAATCTCAAAATTTGGTATATTTAGAGGTGTGTCCTTTTGATTAACCCAGCTTCATTAGTGGGTTAGCTCACATTAAGTTACATTAAGAAGGTTGGTGTTTCTCCACCCCCATGCTCACAGCCCCACTCTCAACTCTCCCACCTCTTTGCTATTTTTGTAATTTTAAGGAGATATGGTACACATGACACTTCCAAGATGGTAGAATTTGGCCAATGAGCTTTAATTCAGCTCTTTAAAAACCTACGAGTGACGTCACAGAGGCTCCGCCCATGTTTTATATATATTGTGTCCAACAGAGGCTGAAGATTTAGAAATTGCTAACTTTGCATTAGCTTCAAAGACACATTGCTAATTCATCACTTGCCAAAGTGGCTAGAAAGTTCATTTTTAAACCCACCAAATGAAAATTTAAATGGAGTTTTATTAAATTTTTGGTGCTCCCCGTGTGTTATGATGTGGTGGTTGTGTTTTTTTCCTTGGTTTCCGGTTCACTCTGAGATCTTTCCGGTCCACGTCTCCGGCGCTGCAGGCTCCCACGCCAGCGTCCAAAGCCCGTCCACATCCTCTGTCCCACGTTCCCGAGGGGGTCCAGGAGATCGACGCTCCTCCTTCGACCCACGTTCCCGAGGGGGTCCCAGGACGGGACGCTCCCCCTTCGACCCACGTTCCCGAGGGGGACCCAAGACGGGACGCTCCTCCTTCGACCCACGTTCCCGAGGGGGTCCCAGGACGGGACGCTCCTCCTCCGACCCACGTTCCCGAGGGGGTCCCAGGACGGGACGCTCCTCCTTCGACCCACGTTCCCGAGGAGGTCCCAGGACGGGACGCTCCTCCTTCGACCCACGTTCCCGAGGGGGTCCCAGGACGGGACGCTCCTCCTTCGACCCACGTTCCCGAGGAGGTCCCAGGACGGGACGCTCCTCCTTCGACCCACGTTCCCGAGGGGGACCCAAGATGGGACGCTCCTCCTTCGACCCACGTTCCCGAGGGGGTCCCAGGACGGGACGCTCCTCCTCCGACCCACGTTCCCGAGGGGGTCCCAGGACGGGACGCTCCTCCTTCGACCCACGTTCCCGAGGGGGTCCCAAGACGGGACGCTCCTCCTCCGACCCACGTTCCCGAGGGGGTCCCAGGACGGGACGCTCCTCCTCCGACCCACGTTCCCGAGGGGGTCCCAGGACGGGACGCTCCTCCTTCGACCCACGTTCCCGAGGGGGACCCAGGACGGGACGCTCCTCCTTCGACCCACGTTCCCGAGGGGGTCCCAGGACGGGACGCTCCTCCTCCGACCCACGTTCCAGAGGGGGTCCCAGGACGGGACGCTCCTCCTTCGACCCACGTTCCCGAGGGGGTCCCAAGACGGGACGCTCCTCCTCCGACCCACGTTCCCGAGGGGGACCCAGGACGGGACGCTCCTCCTTCGACCCACGTTCCCGAGGGGGTCCCAGGACGGGACGCTCCTCCTTCGACCCACGTTCCCGAGGGGGTCCCAAGACGGGATGCTCCTCCTCCGACCCACGTTCCCGAGGGGGTCCCAGGACGGGACGCTCCTCCTTCGACCCACGTTCCCGAGGGGGTCCCAGGACGGGACGCTCCTCCTCCGACCCACGTTCCCGAGGGGGTCCCAAGACGGGATGCTCCTCCTCCGACCCACGTTCCCGAGGAGGTCCCAGGACGGGACGCTCCTCCTTCGACCCACGTTCCCGAGGGGGTCCCAGGACGGGACGCTCCTCCTTCGACCCACGTTCCCGAGGGGGTCCCAAGACGGGACGCTCCTCCTCCGACCCACGTTCCAGAGGGGGTCCCAGGACGGGACGCTCCTCCTCCGACCCACGTTCCCGAGGGGGACCCAAGACGGGACGCTCCTCCTTCGACCCACGTTCCCGAGGGGGGAACGTGGGTCGAAGGAGGAGCGTGTTGTTAAGCAAATGAGAAAAATAATGTAGGGGCCTACAGTGTTATTTCTAAAGCTACATGGCATTCTTGATGGGAGGAATGGATCAATTTTACATTTTAATTTTGTTGCTTTGATGTGTCTCACAGGAGAAGAGCTGTACTACTGCTGTGTGTGCACTTTTAATCCCCTGCTCCTTAAAAAAACTAAAAAAAAAAAGAACTAAAGCCTCTTGTGAAACATTGGAAAAGTTATTATTGTCATACTAAGTTCACTCGAACTTAATAATTTAATGTAAAATATTAGTTTTAGTCGGAGTTTTGGAAAAACACACTGCAGGCCAGAAGCACATAAAAAGTCGCTTCCTGCTGCTTGCACCAGTAAAGACGAAGAGTCTGCTCTGTGAGCAAAAACCTTTTGTTATTTTAATAAACTCCTGAGTGAGGTGGCACGGTGAGGTGGTTGTGTCAGCATGAGCTTGAAGGAATGCAGTTCTCCTGCTCATAAGTATCCTCTTCCCCGGCAGGGATTCTACCTGCAGCTTATTTAGGTTCATCATGTTTGGAAGATGGACTCAATCTCTCTTTATGGTTTCTGTAATGACTCTTGTTTGTTTCACTGTAATGCAAAAGAAGGAGAAGGTTAACACTTTTAATGGATGTAATGGTGTAATGGTGATGGATCAGGTTAGGTTTTCAGACATGCATGTTAGGTTGATTGGTTACTCTAAAATTACCCATAGGAGTGAGTGTGAGTAGTTGTTTGTCTCTGTGTGGCCCTGCGATGGACTGGCGAGCTGTCCAGGGTGTACCCTGCCTTTTGCCCAAAGACTGCTGGGATAGGCTCCAGCTTCCCCCCAACCCTTAATTGGACCAGTTGGTTAGGAAATGAATGAATGAGAATCTACACATTACATACTTCCAAGGAGCTACTTTGACACAGCTTCTCATTTTCATATACATAAGACTGAAAAGAAGAAAAAGAAAATACCTAAAAAGGGTACATAATGCCTAGATGACACAGTGGTACCTGTACAGCAATTTGTGCAGACATATGATTTAGACTAAGAAGCTTACAGACAGGAAGATTTACAAACTTCTGGTTTCCCACCTCAGGAAACTTGTGGATTTCACCAGAGGAAGTGCAAAATAAGGCAATCTGCAATTGCAGGATTAGTTTTAAGCCATTTGTGAAATCCAGTTGTGCAGAGCTTTGTGTGGTTTACTCTTAGTGTAGCAAGAGGTAGCTAATGATATAACTCTTCCTTGTGAAACGATCCACCAACTTGCAGACAAAGCACAGTTTACCTGAATTTTGAACCACTTTTTAATTATTTTTTTTACCCCACACTGCAACATGTTATACAAACACACTGCATAATCCCAAAATAACACCACTGGCTTATTATACATGCCTCTGATGGCAGTTCTTGCCTTGAATAAAGGAAATCCACACTGTTTCCACACCATTAATGCATCATTATGCCTCAACCATTCATGAAGCATTCACTGGACTAGTTAAATATGTTGAGTGAATATATATATACATATATATATATATATATATATATATATATATATATATATATATATATATATATATATATATATATATATATATATATATATATATGTGTGTGTGTGTGTGTGTGTGTGTATAACCTGTTACAGTGTGGGGTAAAAGTAAGTCCTTTTTGAACCAGTTTAGTACAGTGCCAGAGACCCACTCAGCTCTCCAGTCATTGCAGTAATATATTCTGGTCAACTGTATCAAATGTAGCACTGAGGTCCAGTGAATCTAAGACATATATTTTTCCTTTATCTGTATGCAAACATATGACATCTGTAACTTTGGTAAGAGCAAAGAACTGAATATTTATCAGCCACCATCTGCCATGTACAAACTTGAACCTGTCCATATAGATTTAGGCTACTACTCGCATATTTAGCATCATCCAGTTCTGGCAGCTTATAACTGATAAGCATCTATCCACCAGGAGAATAGCTGCCAGAGTGCGGTCGATGATAGATTTTTTTCCTCTCTCAGCCTTCTCAAAATAAATGCCAGCTAGCTTTTCTTCACTATGCAGGACCCTGTCCAAGATGCTAGCAGCTAACAACCAGCAGCTAGCACCCAGCTGGAGATGTAAATACTGGCCACTGCTGGCATACACACTGGCTTTGCTAGCTTCTAACATCTTTCATTCCTCAAATGCATGCTAAATATCTGCCCAGTTGCGTCCCAAAACAGCCAGTAGTCTTAGTTTGCTGTGCAAAGTTTCACTTGACTAGTTGTTGCAGGGGAGAACAGGCTGTAGCTGGGGCCCAGTTCCTAGAAAATTTAACCACACCACAACAGAAATTATAAACATGTGTAAATGGAAATTATTTGTTTTCTATTTATTATTTTTTTTATATAATAGGGACTTATAAGTTTTCTGAGTTTTTATTAAAGGGATAACATATTTTTTTATTGCATTTTCAAAATTGTGTAAACATAACAGTGTCAACATGTCAACAATAGGCAGAGGATACACATTTATAAAGACACACATGTCAATCAGCTGTCATCAAGCTTTTACCAACATATATACATACATTTCCAACTCTGTACCTACATAGGCTTCTTATATGCACATACATACATTTTACATTATTTACAATTGTTAACCAGACTTTAGATTAAGAAAGGCATACCAAAAAAAGTGTTAGGATGTTAAGGTTTGCAGTTTAAATGTGTCTGTAAATACTGCTCTATAAAATGAAACCTCTGCATGCTGCAATGCCCAATAGTGTCAAATTTCAGAGTCCAAACATCTGCATTTGTGTGCATATGGGTGCTATTTATAAAGGTTTATTTGATATGCACCCACATATTTAAGGATTTATATTTGGTGAATTTTGGATTAATCCCTGTAGTGGAAAACACATTGTGGCTATGAACCTTTTCCAAACATGGGAGGGGCCTTCTGTAGCTGTAATTGCATGAATGCATGTGCCTAAACAAATCCAGAAGAGCTGGCATAGATTCAGACTTTAAGCTTAATACATTGCAGATGATGAACTTCACTTCCAAATCTAACCTCATTAACAAATGATCATCATGTTTAATTCTTGGCAGGAGCAGGACTCGACTTGACTTCCACACGGTCACAGCTGCTTTTACAAAGCAGCTTTCTTTGCGATGGATGCTGCCCTTGAGACGCAACAGGTTCAAGTTAAACCCACAGAGTTGTTGAGTGGGGGCAGGGAAACCCAAGATTTGAAGCTGAATAGCGAAGAGTGGATGTGTGTCAGGGTGTGGAAGAGACACAGACTGGGGAAAAGCCTGAAAAGGAAAAAAAAAAGTTTGTTTGCATGTGTGTGCATGCTTGTGTGCACATGCCTGTGTGTGTGTGTGTGTGTTTGAGATGGAGATAGAGGGAGCAGACAGCATTCACCGAGACACAAGAGGTCACAGATGTGAGCAGAGAAAGTGCACATTCAGCATTTCCCAGAGAGGGGGATGAGTGGTTTAGACGGCTGGAGGGTTAAAGATGCAGGTGGTGCTGCCTAACGTTCTGGCAAGCAACGAATCTAACAAGTCTAATCAGGCCTTATCAGGCTCTGCTACAATTTCATGGCTGTTTGACCCAAGTGGGGCATGTTCCTCAGATCTGTGATGAAGGATGTTATCTCGAACAAGTTTCCATTATACATTTTGAAGCAATGCAGAGAAAAGAAAAAGTCATGTGTTTGTAAGGGATATCATTTTTTGAGAATTAAAAAATGAAGGCTGCACACCGAGGACAATGCAGCGAGAAACTACAGGAACACATTAAGCCACAACACAACTACAGGAATGTAATAAAATGATGTCCTGGACGCAAACGACTTAAATGTCTATGACATCAGCAGAGCTCTTTTGACTCTGAAAAATAGAACAACTCCATAATTTCTCCATAATTTCCTTCAAGATTTTACTGAAATTTTTGCAGAAATTTCTTAAAAAAGCTTTTTCTGTAAAATTGTTCTTTGCCCTTAAGATGATTTCAACCCTCATCATGAGCTGATAAGAGGTGAGAGATTATGCCAGAAAATATCCATAAGAGGACATGAGACTGGGGCGAGACAGGGAAGATGAGAGCTGATGTTTTAACCAGGAGGTCAGGGCTCATCCTCGCTCTACGGTGGCCCTCAGGTGTGCAGCCTGAAGTGTCACAGCAAAACAAAAGCCAAAACACAACAATCTTTGGTCACAACACAACACATTAAGCCACAACGTAAGTGATTTTTTTAAATATTATTTTTCTTCTCTGGACCACCGTGATGGAATCTACATCACCTGAAGTGAACAGCGACGTACATAACATCACGGGAAGTCAGCTGTTTTCAGTCCTTACAGATGATAAGCGGGAGATCGTTTAAAAAAGTCTGAGAAGTAAATAAAACACTGATTGTCCTCTATTTTATGTAATGTCTTGTCCCCATTTTGTATTTACTGTTGCCTGTTTACCTGCCCAGGGCCTGCACATGCAAATTAGCCTTTAGCTAATTGGTGGATCCTGTAATTGCACACTGTCCCTATCAAGTAAATAAAGTGAAGCTCATGATCAGATCAAATCGGTAATGACTTGTTACCACAGACTGTATATAAAAGATGGACGGAGCCTCTGTGCCATCACCCATATTTCTGAAGAGTTGAAGTGATGCTCATTGGGCGGTTCTGACGATCGCCATCTTGGCAGCATCACGCATGTCATCTCTCCCGCAAAATACAAAAATGGACAAAGAGGTAAAGCTGAGAGGGGGACTGTGAAGGTAAATCTAAACCTATTAAACATGAAAGAGGTGTCCAGGCTGTAAACATGTTTATTTCTGCAGTGATGTTGGTCTGTTTAACATGGTAGTCTATGGGGATTTGCTCTGTTTTGGAGCCAATAGTGGATAAGGGATAAACAGCGATTTCCACATAGGCTTCTCTTTTAAACACTGGAGGTTGCTGCTTGCTTGTGACCAAACCGACTTTGGGCCAAAAAGCCAGATTTGGGCTTTAGCTGCCTGCGTGGTCAATGCAGATAAGGAGTGGCTTTGAGAAGCTAACCTTTTATGTCTGCAGTCTGAACAGCAGTCTGTCTGCAGTCTGTCCAACTACATTTTCCAATGGACCACATATGGGCCATACATTCATCTCTACTATTACTCTAATGCAAGACGTCAGTCACATAAAATCACAGCAACAGCAACTTTGATTCTCAGTGCAAATAACAGAAGTAAATAAAAACAGTTTTATTTCAACAGGATTGGTCAACTCCGGACCTTGGGATCTTGAGAGCCACACTCCTGCAAGTGTTGTGTAGAATTGGTGACAACCACTGCACAAGTCTGCTTATTACCTTTGATTTGAGTCAGGTTGGTTGCAGCAGGGAAACTCCCAACGCAGGTCCAGAGTTGCCCACTCCTGCTCTATAACTACCAATATTTCTAGAAGTCAAGTTCTCTGATCAAGACCAGTGAATAACAGACAATGACCATTTTTTAATGAAGTAATATTCATTGCCAACATTGGCTTGGATTGTCAGGATTTTTATTTTTAGCAATTTTATATGGTCATACTTATTGATCCAGTTAAATTTCAGTCTGTAGCGTTAACAGCAGTGTTATGTAATGTTGTGAAGTGGCGCAGTTACAAATCAGTTGCAGCTATTAGTTTACTATGTTTACTATGTTTAGATGGACACTGGGTCAATCCAAATTTTCTCATGGGCTGGTTCTGGTCTGGTCACTTGAATAGCCCTGCTATAGAGGTATAGACATGTGAGTACTGGGTCTAATCACTGTTTTCACTTCAAACCATTAGAAGAATATCTGTTTGAAGTACCACATGGCTGGTTGAAAAACATGTACATTAGTTCCACAGAAAGATTTGATGCAATTTACCAGGAGCTCAAAGATTTACTACAATCTTGTTCTGTGGCTCGAAAACTTGGCTCCAGAAAAATGTTGCTGGTCTGTAGGATCAGAATTTGGTGGGATCATCATGAAAATCCTTTGGGTCTCTTAGGGGTTCAATGAGTTCACTGTCCTCCAACGGCCTCCACAGTCACCAGATCTCAGTCCAGCAGAGCAGCTTTGGGATGTGGTGGAACGGGAGATTCTCATCATGATGTGCAGCAACTGTGTGATGCTTCATGTCAACATGGAGCAAGATCTCTGAGGAATGTTTCCAACTAGTTGAATCTATGACACCAAGAATTAAAGAAGTTTTGAAGGATGATGAGGTTTATTTCCATTTTTTTCTTTCTTTTGCAATCAAATTCCACAAAGCACAGTAAAATAAAAACTCTTTCTGACCACTTAAAGCCACAAAAAGAAAATATCTTGGAGCATTTCATGTGAAGTCTGATCCCTGTTATGGTGTGGTCACTAAAGGGTCAGAGCAACTCCTGGCCTGCCTTGTATAAGACTACTACAAAGATTTCAGTTATCCGTTCACCATGTTTGCTTTTCTTTTTCTTTCTTTTTTCTTATTTTTAGTTTGAATTGACCACTTTGGATTATTGTTGAGGTTTGCATAGTCATTTTTCAAGCAGAGAGGGTAAACTAACCCCACCAGTATGAACTGGTTGACTTTTAACACTGACTGGCCTTTTGCTTTGTCTGAAAAACCACAGTTATATATATATTGAGCTGAACTGACAATATATTGCACACATTCACTTATTTTCTGAACTTTGACAAACCAGACAAATCAATTTTCTGCTTGTGCAACAGGACCTATATAAAATATTTCATGTCTCCAATGTGTGCAGAGTTGATTTAATCAGTCGTGTCCTCATGTGTTTGCACTAAAATTCCGTGACCTTTCTTCCCCGCGTGTAATCTTCCTACAACCTTTTGACATCCTCAATAAAACATTTATGTGGGAATGCCTGAATTTAAACCACAAAGTCTCTTCTCATTGCTTCCTGCTCCATGTGGGACTCATAACCACACCCAAATCTAAAATGCTGTAAATAAAATGTCCCGAGACAGCAAGTGGGATGGAGGTGCAAGTAACAGGTGCTTCTTAGGAGCCACATTGGACTCCATGTTAGGAACATTTTTGTGCAATCGAGCAATATTTCATGACATGTTCAATAATGATGTGCACAGAATGCTGTGGAAAGCTCTCTTGGGAGCCATTGACAAGGTGCGCTATGTTCTTGGCTTAATCCCAACTGGAGACAAATACCTTTTTCCTTACAGATACGTGGCCAGAGACCGTTGGCTGTAAGATCACAAATCAACATGTACAATTTGTTTTAGTTAAATCAAAAGCGTAAAGCCTGACATCCTCTTTATTTTGATGGAAACTGAGCTGTACAGAGTAGCACAAAGGTTCAGCACAGTGGCCTCCCAACATGCAGTATCCTGGCTACGATCCTGACTGAGGTGTGACCATATGGAGCTGTCGTCTTTGTTTTCGTTGCCAGTTGTTGTGGCAGAAATAAGCAACCTGAATGATCAAAACAAGCAATTTGTTTAAAAAATAGTTAATTTGCACTAAGATTCAAATCTACAGTGAAATTTAAAATATTTGTAAGACAATTTAAAAAGACCACAATGTGTGATGACTTACACGCTAATAAAACTGCATGTAACAAACTGCAATATGTTTACCATTTGTGACCAAGTGGTTGGTCAAAAATTCTGCTTGCTGGTATCTATTAGTGGGCAGAAGACAGGTTGTGTTAAACTGGGTTTCGAACAATGTTTTTACCATAAAGTGATGCAAAACTGTTTATCAAATATAATATATTATCTTATAAGGTTAAAATCTCTTAAACACTTTCTTTGACAATTGTGAAACATTTTTATTACAATGATGGCATTTAAAAAACTTAAATTTCATCTTTTTTGTTTGTAAGCAATATAAAATGACAAATGAAGAGTGTAACAAGATATTAAAAGAACTTCTCCTGCAGCTGAGAACAGGAGGGTCTTTAACCTCAATCTAAATAAACTGTGTTTCAGCTGATCTCAGACTTTTCTGGGACATGTGGAGCTTTTTTCAGACATGTGGCGCATAGAAGCTGAATGCAGCTTCTCCATGTCTCGTTTTGAGTCTGGGAACTGATAAAAAGCCTGATCCAGAAGAACTGGGGTGTCTGGTAGGTTCATAATGGGACAGGAGGTCTCTGATGTACTTTGATCCCAAACCATTTAGAGCTTTATAGACCAGCAGTAGAACTTTAAAGTCTGTCCTCAGACAGACAGGCAGACACTGTAAAGACCTCAGAACTGGAATGATGTGGCCCACTTTCTTGGTTTTAGTGAGGACTTGAACAGCAGAGTTCTGAATGCGCTGCAGGTGTCTAATAGATTATTTAGGAAGACCCGTTAAAATTCTGTTACAGTAACCAAGACTACTGAAGATCCGACCACACTGGTACTGAATGATACTGATCCTAGCCTACTGGCTAGAACTGATAGATCATACTAGCAACACATGTCCTTGCACAAGTTTATGTATTTGCTCCTGATGTTTTTTATTCTGTAACCACTGGTTACAGAATTGGTTACCATTGGTCCTCTTTTGAATCCTCAAACACAAAGTCATGCATCACTGCAACATTTGTAAGAAAAAGTTAGTCTGTCATCAAGTGTTAACAAGTACCAAGGAGACACAATAGTTTAAAATAGTTACAAAATGCAAGATTTACAAGCATTTTTATGAGCAACATTTCATACTCCCGATAACAACTGACAGCAACACAACAATCTTTTCCTGATTACAAGACACAGATCGAACATCATCTTGGCGTCCTCCATTGTTGTTCTGTGTGTGGGAAACAAATAACTTCTCAATGCTTACAATACTTACCTTCTTGCTACGGTAACCCTGTCCACACTAAGGGCGCCTTAATTGTAATGGAGATAATTAATACCAGGTAGTGAGGGGTCAACTTTAGTTGGGTAGTGCTTAGTAAGTGCTCGTGGAAAAGGGCCATTAGTACCAGTATGGCATGGTTTAATCACCGCATCCTTGTACAGTTTTGACTTAACTCAGTGCAGACTCCTCCCTTTCTGCCATCGCCTCATACTGGATAAGCTCTGCTGAACACAATGAAACATGAAGACAGCCACTTATGTAAACCCCAAAACTAAATAAAACAAACTCCAGCAAACCAGAAGAAATGAGGCAGTAAACTTCTGCAGAACAAAAGATTTCTTGTGATGGAAAAGAAAAGCAATAAACAACTTCGACGTGACACCCTATTAAATGTGTCTGTGGAAGGGCCAAAAATTAAGCCCTAAACATTAAAGGCATTTAATGTCAAGACTGGACTGTCTTCTTTTCTGTCAGGCATCCTTAATTTAAAGTTACTGATGTCCACGTTTAAATGACATGCCTGGACAATAGAGCAGGAATAGTCTCTAAAGATACAGAATACTTTTCATTCATTTTGACATAATATCACTTTTAATCTTTACATGTTGTTTTAAAGGCAATTTAGAAATATTTTAGTTCGACTTACATAAACTTTTTCCAAAGGAATATATTTTTTATCCATCCATCCAGCCATCCATCCATCCATCCATCCATCCATCCAGCCAGCCAGCCATCCATCCATCCATCCATCCATCCATCCATCCATCCATCCATCCATCCATCCAGCCAGCCATCCATCCATCCATCCATCCATCCATCCATCCATCCATCCAGCCATCCATCCATCCATCCATCCATCCATCCAGCCAGCCAGCCAGCCATCCATCCATCCATCCATCCATCCATCCTTCTCTTCTAATCCATTATTTTCATCACTGCGTCAGTCATTCATAGATCCATCTTTTACTCTACAGACAGACCAAGTTAGATCATCTCTGTGACATCCTGAGATGAACTTCCATCCAACTCTCTTCCCCCCAACCTGAAATTATGAATCCAGATTAACCAATCACAGGCCTTCCAGATCTCTCCATCACCTCGTCTGTACTTTAATCAAACTCATGTTGTTGCGGTTTGGTTTGTGCTGGTGAAACTAAGAGAAGCTAAAATAAATGTCTGCTGCTGCATGTTCATACTGTGTGTGTGTGTGTGTGTGTGTGTCTCAAATATACCATACACTCTTCATTATTCTTACTCTGGTCCTGAGATGACCACCTGGTTTACGTATTAAAGCTATGCAAACCCAGTTGACTTACTCATGTTGTTCGCATTAAGGAGGTGTAGTGTGTGTGTGTGTGTGTGTGTGTGTGTGTGCATGTGTGTGTGTGTGTAGGCCAAGTCAGTTTTAAATAGATGCTGTTTTTATGAGGTTATGTCTTTGGCAAAATGAGCACCAATTACTTATCTGCACAAGTCCCACTTTAACAGGCTTTCAGCCCTCCCTTTGCTGCCTTGTAAACCATGTCCTATCCTCCTCAGAATATAATGTGGTTTTGCTGGCATTAATGGGTTACTTCCTTTAGCTTGTTATATAATGATGTCACCTTCATAAACAGTGTTGATTGTTGGAGGTTTGAGGAAAAATGGATCGCACAACATTTTATTGAGCAGACCTCCAACATAGTGAACTGTGTATTATTATTCTCCCATAACAGAATTTTTTGTTTGTTCTGTTTTGCTCTTGTTTAATTGGAGTCGTGAAGGAACGTTGATGTTATAAGATACTGTATATTGTCCTGGTCAACATCATTCACACCTATAAATTGTAAATACAGACTTTAGAAAATCGTAGGAAATAAATTTAGTAAACAGTTATTAAGTACCTCTGCAAAGTCCTCTCACAGAAGGGGTCAGATGAAGAGCATTTCGAAGATCTCAATAGTCCTGCACCAGGATTAATTAGATACATCATGCAAAATGAAAAAGTAGGCATCTTCCTGGAGCCAGGACTGAGAGGGGTGCACATAAGACCTAGCCAGAACTCACTGTTTATGGGGAGGAAAATGTAGGCTGGCTGCACTGCAAACTGGGTGATAGCTGAAAGGGAAGAAATAGTTGGTTCTGAGGAAGACCCTGGTCATCCCTGAGGTATGTCTCTTGGCTGGCCTGGAAGAAAGAGCTAGGAACTAAGAAGTCTGAGAGAAGTTCCATATATTTCAAACAGAGCACTTCGCTCTCAGATGCAGGTTTACTTGTTGTTCCCAGAGTCTCTAAGGCCACATTCACATCAGTCTTTTTGATTCCAATCTGAGTCCTTTTGCTTGGAAAGTCCACTTTCTTTGGGGAAACATGAATGCGCCAAATGAAGCGGACTCGGTCCACCTACCAGCACAGGTCTTGACCCGTTTCAAGCGGACCAAATACAGGTTGTAGACTGAAAAAAAAAGTCACTTCCTACATTTGCTGTAGCATTGCATTGTGGGTAAATACGTAGCAATGGCACAAAGAGTCCTCTGCCTCATCTTGTTGTTCATTCTGCCTCCATGCAGTGTATTTATTCAGTATACTTGCACAAGACACAATAAAAAACCCAAAACAGCGATAGTTTATGTTTCATGTTTAACGCGCAATTGAGTTTTTCTTCCTCACGCCGGTCTTGTCCTCTCTTTTGCTACATATTAATGCAGCGCCACCTTTAGTGGGAATAGGGATATATTATTGTATCGGTTTGGTGCGTTTTACCAAAGTGCAGAGCAGAATGGATACACCCCCTTACAACTGAGCCAAGTCCCCAATAGGACCGAGTCTAGCGGACTATCTTGATGTGAATGCACCCTAAGAGTACGATAAGAGGAAGACTTCGGCTATCAGGCTCCTTTCCAATGGAACCAGCTCACTGTGGGTTCAGCAGGCAGACTCCCTCTCTATCTTTAAGATCAACCTTCCTTTTTAACAAATCTTAACAAATCTACCCCTCACCACAAGATTTGTGGTGATCCACTAAGCACTTCTTTTCATTTCTCTGCTGCTTTTCCTCCATGTATAAATGTATGACATAGTGCCATCAAAAACATATTTCTCCTTTTTCTGCAGGTCGTCCTGGATAAAAGCTGCTATTAGTCTGTCTTTCCTTTCTTCTCCACTCCAACCAGTTGAGATAGATGGCTGGCCGCTCGGAGCAGGGTTCTGCTGGAGGTTTTTTCCTTCCTGTTAAAAGCAAGTTTTTTCTTTCCACTGTCGCCTCATGCGTGATGGGGGATTGGATTGAAGTCAAGATTCAATGCAATCCGTTGGTTTCCCTTATCCAGGCTATTTATTATGAATTGGCTTGAAATGATGTGTCTGTCATGTGTTCTGAGATGACATGAAAAATGAATGGAAAAGGAATGGCAAATATGAGAGTTTAATTTAAAAAATATATACATTTATGGCAAAAAATTTCACTTTGGATAAAAGACATTTCTATATGAGAAGATGAATTCCTGGTTGTTAATTCAGATGTCTGCAAAATCATACAAAAACTAAGAAGAGCTTGAGAAGATAAAAAGTCATAAGTAGATGCAATGGCCTTGGTACGTGATGAATATTACAATGAGTCACTTCCAGACTCCTCATATTAAAAAATACATGGGACATTTAAGTGCTGGGGAAAAGCTGGGTTCTTTGGATTTGAATTTGTGTGCAATTTTTGTCGATATTTTTAAAGCATGAGAAGCACATTTTTTATGACAGAAAAGCCTTATATTAATAGACGGTTTTTAACGTAAAAATCTGTGAGGTTTAGTGTGAAATACTATTTGTGCAGTTTGTCAGATGTGCAGTTTATTCACACAAGAGTTTGATGTTTGTGTGTCTTGAGGATTCAAAAGAGGCATTCTGGTCCAGACATCTGCTGCTCGCTGGATATTTTCTCTTCTTCAGACCTCTATAAACCCTGGAGATGGTTGTGTGTGAAAATCCCAGTAAATACTCAGACCAACCTCACGCCATGTTCAAATTCCAATTAAATATCCTTCCTTCCTCTTTCTGTTGCCCAGTTTGAACTTCAGCAAGTCGCTTCAGCATATCTACATGACTTGATGTGTTGAACTGCTGGCATGTGATTGTGTGATTACATATTTGCATCAAAAACATCTGCACCAAAAAAATTTGAGCGTTTATTATGTAGTTAATGAGATGACATTAAATTTAGAGTAAATATGGAAAGCATCATTTCACAACTTGTCTAGAAAATTATAAAAACAGTGTCTAAGTTTTAAAATGAATGAATAACAAATAAAGGTTGTTTTCTTTTTCAATATTTCTCATGAAAAATCCATGAGGATCAGTTATCAGCCTATAATCCGGTGTTTGATGAAACATATTTATTTTTTCTTTGTATTTTTTATAAACTATTATTTGAATGACTGATTCTGTGTTGGGGTGTGCCAGACAGGAAGACTTCACTGGAGGAACGTTCAAGACCTCTTTGACTTTTTCTTGAGTTGGCAATATTAACAAGCTCCCCATGTCTGTGTAAGTCTCATTCCAAATGAGTGGGAAGCTCTCCATTAACACAGAAGGGTGGATCAGAAGGCCTTCACAGCCATGCTCTCACCACGCAGCAATTCAGCCTAAGTGTTACAACACAAACACATCAATGTTTTGCTGAAGTCTAATGGGAAAGAGTGAGTCCAGTGAGTCTGAATATGCTCCCCAGTTAACAGCAGAGGGTTACATGAAGAAAATAAATCTTTCTTTCTCCCTTTCTGTGTCCTAGTTCATGTCGTCCCACCCCTCCCCTCAATGTAAGCTTGTTAATTCTTGCAAGCTGGTTCCACATTGCCACACCATCAGCCCAACACAAGGCATTGTTCAATGGGAGGGATGCTTTGGGCGCCTGTGTGTGGGCTGGTTGGTTAGCTCAGTGTGATGCTCTGCCTTTAGGAACATTAGCAAATTATCAGTAACTCCGTATGAGCAAGACTCTTTGTGTTCATAAGTCTTTTGTGACTCTGGACAAAATAAATGCGATGACAGTGCGAGTGATGAAGGCGTAGCCATGGTATTCGCCATCGGCTTGGTCAGGCTCCGTTGCCACATTGTGGTGAGCATTGATGCCAAACAATGGCCCTTTTTGAGTCACATCTCCAGAACTGTAAGGCTCGCAATCACAGTGGGGTTTTTTCCTGCCCTCTGAGGCGTCGTTTGGGTACAAGGAATTCAGCTCATTTCTAAACAAAAGCCGAGGCTTCAGAAATCAGGCCTGCATTTCCAACCATGCTCATCGCAAGGCTTGTCTCCTAATGCACACCCAAACCGTCATCATTCCCAGATAATGGCCATCCTGTCTCCACCTGTTTATCTCTGCTCCATCACTTGATTTCCTCTCAGCCTGGTATGCGCCATGCGTCACACAGCAAGCCGGGGAATCAGAACGCTGTGTTGACCCAGTCGGATCACAAGTTGTATTCACATTTTAAAAAGTCAGATTTCAATTCTGTTTGACTTTTGTTCTTATTCTCTTGATACGGAACCATACACCATCACCCAGCTGTCCACCCGCTTGCATTAATCATTCATCTACTGTTCTACAACAGACATCTCTTGCTCCAGTTTTAATTGAGCGGTACTGTTTATTGACTGGTGCAGAGGGTTGCATCAGGAGGGGCATCCGGCGTTAAATGTGCCAAAAAGTTCAACCGTGCAATGATTCGCTGTGGCGACTCCTTCAGAGGGACAAGTCGAAAGGGACACAACAACTTTTTATTAACTGGTGTGTTGTTATGAATATTTTCATTTTTTTATTTCATTTTCATTTATTTCATTCAAAGCAACATAAAAAAAAAAAAATGAAATAAGACTGCCAATTAAATATGGCTTGAATGAAAAGGAGCATAAAGAAGAGCAATCTTATGATATTAAGATCATGATCATCCATTTTACAATATTCACATACAACATCCAGTTGTTCCAAAATTTGCATTAATTTCCCATTACATTCCTTTCTTTAATATTTTTGAAAGCATTTACAGATATTCAAAATGTAACACCATTGTAATTATTCAAGGTAATTCACATTATGCCTCTAGCTCTTCATAAGTCTTTAATATTGTTCTTTTTATGCTTTTTTTAAACACATTGATATGTTTGTTGTATTTCTATGTTTCCTGAAGCAAAGCAGGTGTAGCACTTTCACTCTAATTGTAGACAACATACTCTTAATGATCACTGATCAACCTGCTAAATGCAGATTTAAAGTCATTTTGGCATTTTGATAAAAATGAAATCTTTCGGAGCAGTTTGGCAGGTGTAAAATGAAGCCAACCATTTTTGT
This sequence comes from Telmatherina bonti, assembly GCF_933228915.1. NCBI lineage: Eukaryota > Metazoa > Chordata > Actinopteri > Atheriniformes > Telmatherinidae > Telmatherina > Telmatherina bonti. The sequence goes on along the minus strand of NC_136613.1, from coordinate 32,183,652 downwards.
TATTAATCCATGTTATGGAGCGGTGGTGATGATGTGGACCCAAATGAAGGAAGCAGAGGAAATGCAGAGAATCGTCTTTAATTCTCACCACTCGGCTGGTACGCAAGTGATCTGACACGTCAGCATCAACACTTTGCCAAATATCTCAGGAACCACAAGACGAAACTTAATGGGGGAAATTGCTATCACAAGCGCACTCTTTGTGTGATTTATCTGGAGCTAGGGGCAGTTCTAGCCTTTCGAGAAGGTTTTTAATCAGCTGTTAAGTGCGCCGTTTTCTTCCATGAACTTCATACAAGAATTCCTATTCTATAATTGACATGTCAATCTATATCTATAGTCTAATATCTATAGTATAATTTAATCTGTAGTCTGTTTCTGTTATCTTTCTGTTCTCTTGCTCTTAAAAAACCTAAAACTGATAGAGAAAAGGATTTAAGAAGCCTTTTTCTAACAGTGTATATAAAAAAGTTATGAAAGTGAAGTACATAGTTTAATTAAACTAAATGTTGTAAGGGGGTCCAATCCTGCGGTCCAGATGGCCCAACCCACCCTGGACCCTTTCTAGAACCCCTGCTGCTTGTAAAGATGCTCTGATCCTCATATTGCTGTTTTACATAAGTTTAAGCAAAGACCCAGAGAGACAGTGAAACATGCCAGAACATCTGAAATGGCATCATACACCAGCTCTTCTCTCTTCTTGCCAGGCTTTATTCATATTACAGAAATGTTCTCCTGCTTTTTTCATTATATTTGATCGCTGCAAAGCAAACTAGAACATATCTGATTTATTCCGAAAGGGGAAAATAACAGGGCCTGGCCATATTTCTTTGAGGAAGTGTCCCCCAGGGAGAAGATGTGAGAACACCCAACTTGACTTCAAGTAAAGACAACACGGTTCCTCGGCCCGCTTCGGCGGGATGCAGACGCATGCTCTCCTAAAACAATACTGAGGAGCAGTCAGATTCATTTACCGTGATAAAGAAAAACACGGCTCGGTGGGTGAGTACTCTTTAGAGAACACTGGAGTAGATATTTCCATTCTGTGTTTCCATTATCAGCTCCACTGACTAATGGTGCTTCGGGGGTGTCAGTGCTGTCATCTGCTTGGCACTTGACAAAGAGACTGGCCCTTATCGCCCCAAAATTTTTATCACCACTTCATCCAAAGATCCATTACAGCCTGCCTCCATCTTTCTTTGTTTTTCTCAACATTATGATGTTTTCTTGGTAGCCGCCCTTCCTCATCTACAATATACGGTGTCTGGTGCTCATCCTCGCACCCACTGAGAGTATCAGGCTTCTAAAATCATTGAGTTATAACTTTCCTTTGAGCCAAGAGGTTCCTGCTGCTGTTGGAGGGAAAGTGTCAGAGTTATAAACAAATGAACCATCAGGAGAATTTCTGTTTTGAGTTGTGTATACATCATGGAAGAATTACGTAGATCTGCGTGTTTAAACCCGGAGCTGAGAAACTGCAACGATCCGAAGGGATTTGAATGTACTTTATTTGTTTTAGAAACTACTTATCTGTCACTTTGAAGTGACAGTTTCATCATTCATGCCTATTTTAGGGGAATATTTAATTTCATTCTTGAAAAAGATATCATCAGCATGATAAGTAAAGTTTGCCTGGGGGATTTGTTAGCCGAGCTTCTGACAGTCATTTCTGCAACTGAGCTAAAGCCTTTCATGAACTGCGAGGTCCTAAAATGCTCTTTTCTTTGTTGTAGCTCCATACAACCAAAGTTTCAAAAAGGTTATGAAGCTGTGTGAAATGTAAACATGTCATTCCTGTAGAATAGAAATGTTTCAGATGTTAAAACTGCCGTTTTACCATTTGATGGAAAATATGAGCTCATTTTGAATCTGATGGCAGCAAGACATCTGTCGAAAGTTGGAACAGGAGCAACAAAAAGCCTGGAAAAGGAAATGGCACAAATCAAAACCAACTGGATGAGCACTTGACAGCTAATTAGGTTAACTACTAACAGGTTTGTTATAAGACCGGGTGTAAGAGGAAGATTTGAGAGAGGAAGAGTCTCACAGATGGACAGAAAGATGGACATATTTACAAACTGGGTCTGAAGATTTTAGGATTTCAGAAAAATAATTTTCAGTGTAACATTGCAAAGACTTTGAAGATAATATAATGATATGATTTAAATAAAAAGAAGGAATCTCTGTACAGATGGGACTAGGCTCAAGGTCAAGAGCCCGGTCCGGTGATCTTTTTGCCCTCAGACAGCACTGCATTAAAACAAACATGATTCTCTCTGGAGATCCTACATGGACTCAGGATGACGACCTGAAAAATTAATAAGGAAACATTATCCACAAACACGCCGTCTTCTCTGGACCAAAGCTCATTTAAAATGTTCTGAGTGGAAACCTGGATGAAGATGTGGAATAGTTTGTGGACAGCATGGACGGTGTGTCCTGCAGACTAAAGAGGAGAGGGAGCATCCAGCTTGTTATCAGCCTGCATCTCTGATGGGATGGGGTTGCATTAGTGCCGATGGCGTGGGCAGCGTCCACATCTGGGAAGCTCCATCAATGCTGAAACATCTGCTGCCATCCAGACAACGTCTCTTTCAGGGAAGACCTTGCAGGTTCCACCATGCTGGACCACATCCTGATGGTGGAGCAGGAGAACTGGTCTGCTGCAGTCCAGATGTGTTCCTGCCATCAGATTCACAGTGAGCTCATATTTTCCATGAAGTAACAAAATGTCTCAGTTTCACCATCTGATTTGTTGTTTATGTTCTACTGGGAATAAAATATAAATTTATGAGATTTGCAAATGATCGCAGTCTGTTTTTGTTCACATTGTACACAACGTCCCAACTATTTTGGAATCAGAGTTGTGATATGTTTCTGACTTAGAAACCCACATCAGAAGCAAGTTTTCCACCAGAGACAAAAATGCTGGTAAATGCTGCTCCTTTCTGATAAGACAGAGGCTGTTAGTCTGGTTACATGCAATATTTTCGTCATGGATTGGCGATCTGTCAAAGGTGTCTCCAGACTCTCCCCCAGTGACAGCTGGGATGGCGTCCCAGGTTTTATGTTGGATAAAGGTTGATGGATCATTTAATGATGTTTAGAAGAAATTTGAGATCATCAAAGAAGTTTTCTTTGTCACATATTCCAATAAAAATCCATTTAGGCATCATTATTCTGCAATCTCTGGTACATTCGGTAGGCTGGCTGGGAGGTGACTGTGAGCAGGGAAGGAGGAGCATTTCTCTAAAATAAAGTTTGCCGACTGGAGACGTTACCTTTAAAAGAACTACGATCCGTCTGAGCAACCAGGGATTTATTATGTCATAAATCATTGTCAAGAGAAAATGTTCCAAAGAGAAAACGAAGGGAAGAATTGCCAGCCTTCTCTTGCTGGTTAGTGCAGAGCCTGGAATGAAACCCTCAGCAGAATCAGTGTTGTGTTTGTATCTGCTGCAGGATCGAGATGGGTGGATATGCTACACTCTGAATGTGACGATGCAGCGCTACAGACGTACACAGACGACACCTGGTGAAGTGTGTTAGCGTGTAAATGGCGTAGGCTGATCGATAAAGGCGAAAGTCTGATGAAATTGTTAGTGATGAAAGTTTGAATAAAATTGTAACAAGCAAACAGAATATGGATTGCAAACTTCCCGATGATGAGCTGCTCCGTAGGGTGAAATAATCCACGTCACGTCACATCCCGCGTCCTTTGTGATGCTGTAACCAAGAAATCACTTCCAGTTCATGGAAAACAAATTTAAAAAAAGAATAAAAGAGAAAGAGAGAGAGAGAGGTCGAATCATATTAGATTATCACTGAGTACGGTTACATGATGTTTTTTAATTCAGGATTAATAATTTTGAATTAAATAATTCAGAATTAACGTATTATCCTATGAGTTTATATAAATAAAATAATTCCAAATGAAGGTTTATATGAAACACATCTTTACTTAATTCTTCTTTAGAGCGCCGGTTTAGAAGGGTTCTGATTGGACAGAGGGTTCATGTGACGTAAGACGTATATCGGAAAAATACAAAGTTGGCTCCCTGCTTCTCGTCTTTTGAGTCGTAACTTGTAAAAACATAATAAGTACCAGTAATCTTCTTTTGTAGCAGAATTGTGATGTTTAACGCTACACAATGACAGGCGGGCTTTCACAGACACAGAAACCCAACCACAAACCTCTGACGTCAACAAGTCGAGAGGAACAAGAGATAAGAAAACGCAGCGAATAACTGATATTAACCTCGGAACCTGACAAGAGGCACAGCGGGTCGTGTGTCCTAACAAACTTGATTTCCTGCTAGAGAAGAATTCGTGGACAGCTACTGTTTTGTTTCAGAGAAGCAGACGGTGTAAGCGAAGGGAATGAAAGCCAGATATGGGAGAAAGGAGGGGCGTTTGAGGCATCAGGTTTTATCCTTCCATGCTCAGTTGCACGGTACATGAACATTATCAGATTAAGATTACCATCCAGTCCCAGCTGTTTTCTTTCACACTGGCTCCCGTATCCCCCCCCCACCATCAACTTCACTGCCTTCAACTCTTCCTTTCCTTTCTGTTCATTCTTCACAACATTGCAAAAAGATCGTATCCACAGCATGTTTGTGCCTGTTCTTTCATTTTACCAGTTTCTCCCCTGTCTGCTTATCCTGTCATAATAAAAGTAATCAAATACAGCACTGTTGTCACTATTATCACAAAAACAAAATGTTTTCAGGCGCTCTGGAGAAAAGCCATCACAGTTTCCTTAGTAACCATTTTATGCATTATTTTGGCACCAACACATCCAGGGGTAGACCATCCAAACTCTGTATAGAAGTGAAGCTGAGTAACTTCTTTTAGTTTCCAAGATTATGACAGATAATGCTGAAGTAAAGGTGAATTAATAAATTCAGAATATTTACTCAATGTTGAAACTTTGCCAAGGCACGCGCGTCACTGGGTGAGCCGCGACACGATGTTGCTGGAGATCCTACTGAAAGTTGATCACGGTCAGTAAATTCTCAGTGTTTTAGCTTTTTTATGGTAAAGTAAAGGCACATCTAAGCCAATGAAAAATATCTTGCAGAGTTAGCACATCTAGCTCTGATGCCAGAAAAATATATATATATATATATATATATATATATATATATATATATATATATATATATATATATATATATATATATATATGTATATATATCAATATATCAATAAATATCAATCTCTCTCTCTCTTTATACATATACATATATATATATTCTCTCTCTCTCTCTCTCTCTCTCTCTCTATACATCTACATATATATATATATATATATATATATATATATATATATATATATATATATATATATATATATGTATATATATATGTATGTATAAAGAGAGAGAGAGATTGATATTTATTGATATATTGATATATATACATATATATATATATATATATATATATATATATATATATATATATATATATATATATATATATATATATATGTAGATGTATAGAGAGAGAGAGAGAGAGAGAGAGAGATTGATGTTGATATAAAAACCAGATGGGGGGACATTTTAAAAAATATTTTTTCATATAAAATAACTAGCAATACTATATCTTTCACTTGGGTCTTCTCATTCCAAACTGGAAGAAAAATCCGGAAAATAAAAATGAAAGTCAGTATAATGTTCCCAAAATATTGGCCTATTTAAAATATTCTTATTTTTTTTAATGCCCTTACCTATAAACTTAGCAGAACAGTCTGGTATGGGGAGGGATCTCAGCTTTGTTTGACCTTTTCCCCATGTACATAGCTTTTTATATAGCATTTTGACTGCCTTGACCATAGACTGGAAAATTAGTCTATCCCCCATGGGATAAAAAAAAAAACAAAAAAGAATGACCAGAAGGGGGGACATCAAAAGCAGAGGGGTGGGTAAATCCCCCTCATCCCCCCCAACAAATTGCAAATTTATTTATATATATGTGTGTGTGTGTTAGCCACATAAAATATTTTACTTTTATTTTACATGCAGATGAATATAATTGAGGTCATGCAGCATGTAAACACTGAACTGGGACTCCAAGCATATGGACAGAAATAACAGGGATTTTTACCAAATTCAGAAAATATGTGGACAGTTAAATAAATGCTTAACATATTCTGCTCTTTAATCAACTTCTGGTCAGGTTTTCTGAAAGGTTTTGCATCTCCAAATGCCGCTCTGCATCTGTTTAGTGTGAAGAGTTTGTCAGTTTTATTGCTCAACTCCCAGGTGTGTGAATAAAGCAACACATTGTTAGAAATCTGCACACTCAGAAACAACATGCATATACATTTTTTTTTTACAAATTAAATCTTAGATCAACGTTGTAAAACTTTTAATGTGTAGGTGTTGTCATCCAAAAGCAATCTAGTTAGAATGCAATGTGCATCCAGGAAACCATGAGGGTGTTGGTTACTGTGACAAGAATAAAACAGGGAATCAAACCGCACACCCTTTTCCCTTCATACACATTTTGGAATTATTGGAATTATTGTTTGTCAAAACTTGTTCTCATCCAGCAAAGACAGCAGTCAGATAACACATGAGGCAATCTCTGCAAGTATCATCAGCATGTCATCTCCCATCTTGTTGCTTTCATTACAGCTAATCAGATTAGCATGTGCATGTCATTACATCAGAGTACCTGTGCATCATTTCACTTGATGACATACTGTTTGAAACTCCCAACACATGGAACAACTTATTATCCAGCCTCCAAAATAAAGACGCTTATTTGTAGAAAGCATGCAGTACATGTATTGCATCATGCTGGCTTTCATTCCAACAAACAAAACACCACAAATACACAGACACACTTATTGCAGGCTGTGTTTAGTTTGTCCATTTGCTCACATGCATCTACTTCATCTAGCGCTTATGAGAGAAAAGGCTCAGGCAGCTGCTGATCTATGTTGGACATGACTTGAAGCCATCTTTACTGTGTTTGCCTTCTTCAACCATAAGCATGTAATTAACATCTCACTCCATTAGACTATAATATTGTGACAAAAAAACTTTCATATGCAGAAGTTTAGACTGAGTGCCATTTTTTTCTTCCCTGACCTGCCGGCACTCATCAGTTGGAACTCTGTCCACCTGAAGCTTCCTAACTGCCTCTGCAGTGCTGATCAGTCTCATTCGGTTCACCTGGTTTTCTGCCCATCTTGTCCTGACTCACAGCCTACTTAAACACTATCCAGTCTCTTCCCTTCTGCCAGATTATCATCAGACCAACGTTGTTGTCCAGCGGTCTATGGATTGTCTCCTGTTGCCAACCTACCTCTTCAAGTCCCTGGATTCCTCTCCTTGCCTTGCCCACGACAGACACCTCTTGCCTCTTGGATTTTCTGGACCCCCAAGCTTTGCCTCTCGTCCTGGCTAAGTACTTTATCTACAATAATCTTACCTTGCCTCCCTTCTGACCTTGTCTCTAGAACCTGGATTCTCACAGCTGTTCATTTCCCTGGATTGTTCCTCTGCTCCTTAGCCTCGTCTTCCATTCCTCAAACTGGCTTTTGTTCACAGCTCTGTTGTGTGTGTGTGTGTGTGTGTGTGTGTGTGTGTGTGTGGCTGAACTTCTAGGTCCTCACAGTAACCCTTTAGAGTATAATCTGGCCACCATGGACCTGTTCTCCACACAGGAGTGGTGGTCATATGTTGAAGAATCCATAAACAAACCGCTCGCTCATCTGTTAATATTACTGTATAAGGATTTCTCAAAGGAGCTCAGAATCTTTGATCCAGTTCCACCAGAAGAGGGGGGTTCCATACTCTGCAGAAAACCCCTCAACCTTCGCTTTGAATCCAGGCCCCTGTCACAACGCAAACCTTTAACACAATCTTCTGTGGTTCCAGCTCTTTTGGAGGACTCTGTAGAGTCCAAGCAGATTGGAGGGACCTGTCTGACTTTCCAAGAGTGAGCACGATGGATGAAAGATCTGTGTTTCTACTCCAAAGAGTGATCATCTGGTTCACCGGTGCCCATTAAAAGAAGGAAAGTTCCTACTGAGTCACATGTCGGAGAAATCCTCTTTGGTTTCTGTTCAGGCACAACTTCGAATAAATGGTTTTCCCAGCATGTTAAGGCATTTATTGAGTCTATGGATGACACTGAATTCATTGATGCAGGTTTGGCTAAATCTCTGAACATTAAATTACAACCCACCTCTAAGAGCTAGAAGGTTTTAGCACTGGTCATGAGACAGTTCATCATTGGTGGCAATCAACAGGAATAATCATTGTCATTCATTCTTGAGTTATCCATTCTTGGTGCCTCTCAGCTTCGGAACCACAACCCTCACATTGACTGGCGGGCAAGCAAGATTCTGAGCTGGACACCCTATTGCCATTCCACCTGTCTTCTAATGGCTAAATTCCCAGCCACTGAACCAGTTCTTTGTCAAGAGACCTACCCTGATCTAAAGTTCCTCCCAAGTACCATGACCTAAAGCAGGTTTTCAACAAGCACTTGGCAACTTCTCTTCCTCCACATTGTCCCTATGACTGCTCTATTGCCTTTACCTGGTGCTTTCCCTCCCAAAGGTTACTTATACTCCTTGTCTGGACCAGGGACCCAGGTCATGAAAGATTACATAGATATTGCACCCAAGACAGGAATAATACAACCTTCATCTCCTGCTGGTGCAGGATTTTTCTTTGTAGGGAAAAAAGGATGGAACCCTAAGACCTTGCATTGATTATAGGATTAAATGGCATAACTAAGAACCGTTATCCTCTCCCCCCATGAACACTGCTTTTGATCTTATTCAAGGTGCCACAATTTTCGTTAGATCTCAGAAATGCCTTCCACCTATCCGCATCAAGGAGGGAGATGAATGGAAGGTGACGTTCAACAACCCCCACAAGGCATGAGTATCTAGTAATGCCTTTTGACATGACCAATGCTCCTATAGTCTTCCAGGCCCTAGTAAATGATCTTAATATGGTTGGACTGTTTTTGTTTATCTAGATGACATCTTGATCTTTTCTAAAGACCTCCTCACGCACCAGAGACACGACCGTACGGTTCTTCTCCGTCTCTTACAAAATAATCTATTTGTGAAAGCAGAAAAGTGTGTTTCACAGAAATACTATCATTTGTGTTATGCCTCACCCAACAGGAATTCCATGCACCTCAACAAGGTTTCATCGGTGAAGGAATGGACAGTTCCCCAGTCTCATAAGCAGCTTCAGAGATTCCTGGGCTTTGCCAGTTTCTCTTGCAGGTTCATTAGAAACTACAGTTCCATCGCTTCATCTTTACATACTCTTACTTCATCCAGGAACCAGTTCATCTGGAACTAGATGACCAAGCCTTCTCTCACTTAACAGAATTCTTCCCCTCTTCACCTGTCTTCCATGCACCTGATTCTGATCGCCAGTTTATTGTTGAGGTGGAAGCCTCTGACTCAGGATTTGGTGCTATTTTTAGACAGAGGTTTTCTGATGGCAAGACTCATCAATGTGCTTTCTTTTCTAGAGGCATCTACACAGCTGAAAGGAATTATGTGGGGGATTGCAAGCTCCTACAGACCATGAACCAAAAACACCAAGCCAGATTCATTCTCAAGGCTTCAGGAGGATCCAGACGAGGGACGAGCAGATGGTCGGTGTGACATTCTTCCCAAATCTGTGCGACTGGGGCTCACCCAACTTGTTTTGAAGAGAGAGATAAAGGAGGCCCACCAGCAACACCCGACTCCTGATAACTGTCCCAAGGCTCGCCTCTTTGTACCAGAAAACCTAGTCCCAGAGATAGTTCCAGTTTATTTTGTCCCCAAGGTGTGAAAAAGACGCGGTCAGTGGTGCAGGGTTGCTTCCTGTGGGAAACCTCGGTCCAAGATGTCAGAGTTAATCATTGCATGCCGTGTCTGTTCCCAAGCAAAATCTTCACATCAACCTGCGGCCACTCTCAATTCCAAGTCGACCATGGTCTCACTTATCAATGGATTTCATCACAGGTCTTCCAAACTCCAATTTTCATTCAGTAGTTCTTACCATAGTTGACCATTTCTCTAAAATGACTCATTGGTTCCTCTTGTCAAGCTGCCATCATCTAAGGAACTTGGCAAGGTGTTCTGGTTACATGGACTGCCTGTTGACATAGTCTCTGGCAGAGGGCCTCTATTCATTTCTACGTTCTGGAAGGAATTCTGCAACCTCCTGGGTATCCAAGTAAGCCTCTCTTCTGGGTACCATCCACAGACGAATGGGCAGACAGAGCAGGTTAACCAGAAGGTGGAGACAAAACTTTGCATGTTGTGTGAACAGTATCCCTCTGTGTGGTTGCAGAACCTTCCCTGGGTGGAATATGCCCTGAATTCACTCCCGTCCAGTGCCACAGTGTTGTCTCTGTTCTACACTGTTCATGGATACCAGCAACCTATCTTCAAACTGCAGGAGAATGCTGTTACAGCGCCCTCTGCCCACACAGCAGCACTGAGATGTCAGCGAGTATGAAGGAGAGCTCACTGTGCCCTATTGAAGACTTCTGCTGTGTATTCCTGGTCTGCAAATTGTCAGCGGATCACCACACCAGTATATCAAGTGGGGCAGAGGGTGTGGTTGTCTACCAAGGACCATCCCCTTCGTATTAAGAATTGCAAGTTGGTCCCTCGCTGCATTGGCCCTTTCACAATAACCAGGGTGGTTAACCCTGTTGTGGTGTTTCCTTGTCTGCCTAGGACCCTCAGTCTGCCCTACTTTCCATGTTTCCCATGTCAAGCCTGTGTCCACTTCCCGTTCTGCTGGCTGCAGCTGGTAGCAGGAACTGATGCTGCTCGAGGAACAAGCCTCTTGTGAGATCTTTCAGACAGGAAAGATGCTGGCAGCATTATAATCGGTAATCAATGCGTGCTTTAACATTAGTCTCAAAGATTCAAATATTACCAGAAAAAGAAGTATCGATTGGTCATTTTAAAAAGATTTAAAATCACTAAAATGGACTAAAAAATTCCTAAATATAGTTGCTAAGTTAGCAATATTGTTTTACAACGGTCTAACACACGCAACGTGCAGCTTCTACACACCACTTCTGGAGAACCTCCCAAGAAGCTTGTAACACAAAACTCTCACACCATTAGGAAATGTCTGAATCGCAACAAAGTTGATTATAAAGAGCCAGGCTGTATGTAGTATTTACACAACAGCCCTTTTTTTATTTCTGTATGTATATATACAATACATGGACTAATAGATTGATAGATAGAAATATTTGGTTTGGTTTTGTGATTGGTTATTGGACTAGAAAATTTCATTGATTGATCATGATTAAAAATGTTATGGTTGCCCAGCCCTTTTATTCGTGGACAGAGAAAGAGCCCGTGGTGATGAATCTGGAGACAGAGAGGTTGTCTGTGGAACACCTTATTGCTGATTTTAATCATGAACCACCAACAGAAACACAGTGAATTCGACATGCTGTTAAAACTACTAAACAATTTACAAATCAAGTTTTAGGCGGGAGCTGCTGCCACCACAAAGGCCCGGTGCCCTCTGACCCTTCAGCTGGTCCATGGTACACTCATCAACAGTTGATTAGCCAACCAGAGAGGCTCAGAAGGTATAAAAATCTATGCTGCAACTTTTAGGCCATGTAGCCGGGTTTTTGTAGAAGTAAATATCTGCCCCCCTCCACCTCAGCACATGCAGAAAACATACATGCTGTTTCTGGGTGTAGGTAGCACATCAGGCACTCTGTTTCAACGGCTCTGTTCCACCTGCAGATGCATAAACGGAGTATTCCCAGTAGGGCTGGGCAGATTGATGCAAATATCGAACGTATCAATAGCAAGGCCAGTATCAGTGTCATTTGATACGAGTGTGGTGAGATTGATATTTGTATTGTGGAGGGTTTGGGGGGGGGCAAAAAGCCAAACAATGTGAATGGAAGCCAGCTAATAGTAAATGTAGCTTTAATTTATATCTAGCAATGTAACAAAAGCCTTCAGTTTTACTTCCACTCAGTTCTTGCTGCATCCTGGCTATATTGTTAACAACAAATTGTAATCAGCAATTAAATTATCTTTAATAAAAGAAATGAGCTAATAATGATATAATAAGACTTTGGCTGTTCTATCTGACCTGAAAATCTTATTTCTTTTAGAGTTCTTTATTTTCTATGTATAAAATCAATTTGCTACTTTTTCATATGATGCGTTGTTGCTTCATGTTGCCCCAGGGCAAAAGTTGTATGTTAACACATTTTCTTTATTTAAGTAGCAAATAACTTGCATCAAGCAAAATTAAATTAAGGTTTTCTCTCAGTTCCACTGTGAACACTTACACTATTTCTCAATAAAAATCCTCCAAAAAGGGTTTCAGTCCCGAGAGTCACGTGGCAAGGTAAAACATGATGATTGGTTCTCTGTGTTTTTCCCTTAATCATTGCATTATGTAAAAGGGAAATTTGCCTGCAGGCAACATGGTGAAACCGTAGGAAAGTCTTGAACATTAGCTTCCAAATACTTGAACAAATACCAGAATGAAGAACCGGAGAGGTCTGGAGTCTAAGTCAATGTGTGACTGATGATTTTGATGTAATAATCATGTCTGTGTTTTATAATGTGCTGCTGAAAATCTTAAACGCGACTTCCATGGAAAATAATATCAGAAGATTAAAAGTATCAGTTTGCTTTGTCATAGCGTGAGTGTTTGTAGCAGTGTGTGCTGGTGTTCACATGCATACAGTAAGGTACATGCTTCAGGGGTTTATAGTACAGTTTAATTCCACATTTACTATCGCAGCTTTCACAGCTTGAGGCTGTAAAAGGCTCTCTCATGCATTCCTATGAAAGGATCTGTAAATTCATGGTTGAGGACGGAGATTTTCTACTGTTTCTATGTGGTAGTTAGACCACCGCATGGGACAAAGAGTTAAGGAAATTGTGCCAACATGTGAAAACAATGGCAAGATTAGTGTGTTAAAACCTGTTTAAGCTGTTAAAAATAGTTGATGTTCTTTTATACTTGTACTTCTGTGTAATGTTTCTGTTTGATCATACTTGCTTTAGTCTCTTTTTTTCCTTTTTGTAAACAAATACCATCTGGTTTTATCTTTTCACCTGTCTTGCATTGTTTCATATCTCGGTATTTTTTGTAAAATACTTTGTAATATGAACTAAGCACTTTTTAAAGATTTTGAACAACTATTTGTTCTTGATATCCTTATTATATCTTCACAAAGCATGTAAATTAATTTCAATGTTGAAAAAATGCACAATGTATTGAGATGGGCGAAACAGACTTCCATGGTGGTGGTTTTACATGAAATAAGACATTATAAACCTGATGTCAACACGTTTTCGTATTCCCACACATTAGATGAAGAGAAAAGTGTGGTGAATAAAATCCTGCCTGAAAGATATTTGAAACCCATGGAAACAAAGTTGTTTTTGGAAAAACACAAAACAGAAACATGTACAAAAAAAGAGGGTAGTTTTTGCCATGATTGAAAAAAGGCAGAGAGAAGTAAGCATGTCAGCACTTTTTGTAAGACTAGCTCATCACTTCTTGTTGTGGCCTGCCAACATCGCAGCGCCCGAGGTGTTAAAGGCCTGTTAGGAGAGGAGCAGACAGTGGCTCGCATGTGTAACTGGATCTGCATGGTACATAATCTGCATTGTGCTGCTGCTGAGTAAAGACTTAAATTAGCACCATATTTGTTAAGGAGGGGAAAGAATACCTTTTTTTTCCCCACTCTGTTCATCTCAGTTCACAGGTTCAGTGTGTCAACTCATAGTGAATTCAAAGAAAACAAAACGTAACTACTCTTACTGACATATACAGCATTTATTTAATGAGCAACATGTGTCCGATGTGATTCAGAGGTGCAGTATCTGACTTCTTTCTTACGTATCACTCTGTTTACCTACAGTATATATATGTGTATATATGGTAAAATCTTTTGACAGAATCTGAGATTTATTTACTAGAAGCCTGCATCCACTTAAGCATAGCACCTGGAAACATCTGGATCATATCAGGAATGTGGTGGGGCTTCACTTGTTCACTTAACTAGCTCACTGAAGGCAAAATCACAAATGTCATTTCTTAAGTAAATGCATATAAAAAACCTTTACTTAACCATGCTGGCTGAGTAATGTGACCAATTCTTGCAGGGTGCAACTACATTATTCAACTGCATTAGATGTCACGAGCCTCAGTTAACCAATATACGACATCAGTTCAACTATGCACACAGAGAAGTCCATATCTACTCATAAAGGTGGGAAAACCTAGTATGTGAGTGCTCAGCAGGTGTGTGTTTAGGTGGTCATTGTTCACGGGTAAACACATCTCATAAACTGGACCAGTGAAAATAATAGATAATGAGAAGCAGGTCTGGTCCGGAAACTCTGATGTGTGTTGAAACGCTACACAGAACAGAAGTAAAGGACAAACACACAGACAGCTGCTTTTGGACTAACGAGACAGAAACATTATATGTTGATCTAAAACATTGGTTTTTGTCTCTCTGTGACTCAGTTCAGACCCTGAAGAGGATGCTGTGATATGTTCTACTGCCTGGAAGCAGTGCTAATAGCAGTTTCTTATTTTGTTTATTTATTCATACTTGAAAAAGAAACAGTATTTTTTTTATTTATATAAACAGTAAAAGCAAAGTTCCAGAATGAAAAAAATGGATAGACAGTTGATCAGATATGGGTGAAAAATATTACCAACCAAAATAATATAACCTTTTTCTCCTACGCTGCAAAACACTGAAATCTAAGTAAGATTAAAAATCTTAAATTTATTACACATATGCTTATTTTTTTAAAGGTAAGATAATTCTTTGTTTTTGTGCCAGATAATTCCTCTTGTATTTTTACTTGTTTTGGGAAGTCTTGACAAGCCAAATTTCTTGTTCTATTGGCAGATAATTTATCTTATTTTAAGCAACATTTACCTAATTTTTGTATTTTTTGTTTTTGTTTTTTAAGGCTGAGTTTTTGCAGTGTATTGGTCGCTTCTATATAGAAGTCATCATACACTTAAAGCTGTTGGAAGATGTAACCTCAGGTACTTCTCTTTGCAGCAGGGGAGCTGAAGAAGCGTCTGACTGTACACATGTACCTTTGTTACAAAGACAGTGGGCTTTATTGTCCATTATTTTGAGCAGGTTTTGCTAAATTCTTCTCTGCATAATGACTGCTAACACTTTCAGAGCAGAAAGCAGCACGGAGTCGGTCTTCTGTCAGTGTGTCTCTTTAAGGGACTGTTTGGTCTGTTGTAAATCTGGCTCACGTTCTGGGTTGTGTGATGTTTGGCATTGCTGCACCACAGCAAGAAGGTCATCGTACGGCTACGGAGGGGTTCAAACAGTAGCTTTTCTATGTGGAGTTGTCATGGTGTCCAGTATATGTGTGTCCACTCCGTCTCTAGCTTCCTCCCACAGTCAAGATACATGCATGTTTGGTTAACTGGTCATGCTAAACTTTGCCTTTTAATGAATGTGAATAGTCATGTGTCTCTCGTGTGTCTTGGAGTGCTGTAAACACCCATTTGCTTTCATGTATGGACCAGAAAAGCAAGCTATGGTCTGCTTGAAGCTGCTACTTGCAACTGAACTGTGGTGCCATTCGCTGACAGTGTGAAAGCAAACAGACCGCTCAGCGGACCAACGGTGGGACTTGTCAAAGTGCAACGTGATGGATGTTTATCCTACTGCTCATACTGGACCTCTCTGAACTACATATAACATATATGATTTGATTGTTCTATGCACATAAAAATGTTTGGGGATTATGGAATAAACAAAACGAACATCTGTCTGAGGCTGGTCCTCAACAAAAAACTGCAAAAGCAAACTAAACTTTCCTTCATATGTATCAAAAACATGCAGCATCTTCTGTCTGGGTCAGCATCCACAGTCTTCTACCACATTCCTCTCCGCTCCAACAGGAGAACCTCATGCTACTTTGTCCTTCCTAAAACCCATGCTCATCTCCTTTGTCTTGGTTACATTCATGATGACAGTTTGCAACACTGTGCCACATACTGAACCAGCTCTATGGGATCTGCTTGTCCATCACTGATACACCCCACAACTGCAGAGTTATCAGAGTGTTTCTGCAGAAGACAGGATTCTGGGTTGGACGGGATGAGTCAAACGTTCAGACGGCAGAGAAACAAAGTTCAGTCCCCTGTGGTGTGCTGCTGACCACCTTCTCAGACAAACAACCGTTCTGACTGACATACTCTGATGTTTGTCAGGTAGTCAATAATCCAAATGATTGTGTATCTAAATCTAAATCTGTTTTAAAAACATGTCATTTACCTAAAATCAGGAAACTGAATTTATTTACTTTATAAAGAGGAATATTACGTTTCAGTAAGCACTCATATTAAAATTGGTTTAAAGGCTGGTTTGAAGAAGAGATATTAATTGCTCTGAGACAGATCACAAATTCTTTGCTTCATTAACCTAAAAGCAAAGCCGACCGGTCAATTTTAATGACTTTTTCACAGAAAAAAGTAAGCATCTCACACTAAACAGCATCCACAGTGGACCCCCTTCCTTGGTGCTGGTTGATGGGTTGTTTTTCAACACAGAAACAGATGTTCTGCAGGTTGCCTTTCTCTGAAAGGTTGCTATTGTTGGGAAATAAAACCAAGCGAATGTCCACACCAGGTCAAGCATCAGGTTAAGCAACAGGCACCAAGTTCTGCATGTCCTGACCTTTTTAATGAGTGCAATGTGATACAATGCATGGGTCAGCAGTCAAATGCTGAAAGTAGACCCCCATGTTGACATGCACCCTCTGACCCCCGCTGCCTAAAACCAGCCCCTTTTCCCCCAGCCAGGACGTGTGGCGACTGAGCCTCTGCTGGGTTAACAACCTCTGAAGCTTCTGTGGAATTATGGGACTCAATCAGTTCTTCCTTTTAAATGAGCTGAAATGGATGGATACGTAATAAATTCTAACCACCAACCCAAAACTCACTGCGGTGTTTCAAGAAGCAATGGGGCTGCGGAGCTCTACGATCCTGCCCTGCGTAGAAAAAATAATCGCAGATTTGTACATCATTTCGTAACAAAATGTGGTTTAGATTTTGAAAACACCTCATATTTTTTCTTCTCGTTGACTTTCACCCCATTAAAACTACTGCAGTAGAAGGATTACGACTTTTCCCTCATGGCAGAGCAGAAAACTGCTACACCAACATGTGCTCATTAAGGTGGAATGATAGTTCCCACTAATTGGGGGCTCCGAGATGACATACAAATGCTTTGTGACAAAACTATTGGGCCGCTTTAAAGCTGAAGCAGAGCAGATGTTCTGAGGAGAGTCCAAAATAGTTTCACCACACTGGAGGGTTTTCTGACTTAATAATGTCAACACCAGAGTCTTCACAAAACCAGATGGAGCCATTTTATTTGTTGGGCTGGTTGGACCTACTCAGGTTTATCTGCAGCCGCTCACATGGCGAACAGACAACCGAGGGATGTCTGGTCCAGGCGATGCTGTAATTTATGAACTGCTTTTAGGAGTTGCTGTTGCCACAAAGTTCTGTGGAACAAATCACATAAACGTGCATTGACATTGTCAGAGAACACTGCAATGATGTGAACATAAGATTGCAGATAGTCTTCCCTCTGACCTTTTCTCTCTCTCTGAGTGGAAATGTGATGCAGTAAGGAGGTGCACAACCTTCCCCGAGGGACCGTTTCGCCCAGGAGGCTTAAGCTCTTAAGATTTATTTTTGAACACAACAGTCTATACACTTATTTTTTATGCAAGCACATGTGGGCTTTGTGTTTATGAGCATGCAGGCAGATTAGAGCCCTACACTGGCCTCTTTTCTGGGCCAGAGTCTGGCCCTAACCTGGCCTGGTCCGAGAGGTTTTAGGAATTCTCAGCTCAGAACCTGCATCAGGCCCGAGTTGTTTTGTTTTCCTCTCTCTTTCTCTCTTTGAAGAGCAATTGCACAGTGCAGCAACAGTTGACCTGCAAAATGCATAAATAAAAAAACACTTGACCAAACGTCCATCCATCCATCTTCTACCGCTTATCTGGCAAATCCAAACTTAAGCCTAAAAAGAAAACAACAGAGCGTGTTTATTAACTTTTGTTTTTCCTTTTACAACATATGCAAATGCTTTACATGTAACGCAACAACCCCCTTTGTCTGCCAGCTGAATGATTTGAGCTATGCACCTGTTTTTTATGACTCCGCTCTAAAACGGCACTCCGATAATCAGATACGTACATCTTCACAATTACAAGGTACGAGGCGGATACATGAAAGGATGTGTAAGTATCTGTATGTGTTACTGGTGAGGAGTAAATGAAAACACTTTCAGGAAGCTGAACATCTCTTTGGAAGGATGCAGGTACAGCTGTAAACCTCCTGACAGATCGTTGTACAATATGTGGACATTATCTCTGCTAAGGTCAAAGTTAGAGAGGTTTTAGTACAGTTTAGGTAAGGTCTCCAGAATGGCCATTTTTGCACAGTTTGCCACCATCTGGTTTTAACTGGGAGTTTTAAAACATTAAGTTTCAAAAAGGAAATAAATAAAGAAAAAGCTGCGCTTATTCATCTCAGTGCAAACCCACTGTGAGGTACAAACCGTTATGGAACAATACCATAACACACAGGCACTATGCAACCGAACGAAGAACGTAAAGGCAGTGTTGCATTGTGGGACAGGAGCAACATCTTGTCAGGACTGACCACAATTAAATTTTCTTTTATTTAATGATACGTGATATTTAATCACCGTTGAGTTATACGTAGTGGATTTTACAATCATATAATGTTCATATATTGATCATATTATTATTATATTATTGTTGAATTATTTGATTATTAAATTATATTAATAAGAACTATGTTTTTGTCCCATAAAACCCACTGAACGTGTTTCTCCGTATGTCCAACAGACAGTCTGTAGAATATTTGGTTCTGAGGATGGGAAATATTACCACAGACACTGATCCGACAGTTTGAGTGAAGGAGAATTTAGCATCCACACGGACAGTGCTTAGGTAACTCAAATACAACGTGGCGTCTCAACATGGCGTTGTGTGACATCAGCTTTGCATGACTGTCTGCAGAAAAAAGCTGAATTAATGATGAAAGCACCAAAAGTTTTATATAAACTTTAATATCAAATAATCTCACAAGTATTTGCACTCACCTGTACAGAAGTGTCTGTGCTGAGTGACCGCTGTTGGCACCCTCCCAGCGCAGCAGCGCCATGCAGCTGGCATCATGCAGTTGCGTTCATTTCTGAGGGTGTGAGGTAGTGTGTCCGAGGTTAAAGATTATACGTAGACAGAATCAACAGTCCTGGGATTTCCTTAAAGATGAACATTTATTTTCCACAAATTGTCCATTATACAGTTTCAAAGATCAGGGCCATCAGTCACCAGTTTCATATCCTTTTCCTTCACGCTCTCTCCTCGCGAACTCCCAAAACGGACTACTTATACTCCATTAGACACACACCTGATTTGATTTAGCTTAAACCATTTCCCCATATCACTATCCCCAGCAACCTTATTCTACACCAACATTAATAAACAAACCAGTTCTAATATATTATTTCAAATAAACCCACACTTAAAGAAACTACAGAAGAGGAAATCCTCCACTTGGTTTCTCCAAATCCCCTAATCTAGGAAGTCCCTCACACCTGCAATGAGGAAGTGCTGGGTTGGCCATTTCCCAACTCCTGTCCTGCAAGGTGGAGTCAAACAAAGAATAATGTTAAATGATAACACAATGAAAAATGCAACACAATGCAAACACTAACAACCCAGGATAGTAAGTGCAGCATGGTTACCTGGCAACAGAAGTAACAGAATAAAGTTAAAGGAAGAAATATGAGAAAAGGTCAATGTTAGGGACAAGTGGTGAACAATTACAATCTCACCCACTTTGTCACAGAGGGCAAGCTAGGATTGTAAACATGCTCCTTCACATTTAATCCCAAACACTTTCACCTATTGCTTTATGTTTCTTTTAAACCAGGATTGAATGCATCTGCAGAAATTTTCATTTATTCCTTTTCTCTTTGTACAGTTTTACATGTTCTTCATACTTTAACCGAACCGCAACACTCACTGTTCAGACCAAAAGCACAAATAGGGGTTGCTATTAATTCAGCCTTTACTCTGATTCTGCCATTAGAAGATCGTGCATGTGTTTTTGCATGAAGGGAAAGAAACCACAAGCCCTTTGCTCCATTTTTCAGTGCACAGCAAAGTTCATCCAAAGTAATCCGCCAGGAACAACATCGACCCACCAGCGCTACTTCCAGATCATCCTTCATCTGCAAGCAAATGTTTCCAGGAGAAATGCCGCTCTTCCTTTGATAAACCTGAACTATCATCACCTTTCCCCGTCATCACCATCCATACCAGCGAGGTTTGGCCCACAAGCCGGATGGCAATGCATGGAGCATGAGATCTTAAGCAACTTCTAACAACTGAACCACAAGCTTCGAGCATGATCCGATGACCTTACTTTGCTGACTCTGTGAAAATCTCCACTCGTGTGTTATATTTTGGCAACGAAACACCAGACACTTTATCATACATTAATAATTGCCCGAGGAAGAGGATGTTCCAGCTGAACTGGAATACTGACCTCTTCGCTGAAGTCAGTTCAATGCTGCGCTTCAGATTTGTAAGAAACAGGATCCATTGGATGGTTTCTGCCCAAACAAACACGCTGGTTTAATCTGCATTGGCTGAATCAGAGTGGATGCCAACCCAGTTAGAGTCTCATCATACATCCTCCTCTTTCTTTCTGTCATCATGGAGTTTCTGCTGTCATTTTTATGGTGCGATTCTCGCTGCGCAAAGCACAATTTTACAACCACAATTTGCTTCCTCGAGCCAAGACACAGTTAGATATCAATGTTATTTCCCATTATAAAAGAGACGCAAGGCTTCATCTGCCTCTGCAAAAACAAATGACTCCAGGTACAGTATTCCAGCATTCATCCAACGGTAGCTTCCTACTCTTTTTTTTTTTTATTTGGCTCTGCTGGCAGAGGTTTCCTTGTAAGCTGGTTTTGAAAATGAATGCCTTTATGTTTTGGTTTGGACCCACTGAATAATTTGCTATGTAATTACATACTCTGCAAAAGCCTCTGTGTCCACTCGGGCCTGTTTGGGATTCTCTGTAGCGTCCCAGTCACAACCAGAGCCTTGACCAAATCAAAATTCAAACCCACTCTCTAATCAAAAAGCTGGAAAACTCACATCCAGAGGCTTTTCTCTTTTACTTTTATGTCTGCAGTTTGCTAAATACCCTTGCACAACAATCGGGTTGTAATTTCTGATTTGCAGGTCAGCCAAACATTGGAGCCACTGTGAAGTGGCTCTATTTTCTACAGCAAAACAAGTTCCGTCATTCCAGTTGGCAGAAGTTTCCTGAAATACCGGATGAAGCGCTGCGAGCAAACACAGCACTGGGACCAATGGGAGTCCCGGACAAAAAAAAGTTTTTTAGAGTTTATGTGGACTTCAGAAAGAAAGTACATTTGATAACAAATAACTGCAAATATTATCTCTTTGTAAAGTTGCAAATGGAACATTACAACAATCACTACATTCACCTTCATACTAGCGTGTCCACCTGTTCAGCTGCAGGTCATCAGCCAATCACATGCAAGAAACTCAGTAGATTTATATGTAGGATTAACTGCAATGGGCAGACTGGTTGGAGATAATAGAACCACAACAGGAGGTCTAATCAGCACTGGCTCCAACAATGACATGCAGAACATCATCTCTGAAGACACAACATGTTCAGCCTTGAAGCAGATGGTCCACAGCAGCAGAAGACCACACCGGGTGCCACTCCTGAATCCAGCATGGACTGTGTCTTGCTTGCATTTGATTTAAATGCACTGGGATGTTTTTCACAAGTGGTCCACAGACATCAACAGACACTTGGTAGTTTCATTTTTAATTGTTTGCTAATGAGTCTTGTATTCTGGATTTTTATCAGTGTTTCAGTGTTTTCAAGTGTTTTTAATTCCCACCTCTTCCACAGGCAGCCGACAGTTAAATAAAACTGACTCCTTGCTCTTTTAAAATGCATGGAGTCAGAGAGAGATTAAAAAACCAACAACAGTACCGGCACAACTTAAAACTTAAAAGCCAAGAACTGAAAGAAGTGTGCTTTTGTTTACACAACTTTTCATAGCAGCTGCCAGCTAGCTGAGTCAACACAGTCCATGAGAAGCAAATGGTGTGGACATTATCTTCTGCCATACTGTTTATCCTTTGCTCTCAGCTGGCATGAGATTGTAGATCTGCTTTCTGTGTATTTTCTTGCTCATCCAACACAGAACACAGTGAGGACTAATCCTTCTTAAACCTCAAAGGAAGGTTTCACACAGGTACAATAGAAGAAAAGTAGAGAAAAAACTTCTTATCAGAATATTGCACATAGTTAAAGGTTTTAATCCAAAATGTGAACATTTTCATACTGAAACTTCATCAGCCGCGGGTGTTGTGACAGTTTCAGATGATGACGAAGCACCTCAGGCTAAATCAGCAACAGTCCTGGTTGTAGTTTCTGGTTCTGATCAGTGATTTTTCTATCTTTTAGTGACATTTATGCATGTTTATGTCTGTGGCTTTGACTTATCTCAAATTGCAGTGAAACTCTCAGTCAAGTCGGAAGAGTCTCTCTGGGGATGATGGCTTTAGCCGGTTGAATGGTGAAAGCTGTACAGTGTAAAAAAGATCATGTAAAAAAAAAAAAAAAAAAAAGTTCATTTAAAGATAAACCCATTTTTGAGTTGTGTGTTTTTTTTCTTAGTAATTATGTCAATTTATAGCAAGTTAAAGAAAAACTGAGTTATGTGGTATAGTTCATTAACCCTTTTATTTGAATTATATATATATATGTGTGTGTGTGTGTGTGTGTGTGTGTGTGTGTGTGTGTGTGTGTTTGCACAAAATTCCAAATGATTTGTAGTCAGAAATAAGCAAATTGCATCTGAACATGAATATTAAATTATGTTAAAAGTGAGAGAACTAAAATAAACTGGACTGCAGGGACAGCTGAACTGGTTTTCAGATTTAGATTTTTAAAACTGATCTGAGATCCAGATTCTTATCCAAAAGTCTTTGATAGAAGCAAACACGTACACCATCTGCTTCAAGGTCGGACGTGTTGTGTGTTCAGAGATGATAATCTGAATATCTTGGTTGCACACGGGACATTTTCTCTTTTTAGATCATTCTTTAAAAATGATTCCATGTACTTTTCTCATCTTGACAGCATCACGTGCATTGTCTGTCTCGGAAAATAAAAAAAATGGGCAAAGAGGTAGAGCATAAAGGGGGGGCTGTGAGTGTGAAGGTGGATTATTGACATCTCGTGAACTCCAACCTGCCTGTAGCCAGGAGCCCTCTGAGCTAGCCCAGAGCTAACAGGAGCTAACCAGCAAAAGGAGGCAAGCGGGCTAAAACTAAGCCAAGCTGTTAACCGTCTTAAAACTGCTCTTGCTCTACATTCCTCCTCCTTCTTGAAGCGGGATATTGGGTACCTGTCAATCAAAAGGACACACCCCAAAATATGCCAAATTTTGACGTGACATTACTTCTAAACGGAGGAGTTTGAAAAAAATTCATTCTTCCGCAGTTGTCGTGAAGTAAACCTGACCTATCAAACCTAAAATGTTGTTTTTGTACCAGACATTTTTTTACATGGGAATCTATCAGGATTTGGTCTGTTTTGAAGCCCCTAGTAGAAGAGGGGGGAACTGCAATTTTTGGCACTTCCGCATAGGCTTCACTTTTAACCGGCCGGAGGTTGCTGCTTGGTAAACAGGCATACCACTCTGTGGCTGCTGCCTCGTCTGCTTGGTCCTGTTTATGTCAGATGTATGTTGTTTTTAGGACTGCAACGATTACTCGAGTAACTCGAGTACAAAAATTGATCGAGGCAAATTATCTGCCTCGAGGCTCCGTTTAATTAATATCACGTGGCGATATATTTTAATTTATGCATTCTCAGACCACTGGCGAGAGGTTTGCTTTCTGTCTGAAGATTCTCATTGCTTTGGTTTTAAAACGTTTTCCTTGTGCATTAGGTAGTAACAACACATGCAACAGCTTCACAAATATAAATTTATAGATTTACTTTGGTTGAGTTTATAGTATTTGTTTCACAAATTATAATAAAAAAAATAAATAAAATAATCGTTAGAGTACTCGATTACTTGAAGAAATAATCGACAGAGTACCTGATTCCAAAATTCCTCAATAGTTGCAGCTCTAGTTGTTTAGTCGACTCTTGGTTGGGTTGTACTGGAACTAATCTTGTTTTGCGCTGAATGCTGGCTGAATGACAATAATCTGATTCTTATTCTCTCTAAACCATAGAGATGGTTGTGTGTTGCATTGCTGCCATGTGATTGGCTTTTTAACTATTTTCATTAAAAAGCCATAACAGAGTTTGGCCTGAAAAATAAGCTAATGAATGTAGATTTGTTGTGTCAGACGCCTGATCCCTCTGAATCATGGTTGATACAGCTATACGTTGCAGTTTTTACAGTGTAACTGGAGCCCCAAAGGAATGAAGGGTCCTAACTTTCGTGGGAAAGTTGTGTTTTTACCCAGACTGTTGATTTTACACTTATTAGATTGACATTTGAAATAAACGCAATTGACTGCTTGTCCTCTGATGAAATTTGTCAACATCTTATCAGACATACTTCACTTTCATACTGGAGTTAATGACAAGGTCATAGTGTGATGCAATTGTTTTTCTTTCTTTTTTTTTCCCCTCGTGGCCTTAACATCATCATGGCATTGCTTAAATGCTTGTAAAAATTTAATTTATTTTGTTTGCTTGGGGTTTTTATATCCACTTTTTTCCGTCAGATGTTGCCACATTGATGTTGATCTTTGTGTCAGACAGATCATGATAGAGTTGGTTAATACCTAAACATGACAAACTACAGGCTTTGTTTGGAGACGTTTTAAGAATATTCAAGGACTGCTTGGTGCTGTATTCAAACATTTGTTTGTATGATTACTAATTTTGACCTGGCCAGTCATGTAAACAGTCAAATTCCTGTGCACGCATTAACAAAGACAAGCTTCTTTTGTTGCACTGATTGCATAAGCTGGACTGTCAATTACAAGTACACGGTATAAGGTAAGACAATATGCAGGCGGCAAAGAAAAACACAACTCTGAGTAGATCATTCTTTGTTTTGCAGGAGTGAATCAACAGTGAGGAGAAACCACAAATGCATCCTCTTTTAACAAAACCCTGCGTTGGCTATTTCAAGCTAAAGATTTGGCTGGAAACCAGAACGCTGAGCCAAAAAAACAGCCGCAGTTGTTGTTTGCCGGTAATCTCTGAGCCTGTTTGACGTCTCCTACATACGTTTGATTGGACTTTGTTTTGGACATGCCTTTGGACGGCCATACATTAATAGACTATAAAAAGCTGCCACTTGTGAAAGGTTTTACACCGCCAGCTTATCTCGATCTGCAGAGTTTCCATCACAGTGCTCAGATAAGCCTTCGCACTGACTCACGTTACAAGATCATGCAGGTCCCCCCACGGTCACGTCGAGGCGATTCAACGTTAATGGAAGCCCGCAGGGCGCTCGACGCCAGAAAGTTCACCGTGCTGTTGACAATGCCACTATAGCAACACTGTCAACTGCAGGGAGATGCAATCCAGCTGGAAGCGAGCTGGATATTTGTCACTATTTGGTGAATTAAAAGCTTTCCTCACGACTCCAGTGTCATGTGTCAGAGGAAGAAAGCATATTTGTAGGATGTGTACTCTCTTTTAGTGTGATGGTTTCACTGTGCCAATGCACACATAAAACTAAAACCACCAAGTTCTCTTCCGAGTCCTTTTCTAAATGGGTTAAAGTTGGATTGTGCGGAGTTCAAATGTTTCAAAGCTGATACTGACGTCAGTGTGTCTGCGCTGGAGCTGTCCTTAGCTTGAGTTTTGTCCTGATATTTAATACGCCTCATTAAATTTTGACTATAACCATGCTGCAAAGCTTTAATGTTGTTTTTCTTAACAGTGTTTGTATGGCAATAACACCTTAGAGGACTCGGAACAACTGAAGCCCAGACAAAATGAATGTATTTAGGTTTAATATCTCCCTGCAGCAGAGATCTGCTGCTCTCAGAAAGTATAAAAAACCCAATCGTTTGCATTATTTCGAAGCACCAAAGCTGATCATAGTCCCAGTGCTTTGGTCAGATTCCTTCCCCTGTGTCTTTCTGTCTCTGTGTAACGGATCCTTGTGTCATGTCGTGTTTCTGACACTTTTATACACATTTATGACTCCACAGCCTTCAAAGTTATATTCCGCATTTTAAGTGACGCAGAGCAGACGAGGCTTTTGAAATTCGAACAAAGCCATCAGGTTCATTCCTGGAGCCGCACTGTCTGGTCTCAGCAGATGTACACAACAACACCTTTCTGTATGTCCTTGGAAAAAGCACTGATTGTGTGCCTCAGAGTGTTTGTGTATCACGCACGCTTCTTGTGTAAAGTGACGACTTGATGAAGTGGAAAACGAAAAATTACGAGCCGCATTCTCTGGTCCTGGATATTTTCCATCTATGGAAATGCAAGGACATTGAACACAAATACACCTGCCCACACGGACACGCAGGCATGCACACCATTTACAGCTTATGTAAACACACAAACATAAGTGGCCCACACAGACAAATCCATGCAGTACCTTAAATGTAGACATATACACATGAAAAGTACTATAAACCACACATGCACATATAGTGTGATGGCCTTAGCGTGTTTGGGAGAAATTGTTCACACTCACGTAATAAAGTTGGTGCTTATGTGTTCTTTAAACAGCCAGCAAACCGTGCCTGGTGGAAATCAGTTGAATAAAAAGCTGCTATTACTATATGTAGTTCACTTTGTACAAACTCAATGTTTGGTGCTGAGTGATAACATTTATATTAACTGAAAAATCAGCTGCAAAAAGCAGCACGTGCTAAATGCAGTAACTTTAACACATTCCTGCACTTTGTCTGCCTTACAGCAGAAGTCCAAAAAAGACTTGACATGTCTGCATGCAGACATCGGTCTGTGGGGCGCATGAGGTTAGGAAGCTCTAAGAAAAGATGTATGTACAAGTTAGCATGTTTGCATCTCCAGCTGAAGTCGTCACTTCCCATGTGAAAGCATGAATGGATGTATAATATACTGAAGAGAGTATTTTGATTTCCGCTTGTCAAATTGGATGTGATAAAGTTTATTTGAAAGTTTATCATCGTAGTGCTCAAACAAACACACACATTTTTACTTTTAAGTATTGTACAGTCACTTGATTTTCCTTTGTGGCACTAAATTATCTGTATCAGCATCAATATTACTGTAAATTCATACCTCAAACCCAGAGCAGAATATCAGTCCTGGCATTTTGGCCCGGACCAGCTAATGTATGATCGTCATTACACAAATCTTTTGGCTCCTTAAATGTGAATGTTAATGGTGCAACCCCATAAAACCACCGATGCCATGCAGTCAGAATCAGATTTTAAACATGATGAATACTTTTAATAAGTTTATTTGCTAATAAAATAAACATTTATAATCCAGAACATTGATGAATATATAGATCCATCTTGATCCTATTGTTTGAGAAAAAAAAATAGAAAGAAAAGACATGCAGAAGAATGGATCAGATGAAAACTGTTAAGAAACAGTGTCTCTGTGCCTGCTGCCTGCTCTTCTCTTCCTCACTGACTGTCCTCTTCCTCACCTCTTCTGGATGTGTTAACTCAACCAGCTTCAACTAAACACTAAATGGAGTTTCTTTTTCTTTTATTATTTTTTACCAGAATGTTGCAGTCAGATGCAGAATTATTGGATTATGTGATAAAAAGGCACACAGTTGCATCAGTAGCCGAAAACCTAACATAGTGACACAAATGTAACCATAACATAAGCAGAAAAGTTGCCTCGGACACATTTTGAGCCAAAAGTATCAAACTATCAGCCCACGACTGATAGCCGGCAGGCAGATAAAGAAAATGAGAAATCTGCTGACTCACTGTTGATGCTGCTGAGTGATGCTAAAACATTATGTTTTCTCATGTTGATTTACTTCAGCAAGACACTGAATAAGTTTAAGATCTGATGTTTAAACCAGTTAACACCACCAGTAAACCAGATTTTTTATTCCCCATCACTTCATCATAACACTGTTAACAGCTAGCTAGCTAGCATGTTAACCACTAGCTTGTTGTTTGGCTCAGACTTACTGGGTGTAATGGTTCTCTTTACTCAGAGCAGAATTTCAGTGATGTGAAAGCAGTGAACATCATCATCTTCATCATCATCATCGTCTTCATCCATGGCAGCTGATGAAGGTCCTGTTGTGGCAAACATGTCAATCATAACTGAACATTTGGAAGCATGTATTTTTTTAATCTCCCAGTTTCTCTGTGCTTCTGTTTACTCTCTTGGGTCTGACAGGTAGGACCAGGAATACCAGTACACTGACCAAGATGGCCCAAAAAAATCACATCATCCCACCAGGAAAAAGCTTGGTATCCCCAATGGCCAGTACGGTACTGTAAAAACTAAATTTGATCTTTCGGTTGGTTACACTGAGAGTCTGCATGTTGAAAAACTGAAACATGGGTATTTATTCAACCTGAGGTCATCAAATCAAACTGGTTTCTCTCAAGAACCACACCACACTAGTGTAAGTTTACTGGTGAAGTGAGGAATTAAAGTATTAGTGCTTCATTAGAGAGCAACTGCATTTTCTTTCTTGAGTCTTGGAGAGGTTTTACTTCTCATCCAAATACCTCGTCATTCTTAATGAGTGGTGGGGAATTTCAGGCCGCCAGTAAGACCTGAAAAAGTCTTTCAGAAGATAAGTAATACGTCTTAATCTGACTCCAGATCCACTGAGACCAGTTTGTTGAGCAACTAAGCCCTGATAACCCCAGATTCCGTTATCAGATTATGGAAATCCTTCCTGGTTGAACAGAAGGCAAATGGCGTT
Source organism: Telmatherina bonti (assembly GCF_933228915.1). Lineage (NCBI taxonomy): Eukaryota > Metazoa > Chordata > Actinopteri > Atheriniformes > Telmatherinidae > Telmatherina > Telmatherina bonti. Next base: position 32,154,603 of record NC_136613.1, on the reverse strand, counting down.
CTTTTCCTGGTTTTTCAGGAATGAATTTAACCTCACTGTAGTGCATCATTCACCTCGCCTAGAAAAGGGGTGAAACTTTGACACCAGACCTGTTGCCATCAGGTCTGAAGGGACACCTGGTAGCCAAACTTCAGAGATTTATGTTTGGTGCAGTTTGAGCTGGGAAGCAGGAGATGAAACAGGGATTGGGAATGTAAATTCCTGGAAGCAAAACCTGGTTGTTGTGATGGAGACATGATGAAAACCCCAAATCACTCTGGAGGGATTGTACATCCTTTCTGGCCTTGCTGCTTCTCAGGATCCCTGTATGAGGCACTGGAGAGTGTTGCAGTTGACAGAGCTGTCTGCATTTCCTTCATGGACCTGTTGACTTCAGGGAAGCAAAAAGGATAGATGGAAGCCCTGAATCTATTGCATTTTCATAAATATCTGAAAATAGGTTGGTCAAGTTAAGCCCATTGAACTGTAACCAGCAGCATCCACCAAAGTCTCAGTAAGACTTCACATACATTAAAATCAGGATGTCACCTTCAGCTTTGTTGGCTCAAAATCTTTGCAAGTTACATACATTTGGATTATAGGATAGCTGCTTCTACATTAGGAGGCTCAACATGGTTCTCCCTAGTTCCTCTAATGACAACCATCACCTATGGGTGGCTGTTGGCCCCCTAGGTACACAAGGGGCTGGATCTTCTGGCACATCCCCCATCCAGGCATGGTGGATGACTTTCTGGCAATTTTTTTTACTAGATGACAAAACTTGATTGACACAAACAAACTCTGAACTTCTTTGGAAACATAAATTTACAGCTGCAATATCTTGAACTCACATTAAAGCTTTCTAATCGTATTATATCTAATTATTTATTCTAGGGTTCCTAAAACAAATGTTTGTGTTTAAGAAAAAATTTACTATGACTTAACCTAAAGTTACCAGATACTCTGATCAGCTGTGGATGTTGAACCTCAGATGGTTGAGACATTAAAGGAAGAAATAAAATGCTAGAAATATCAAACCAATTTAAAAAATCATAAATTATCAGCTCAGTAAGACCCATCCCAAACGTTCAGGGTGGTGTCAAAAATACTGACCACCCAACCGGGGTGTTTTTTCAGGGTTGTCATAGGTCACGTGGAGCTCAGTTTGGGTCCTGGTTATTGTTGAAAAAGCCTAAATGCATCTTGACATTTGACAATTGTTGTCAAACATCACTGCCCACATGCTCAACGCGTCCTCACTGGTGTGGTTGTTGGGTGGCACAACCACCAGAGGGCAGTGCTGAGTTCTCTGTAGAGTCCTGACACACAGTTTCAGCAGTATAGCAAACATGGTGATGTAGGTTAGGGTTCTCAGAGAGAAATATGAAAAGAGGCAGCAGAGTGGAACGATAAACACATAGCAGCCTCCTCTTTCTCTATTTCTTTTGCTGGTAACATATGAGTTAAACAGCACAACACTGCCCCCCTGATTCCCGCTGGTACTGCTATATTTGCCTCATCTGGATACGCATCTAAAAGCTTAATGAAAAGAGACAAAAATATGCATGTAAAGTACACAGAAGACATAAAACCATCTGCACCATTCATTGTTTATAGGCGTAATTTCCACTGAAGAGCCACTAAAAGACAAAGTGGACCAACTTCAGCAGCAACAAAGTGAAACTGGTACAGAGATGATGAGCTGATACTAAACGCTTTTGTACACAGAGAGAATACTGCAATGAGAAACTGAAGATCAGGTGTGTGATGTAGGAACCAACTTAACTGGATACACAAGCGGAAAACCTTCCTCCAGAAAATAATACATGAAACAAGATAAAATAACTCAAAATGAACCAAAAAAAAAACACATAAAACACAAAAAGAATAACATCTAAACCAAAACTCAGACCATCAGACCTTAAAGACTGTTACTGATGACAACATCAATAAATCAATGAAGTGAGAGAAGAAGTCTCAAATTATTCACAGTAGGTCTCAGAAAGTGATGTATCAACTATCATCAATTTCCTGTTAAAGCGTTAAACTAATTCTGCTAAATGCATCTCGTTCTGGAGCATAGCTCTTAATGCTTCTGCTGCTGAGGTTCTGCACGTTACAGAAAGTCAGAAACAGCCGTTACAGAAACAGCCGAGTATTGTATGTGTAGTCTGGAAAACTGCAGTGTTTAGCGATGAGTCCTCTGGCATTCAAATGGAAACACCACCCAAAGAAGACATTCAGACATGAGTTTGCAGTTTCGATCAGCATAAAACGTTGCAAGCTCTCCTTTAAGTCAGAATGATGCATCAACAGGAGGAGGGTGGTACCGAGGGAGGAACAGATGGATTGATGCATGAGCAAATCTTTGGGGAATTAGGATTTGCTTTGAGCGGAGGACTAAAACAGGAGGGAGAACATTGAGTTCCTTCAGTGCCGATAATCTGTACATTGTACATCCTTAACTGGGGTTTGTATCTGGAGCATATTTTCTTCGCAATTTGTCATTGTCTTTTCATCCATCGTCACACAACCAGCGGAGAAGCACCATTAATCCCGCTGCTTTATTGTCTTAATCTCTTCATTATCGCCAAAGTAGCTCAGATTTATGTCTTTGAGGGTTTGCCACTCCTCTTGGTTTCTGGAGGGAATACTGACTCACCACAACTTTCTTTCTGTGTTTTTTGTTCTTTAGCTGAGGAGTTGGCTGGTTGAGACTGTCCCAGTTCCATGTGTGCAGTGTAAGCGGCTGCTGCAGTCATTATTTTACCGTCTTCTTCCTTTTTAAATCACAAACTCTTCATTTGTGTCAAACTCTGACAAAAGGACTTCTCTCAGCTTCAAATGTTTATGGTTGAGTGCAAATGATGTGAGGTGACATCATCGATGAAGGCATGCGAAGCAGCAGAGAGGAACATCTAGAGAGAAAAAAAAAAACTGTTCAGATATGTAAATGGGTCTTATGGAGGTTTTCAGAGTTTTACACAACCGTAGCTGAAGCAAAGTGTAGAAAATGCTTGCCATGTGCCACACAGCATAAATCACATTTATCACAGCTTTTCCAGAGATGATTAGAATCAGACAGCAAAGGAAACAAAACTCCACCTCTCTTTTCTTTCTATTTCTCTTACAAGCGCCCAGACTTTGTGGTCTTAATCAATGGATCTCAGGCTTTCTGAGGGTCTTAAAAAGTTTCCCTTTGAACATTGGCTGCTTTTTCGCTCTTTCTCCGTCCAGTTCTTCAAAAATACTGACCAAGAAATCATTGAAAAGGCTCCTAATTCAAGTCATAAAATAGCACTCTGTCGACACAAAACAGACGAAGAACTATCTAAAGCCGACGGTGATCTACAGAAAAAGTCCCTAGAGGTTGTTAATGGGTTGTCCATATGTAGAGCTTCTCTACAAGCCACATTCACCTTTCGCACACACACTCAAACAGCTTTTTTAGTCTTTTTAATCAATGTTGTGTCATCTCCAACACATATACCCACTCATGTGCTGATGAACTTTGGGTTCGGAATCTTTCCAAAGACATACTGTCCAAATGGGCTGTCAAGATCAACCAAACTTCCAATTGAGAAACGACTGCTCTTCCTCCTGAGCTGCAGTCTCCTCAGCTGCATCTGGACTTTCAGTTCATCCATCCATCTCTGAAGAATCCTTAGAGATGAAATTTTTTATATTTTGTCTGTCCCTGCGATGGACTGCAGATCTGTCCATCGCAGATCTGCCTTTCACCTGGTAACTGTTGTAGCCCTCAGAGACCCTGCTCGGGAATGAGCAAGTACAGAAAAGGGATGGATGGATTAAATATATTTTATTTGTCTCAGATGGAAACTGGAAAAGTGAAAAATGATCTCCTTGGAAGGGTGGCTGTCAAGGAAAGCCATCACTAAGGAAGAGAAACAGAGAGAAAAAGCTGAGGTTTGCCACGTAACGCAAGAACTGGACAAGAAATCAGTGGCAACAGGTCAAGCAGCCACACTTTGCCATGATTTGAAGTCATCTTAAGCAGAAGTTCTTCAGGATTCCTAAGATAAGATCTACAGCAGCCTTTTTGATCTGAATCAACACCTGTTTGCTCAGAAAGTTGTTTGGGTACTGTGAATGTGTAAACAAATTCTGATTCAGATCAAAGACACGTAAAAGGTCCACCTGCAAACGCAATTCTTGATGCGTTTCAAGTGGACTAACTAGGATACGGACTACAGGTGCAAGGTGGCTTCAGTGCAAGGTATTGTGGGTAAACACAACCAAAACATAGAGGCGGAATAGCTCACAGTCAGAAATACAAGAACTTGGTAAAAGTTCTGATGGAAACCTGATCAGTCCAGACCACTATCTGATGCAGATCCATATTTTCTTACCAAGACAAGGTCAGGACAGAAAGAAGTGTCACGCCTGAAATAACTACAGATGAAAATAATCTGAAAGAAAACGGAATGATCATTTAGGAAAGAGCTGGAAAGATGCAGCTGGAACTTCAGCTGGCTCGAGTCTCACCAGTAACCATCTGGATGATGGTTACTGGTGAGACTCGAAGGTCAGCTGTCAAGAAGCCGTCATTAAGGAAGAGAATCATGGAGAAAAGGCTGAGGTTTGCCATATGACACAAAGTCTGAACCTCTGATGGAGGTTCAGAGTCTGGACTACAACATAACTGAAGCAGAGTGAGATCATCTGGACAGAAGACAGAACAGAAGAAGAGTTCTGGAAAGTTATCCAGGAAGTGAGGAGAACTATTCCTGGAGATTACTTTGAGTGTATATAGATGGAAGCTTGTCTGATAGAGTCCACTCACTAAATAAGTTCATAAAATCATGTTTTTATTTAGGATGTTTGGAGATGTTTAGACAGTACAGAGTCCTGCCACTCATTCCACAGAGATGCTGATGAATTAATTCTCCATCAGCTCAACGTTTGGAGTCACATGTATCGGCTCACAGCAGCATAGTCCATGTTACAGCACAGTACTGAAGCTGTGACTTTGAGTAAAGTTCAAGTATTGTGGCATTTACTGTGTTCACAGGTATGCAGTGATGTGGGAGAGCTGCTCCGCAGTTTAGCGTTGTTAACAGCGCCTCCTAGTGGCCAAAGTGCGCGCCGCAGACGACTTTTAGTCTGGCAATGCAGGGTTGGAAGAAGCAAGATCCCGTGAGCAGAAATCAGTAAGTGGTTTGTATGAAAACATATTCTGGTTCTTTAGAAGCAGAACCAGACCGGGCTTGTTCAGAATGTGCATTTGGCGCAGTTGCTAAGGCAACCAGGTGTCCATTGTGTGTGTGCGGCACAGTTGCTCTGACTTTGTCCCTTTCTTTCTTCCAATCTCAAAATTACTGACATTCTGTGTCTCCCTCTGTGTGCGCGCGTGTGTGCGCGTGAGAGAGGGAGATGTGAGCGGTGGATTTGGCTCCTGGCAAACGCAAACGGTGTCCGGTGGAAGCAACAGGTGCAGACTGGAAAGGTGACTTCCAGCCAGCAGTTACCCAAACAAAAAGGGAACAGAGCGGGAAGAGAAAGAGAAATTCTTTCCCTCCTTTGGTTCCAGGGCTGTTTCATATGAAGTGGATGATTCAGAAATAATCCCCCGACACACACCTTTTTTTCCCTTTTCCCATCAAGAAAAGGAGGTTTTTCACTTCTCCTTCCCGGGGATATTCCGCTGACAAGAGGAGACGGTTCTGACTCAAGCAGGGGTTTTTACTGAGCAGTTTTTTGCGCAGTGAACGTGCAAAAGTTGGAGAAAACACACCAGAGTTGTGTCTTCTGTTTGCACACTTTGTTCCCCAGAGAGGATTGCGTCTCTCTCTCTCTTTAACTGTTGCTCCTTGTTGCACCTCGGTATCAGTTCAGCCCAAGAGCGATCCTCCTGCTGGGGACAAAAAAAAAAGAAAAAAAAAAGGAGCTTGGCTGGCTGCCAGGACGTGGGACAAGTGCGCCTCCCTTCCCTGCTGCTTTGCGTATTCATAGTTCGGGGTTTGGGCACGGCTGTTTTTAAAAAGGCAAGGCAGGTCTCAAGTTGATCAGTCTGCTCAGGAAACTTGCTGGAGAAAGTACCGGAGTCCAAACTGAAGAGGAGGGAAGCTCAGACTGCTTTTGCTCCTGCAGAGGGGAAGATTTCCGCAGAGAAAGGGAAAAAAAAACAAAACAAAACAGAAAATAGCACCATATTCATATATATAGCTTCTATTTTTTTTATTGCTTATTTTAAGTCACTGCAGTGTGCACAGCAAAAAGTGACATAAATGATTTTTTTTTATATATAGATAGCACCACTGTGGATAAAGACTGTTGGCTTTAACTGTAAAAATCGGATTATCTGACTGAGGCATTGTGTCCATTTAGAGCAGCCTCTACTTTTCCCCCTCCTCCTCGCATTTGAGCTTCATGCTATAAACTGAAGAGACCGACAACGATGTTTCTGAGTTTCTGCCTCTTGCTGACATTTATCTTGGGGCTGTCCGGGTGTTTGGGCTCCTACGTCCCGTGCGAGCCGTGTGACGACAAGGCGCTGTCCATGTGTCCTCCGGTCCCGGTCGGCTGCCAGCTGGTCAAGGAGCCGGGCTGCGGCTGCTGCCTGACGTGCGCGCTGTCTGAGGGCGCGCCGTGCGGCGTGTACACCGGGACGTGCACCAAGGGCCTGCGCTGTCTGCCCCGGAGCGGGGAGGAGAAACCCCTGCACGCCCTTCTCCACGGCAGGGGAGTGTGCACCAACGAGAAAGGATACAAACCTGCGCTCCCGCCCGCAGGTAAGCACGCGCACCGGCTGGTGAATGCATGATGAAAAGGACAGAAAATATAAGAAATACATTAAAAAAAAAAAAGGGGGGGGGGCTCTGGTTTTAATGCGTAAAGAGAAAAACTCTTGGTGTGTGGACATCCTAAGGAAGAAACTTGAGCAAATGTTTCCCAGCAGGACTGATTGTGGTCCCAAAGCGCGCCTCAGACTGGCTCAGAAAGTCCGGGATCATGTGCGGCTCTGCTCTCTGACACACCGCTGGTTTGACAGATGGTTTGAGGAGCCATCTCATTAACTTCTATCCACACCGTCTGCAGGAGCTTATTCTCCCTCTGCTGAGGCACAGATACACCGTGAAGGTGGGAAGCTCGGAACCCAACATGCTCCGAATCAAGCAGAATTCCCCAGTCAGGAGAAAAAGCTCCATGTGTCGCGGCTGTCATGGGGGGGGGGGGGGGGGTTGAGACAGATCCAGGTCTCAGGTCTTGTCTCAGATGTTTAGCTTTGGATGACAGGAGAGTTTTTATTCTTACATGTTTATCAGATCTTTCTGAAAACTGTGGACTGTTTGTTGGTGTTTGGGATATTACCAGGAGACTGTCCCTTTAACATGCAGCTCCTTTAACAAGTGTCTGTAAAAATAAAAAACAGGATTCTTCTTTCCTCCACTTTTCATCATTCACACCTCCCTGCTGGGGATGTGAAGTTCCTCCAGACAGAACAGGAGAAGAGAAAACACACACACACACACACACACACACACACACACACATCCATTGGTATTAACACTAGATGCTGCTCTGCTATTTGCAGGTCTTGTTGAAGCAGAATCCAGATAGATTTAGGTCTGCAGGCTACCCCTGGGGTGGCGTTTAGAGTCGGATTACCAGTAAAGCTGCATGCGTGAGAGAGAAGAGGGGAAGAAAACGAGGCAGAGGGAGAAGAGGAGCTGAGCCGCTTGTCCTGAATGATTTAGGACGTTCCTCGGTGTGGCTCAGTTTTGGTAGCTTGTCACTGACAAGATTTGTTGGAGGCAACCGCTTAAGGTTTGGACACAAAACGGTCTCCCCTTTGACTGCTGATGGAGTCATCATCATCATCATCATCATCATCATCATCATGTCTTCTTCTTCTCATGACAGGAGCAGAGTGTCCTCTCTGTGGTATATGAAGTAAAAAAAAACGACATGATGCTTTGATGTGAGAGGTAGTCCTCCCTATCAGCGCTGTGTTTCGGCTTCAAGTGTGTGCTTACTCTCATGTATATCTGGGTGGGGCTGCGTGGGTGTCTGAGTGTGTGTGTGTGTGTGTGTGTGTGTGAGACTGTTGTTAGTGATGACACCTCGGGCAGTTTTGTCTCACTCACACAGAGGCAGACTCCTTTGTTGGCCGTTGGAGGTAATCGGAGCATCTTTTCCTGCCTCTTGCGGTGCATTCATCGTACGGCCGCTCAGTAACGTCGCCGTGATTCAGCAGATCCCCACCTATCCTTCAACCCCTCACCCTCTTCCTCTCACCTCCCCCCCAGCTCTCTCAGATGGGAACTGGTGAGGTGAGCCTCTGGTTTCCTATCGTGTGGGGTTGCAGCTGGCAGCTGAGTGAGGCGAATGCAGGGAAGAGGAGCTCGAGTGTCCACAGCCGGCTAAATACTGAGCGTGACAGTGAAACAATGCCCCCCCCCCCACCTCTCTCGTTTTATCAGAAAAACCTCTGGCCATCACTCCGTCTGGCTTCATGTCTCAACAGCACAGTAATTCATGCTTTCCTCCTGCACCGTGACTCCAGGAGTTGCTTGGATTGTCGGCTGCAGGCGGTGGTATGCGCTGTGGGCGCGCTCTGCCGCTGAATCAGGCCCGAGAAAGCTTGCCAAGAGATATGACTTGACGGCAGCAGGCCTCTCATCCTTTCATCCCTCAGGCTTCTGAAAGGGCCTTATGTTTTAACAGATTGCTCTCTGCCAAGAAACAAAAGATGATCCGGCGCGCTTGTCGGACGTAGACGCTCCTTATAAGCAAAGCAACAAGAAACCTGCCGCCCTCGCTGACAACTTTAATACTTTATGTTAGTCTCGGCTCTTTGCATGTGTGTGTGTGGATGCAGTTTTAATGCGGGCTGTCTTGGCCGCAGCAATGTTCTGTAGAGCTCATGGTTTTTCTCATGTCACATGGCAACGTCATTAATATTTACAATCATCTGTAGGTTAAGGAACTGCAGGCCTCTGATGTTGCAGATGCGCCGCGGTCCCACTCCTGCCTTATCGTGTCTAATCACCATTCTGAATGTCATCGCTTACTTGCAGAAAGCCGTTCAGCTTTGAACGTTACCATCTGCTTTTTCCATGCTCACATCATCTCTGGCGCAGCTGGTTGTTGGTTCGTAGCTGAGAGGCCGAAGCAAGCAGGAGAGCTGATTCTGTCTGACGGTGCACCAGTGGCAGAACTCCGTGGGTATGCCACGTTGCCTGGCAGCTTTTACATCCAGCATGTGCATGCCCGTGCAGTGAGAGTTTAGCATGTTGCAAATGATCTGCTGCAGGTGTTTAATGGAAATAAAAAGCTCATTTTCTCATCGCGTCGCATGCAGACTGAGAAAAAAGAAAGATTGCAATTCGTTGAAAATGTGGAGCAAAGACTTGGATGTAAAGCTGTCGCCTGTTTTACAGCATCTTTCCAGTTGCGTTGGGATCACGGGGACGGTTGACAAGCCTTGGAGCCGTTTCTGGCGAGCTAATAACCTCTTTGGCACACTTGCTTGATTTCTCCCAGTAAAACTTTACAGTGGTATTTGTACAGCTTACTGGTCACTGACACCTAGCCTGCTGGTGGCAACAGCTGCAAAAGAAATCAACACTCACTGTAGTGCAGGGTTTTAAAATGATGTCACATGTGTTTGACTCGACCTGTGGGCCGTAATGTCGACCCCCAACACCTGGTTCCACTCTGGTATTGCTGTAAGAAGGGACAGGGATCATCTCTTTGTTGCAATACAAGACTTTTCAGAAAGTTTCCATCCGTAAGCAGGACAGAAAGGTTCAAGTTTCCAGGGATTTAGGAAAACAATGGGTTCGGTTTAGGGTTAGACTCCAGTGACTTTTCTGGAATGCTAGAATGACGCGTCCAAGGTCATTAAATTACCATTCCTCCTAAACGATGAAGAATGATCCTTACTTTTGATCAGTTAGAAAAATATTTTTTGATCAGAGGATCTTTGTGTGTATGTCATTAGGTAAACAGAACAAGTGTTTCTAACAACAGGAATACTTAAAAACATTACAAACAGAAGTGTTTCCCCTGACGGAACCACGAGCTTACTACTTCGCCCGCTCTGACTTTGTTTTTATTCTGCCTGAAGATCATCTTGCTCATCCAGAAGCCTCTCGCCAAAATAGCTGCGTTTGCCACGAGGAGGGAGTTCGAAGTTCGTCACACCCAGCAATTGTGCTGTGGTGATGGTAGCCCAAAAAGACATTGCATCCATGCGTGTGGCTTGTTGAAAACCCAAACCCAAATATGGGACGCGACCTCAGACCGAAATAAGCGATGTACAGTAGAACAGCCATGCGCCTCGCTCTGATCATTTCCTCTTCACATAGCTGCGAACTGAAACCAAACCTTACTTTGTGTTGCGGAAGCTGTAAACAGGTCAGGCGGTTTGCTTACCTATAGCTGCATTTCCCTCTTGGAAAGCCGTTGCATCCTCTCATAAGTCCTGTTTTGCCGTTTATGATCCTTGAATTGTTCTTGTTGCTATTTATACCATGCATTCAGAAAAGCAGGAAATTTTTTGATTGCAATGAACATATTCTGTGCACACAATACGGCGGGAAGAGTTATTTCCTACATATTCAGAAGCTGATGGAGAGCATGCACAAGGCTGAACAACTGAGGGTCCGCTGACAACAGGACATGCACGTCTGGTGGCAGAGCACATTCCTGAACAACAACATTGCATAAACTCTTTTTTTCCCCCGGATTTCTTCCAGCTGGTTTGGATGTGGGCCCTTTTCAGCCATCAGTCTCCTAATCCTTCACACAAAAGTGCCGTTCTGTTGTCATGTCCTGTGCAGCGGGATATACATCATTGGCTTTTCGGGTCAAATCCAAAATAGCTCCATCTGCCAGTTGTTATCAGCCTTTTGACCTTCACCTTACGGTTGTGCATGTTGAGATTAAAGGAAGACTATAAAATGTATGTTCTATGTTCAGCTGCGGTATATTTCTGTTCTCCCTCCCCTTGTTCTCTGTTCAGAAACACGAGAACTCTTCCTGAACAAAATTCCTCAGGTTGGCCGGGGTTTCTAAAGAAACGTCTCTTTAACTTAAACATTACGTTGCAATTTTACACTGGAAGCTAACATTAGTAGTTTAGCTTCAGCGTCAACAATACGTTTGTTTCTATTAAAGATAGAGACCGTTTAACTTGAACTCATGAGAACTCTTATTTCTTTATCTCTTAAATCAAATAATTTACAGCAACACGGGATGTCATGTGATTTCTTTGTTTTCAGTCAAGCAGGCTAATGGCTAATCTTGTTGCACAGCTCATCTTGAACTGGTAAAGTTTTCCCAGAAAACAGGGGACACAGCAGACGGCGTGGCAGCTTGCTACCATCGGATTGGTCCAGTAGAGACAGATAATTTATTCCTTCACAGCTTTAGTTGGATGTTTGTCAGATGTAGATGTGTGTTTATTAATTCTAACCAATAAATAAATAAGTGCAACAATAGTTTTGCAGTAAAAGTTTATTTAAAATCCAACCACAAATCTGTTTTCCAGAACTAATGTTGGAAAGTTAAGTGGAACGGGACTGTGTGTGTTTTACCTCAGTGAGTTGCAGATCTCAGTTGGATGCAGAAAATATGCGTCCAATCTTCAGTCATGCAATGAAAATAAAACCGTACGCAGCAACTTGTGGTGGATGCTCTGAGGAAAACACAGACTAGATGTACCAGGGTCGCTTTTTGTTTGCTTGGTGATGGTACCACCAGCTGATGGACACACAACTGTGTGATGCTTTAAAACTGCAGTTTGACAGGCGCTAGAGCGCCGTTTGGAATAAACAACGTCTTAAAAAACACCATAGAAGAAGTACACATGTCGCTTGATGCAGCTTCACCACAAGGTAAAGGGTGTGTTGGCAACTATCATACAACACTATATGTATCCCAATACATGAGCAACAGTACAATGTTTTTGGATATTTGCAATACTATAAAGTTAAGAAAACTGCCAGAGCAAAGTAAACGCTGAAAGATGTTACTGGACAACTCGCCTGATACGAACAAGGGGGTCTACATTTCATTACGAGTAAAAAACACTTTCTCTTTATGTACAAAATGAAGTCAAATGAAGTCATTACACTTAACTGTTACCCCTTAAACAATAATTCATTCATTATCCAAACCGCTTAGTCCGATTAAGGGTCGCGGGGAGCTGGAGCCTATCCCAGCAATCACTGGGCGGGAAGCGGGGTACACCCTGGACCGGTCACCAGCCTGTTGCAGGGACAACACAAAGAGACAAACAACCGTTCATGCTCACACTCCTAGGTACAATTTAAAGTAAGCAGTTAACCCAACATGCATGTCAGAGTACCTGGCGAGAGCCTTCGCATACCTGGGAGAACATGCTAACTCCACACAGAAAGGTCACCATCATCATCTAAATGTTGGGCTGTGACGATATGTTTTCGTCCTGATTTGATTCCAATTTTTAAGGTGCCAGTTTGATTTAAATTGCGATTCTCACAATTCCTCGATATCGCTGATTTTTGCAGACTAAAAACAAAAAAAATGTACGAAACTTTTTTTACTCGTCATTTTTCTTGATTTCAGTTAAGAAAAAACAACACAACAACCAGATCATCATTCAAGTACAAAGATCAATAAAAGATCAATAAAAACAATACAAAATGACAAAAACTTTTCATTTTCATTATTTTTTACATATATATATATATATAAATCGATTTTAAAATTGTGACACAAAAAATCCAGATATTTGATTTTTCGATTCGGTTTTCCCACCCCTATCTATATGTAATTTATAAAAATAAAAAACATCTAAATGCTTTTGGTTCTTCGTTTAAACATTCAGAAAAACCAAGTAAGGGTTGAGTGTTCCTCAGTAATGACCCACCGCTGTTAATGTCTGCATATTCAGTCAGTTTTTCCTAAAAAAAATCTATACAGTGCTTTTGAATCTAAATATAATATTATCACACAAAATATTGTGATATTTTAGTTTACCGCTATTTATTCACGGTCCTACTATAAAGTGGAAAATTCTTGTTAACTGAATGATATTTGATGAGTAATAAAGGGGACTACGGTCCCTGCAGGATGCAGTTTCATCGTACGACATGAATGTTTCTAAGCTGGGATATCGCTCAGAAACATTCAGGGCTTCTAGAAGGCACTAAAGCTCAGTTTGGAGAAGAAATCACAAATCATGTTAAGACACAAAATGAGACCATTATCGGTCTGCATGACCACAAGCTCAGCTGAAAAAACAAATATTTCAGTTCGATATTCATCCTGATGTCTTGGCTGCTAAAAAGGTCTAGAAAAGCCAACCTGTGCTTTTCTAAAGAGCTTCCAGGACCGAGCGGTTCTACTGCTCCACACGTTCTCAGGTGCCGTCTCAACTTCACGCCTCTCCTTCTGCTCGGTTATCAGGCCGCAGCTTTCAAATATTAAGCAGCAGAGGCAGTGTGACGCTGGAGGATGGTTTACTATCGCTGCGCTTTACGTGGCTCAAGCCCTCGGGCTCATTTCTCCCCACAATTATCTTGTCCTACCCCCAGATGAGATTAAACAGCACCTCTATTCACTGCTCTCTTACATCTTGTAAAGATATAATTTCAGATGCAGTGCAGACACCGACTGAATCAAAGGCAGGACAGAACCAAGTGCTGTAATGCTGGGAAATCTGGTGAAAGGCGGGGGAATCGATTGTCCTGCCTGCTTTGCTGTGGAAATGGTATAATTTTTGTCTTCAAGATCCAGTGGAGAGAAAAGTCCGAAGAAGGGGGCGGCTTATCTTTCATTCCTGGACTTCTGCCCGTAAGAAACTTGGGATATTCATGAAGCATAATTGTCCACAGATGTTAATTTTTAAACAGAGACGTATCAGGTGCACCTCCTTTGGCTGGTGCGCTCTTCTTTTCCTAATGAAATCTTTAGCTGGACAAGAGAGAGAGAGAGAGAGAGAGAGATAGAGAGAGAGAGAGATAGACCAGCTTTGGGTTCAGAGAAGCTGCACGAGTTGGCTTGCTTGGCTTCCACTCAGCCTCTTGGCTGAGTTTCAGGAGTTAAACCAGACCCTCTAAGCTTCCTTTACATGCTCTGTACCCTCAGAAAAAAAACGAGTTTTTCAGAATAAATTTAGAAATAAAATGAGAAGTGTCTTAACCTGTAAACACTACATGAATTTTAAAAGGCACCCTGTTGTTTTTATACAATATTCTCTAAAAAAAAACACAACTTTTTCTGTAAAGCAACTGACTTATAAGTCCAATTTATTTTGTTGTGTGTTTTTCTTTTCAGCCTGTTCATTTATGAGCTCAAATTAAGTGACACATGACACAGGAATGCATGTTGAAAACATAAGAAGTTTTATTGCCAAATATGTGGCATTTTAATCAGACGCCCTGTAAAAATGATTGGACTGTACAGCAGAAATGAAGTTTTTCCACAGTGGTCACATGCGTGCTGTACACATGAATGCTTGTTTGAAATATTTATTTATAGCCAGCAATAGCCTTGCAGTCTGAGCAGAGAGACACAAGGACATATCTAAACACAAACCAAGGCCTGCCAAGTCATGAGTTGTGAGATTCATTTCAAAGAGACGACAGTGTAGTGCAGAAGCCAAAGACCCAATTCTGGTAATCAACCTGCCCCCCTGCCTTCCCCCCACAGCCTCTCCGCCCATCCCACCGCCCCTTCCCTCCTCTCCCAAAGACTCCCAGACAATCATGCTGTGTCAGGCTCTTTGAACATCAGTTTTTCGGAGCGCATGCCCTTGTTTCGTCTCAGTGCTCGCTCCTCGGTGGTGGCAGCTTGTTAAATCATATTTTCCAAGCTGTTCTCTGCGTATGGAAGTTGATTTGTCGTTTAGCAGGAGTTGGCCTGTAGTCCAGCATTCCTCTCTGGTTCAGAGCGTCTGGCTCGCCGCACCGAGGCGGGTTTCCTTGTCAGATAAATATAGCCAGGGTCATCCACTGGCACCATCACTACAACCAGTTGGGACCTGGCAAAGTCCCCACAACAACTCTGTCCTTATGGTGCAGCTAAGCCAAAGAGGGTGGGGGGCTTCTTTCTGTGGCCTCAAAGAACCTCTGGCTGGGGGTCCAGGCTTAAGAGGCTGAGCCCCAAAGATAGGAAAGGGGGGTTTGGTTTAGGATAAAAGACCGGACCTGTAAATATCCTATCAGACCAGGCCTTTCAGATCCCTGAGACTACAGTGCCCCCTGGGGGAGCTGGAATCACATCTAGAAAGTGCATAAAATGTGACACAAACGAGCACAAGCGTTTATGTCTGCCCAGAGGGCAACTGTGTTTTCCTCAGCTTGCCATTTCATTCTGCTTCATGTAGGAGACGTTGCTGTAACGTTCCTGCTCCCGGGGGCCTCGGCCCTGGTCGCAGTTTGCAGTCCGGATGATATGTGAACACATTTTTCCCAGAGAAGTCTCGGCAGCCATGCAGCTTATGATGCGTTTTTCCCGATCTACTGAATCTGTGCGCAACAAAGTGTGTTTCTGCTTTTAGCTCGATGTGTCCAAGCTTTATATAACTAACTTTAGCAAAAGAAATGGACATATTTTATAAAGGAAAAGGAGGACTTGTATATATGGTCATAGCTGTGCTGGTTCATCACCCCTATAAACAAATCTTTAGCAACTGTTCAGACAAACCTGTTATTGTGCACAATATTGCAAATGACGGAAATCAATGAAAATGACACAATTGTCTCCTATACATACTCATGTCTGCTGGATGTGGGACCATGTCTTCCTGCACATAAGTGAGAAGCTGTCGCTTGGTAATACATTTTAACACATTGACCCTGTTTTCTGTTATCCTGGTGCAGAGCGGGAGTCTCGGGAGTATGAGGACACTATCAGTCCAGAGATGACAGGGGAGCTGCCGCCAGCTAAAGTGCCAATTCATCCCAAAGACATTGTGAACAGTAAAAAAGTCATCGCAGTGCGTAAAGAGCAGAAGAGGAAGCTTAGTAAGCAGCGCTCCTTTGGCTCCCCGCTGGATTACTCAGCTCTACCCCTGGACAAGCACGAGCCGGAATTTGTAAGTACTTTCAAGCCTCTTGTGTATGAATTTCTAATGTTTGTGGCTTCGGTACTTCTTAGTTGTGGAAAAATACAGCTGGATGAGATTGTTTCTCCAAGTAGAGCTTCACATTACAAAAAAAAGATTTAGACCTCCAGCTGCTTTTCCAGATAACGTAAAGTGACTGAACCTTGTTGTCTTGAATCTGCCAGTAACAGGAACGATAGGATAACCTCAGAAGACTATGTTGCTTGGTCGTAAACTTGTGTTGTACTTCTCTGAAGGGTCCCTGCAGGAGAAAACTAGATGGGATCATTCAGGGGATGAAGGACACTTCTCGTGTTATGGCGCTGTCTCTGTATCTTCCCAACTGTGACAGAAAAGGATTCTTCAAGCGCAAGCAGGTGGGTGTTGCCCCCAGTCTTTACACTTTCATGTCAAATGCTGACATTGTGCATTCAGGGGCCTCCTCACTATTCCAAGCATCTTTAAAAGGCTTGGTCACTGCAGCATTCAAAATAAACACCTTGCCTTTAAAAGAGTTTCAGGATTAGTTTTCCAGGTAAAACCCCACCTACTAACCCTTGGTGTAGTCTGGAGCAAATTGTTGGGGCTTGTTGAGGGAAAATGGGGAGTTGGTAGCTCCAGTCAAATACTGGGGTGGGGGTTGTCTGGTTGCATTCACACCACAGACAAAAACGCTGAGGGGATAAAATTAACAGCCAATACAAGAACTCTTCATCAAATTAGCAGTTTTCCAATGTATAAGTTTGTTTGTTTTGGTTGGTGTGTTTCAGAACTAACCCCTTGTATTCGGTCAGTCAGCATAATCTCAGCATGAAATCTGGACCAGTCACTCATCCAGTCTGATACTGGGCCTGAAAACACCCTGCAAAGTTCAATAAAAAAACTTTTGTCTGTAATTTCAAATACAATACAACCGGATGATACCATCATATGATATAAAAGAATACAACAAGAGGACACTCACTGAGTGTGTGAGTGTGAATGGTTGTCTTTCTGCGTTGGCCCTGTGATGGACTGGTTATCTGTCAAAGGTGATTACTGGGATAGACTCCAGCTTCACCACGACACTTAGTTGGACAAGTGGTTAAGAAAATGACAACAAGATGATAGAATATGGCATCATTTTATGCATAATAATTTGTTATACTTATAATATAAGATCAAATTATACACACTTTAAAATAATATAATATAATATAATATAATATAATATAATATAATATAATATAATATAATATAATATAATATAATATAATATAATATAATACATACAGTGGGACACCACTTGATATATTGGGTATTTGTTTTCCCAAATATGCAATACAATTATTATAATTTCTGCTTGGTTTTATGTAGATCACAGTGGTATCATATTGTGGTGTATTATTTATAAATTTTGTCACGGCTGCAAATGCAAAAGCAATTGAGGCAAAGCAAAAATTTCCCTACGGGAGCAATAAAGTTCACGGTACAGTATGGTATGGTATGGTACAGTATGGTATGGTATGGTATGGTATGGTACAGTATGGTATGGTATGGTACAGTATGGTATGGTATGGTATGGTATGGTATGGTATGGTACAGTATGGTATGGTATGGTACAGTATGGTATGGTATGGTATGGTACAGTATGGTATGGTACGGTATGGTATGGTATGGTATGGTACAGTATGGTATGGTACGGTATGGTATGGTATGGTATGGTATGGTACAGTATGGTATGGTATGGTACAGTACAGTACGGTATGGTATGGTATGGTATGGTACAGTATGGTATGGTATGGTACAGTATGGTATGGTATGGTATGGTATGGTATGGTATGGTATGGTATGGTATGGTACGGTATGGTATGGTATGGTATGGTATGGTATGGTACAGTATGGTATGGTACGGTATGGTATGGTATGGTATGGTACAGTATGGTATGGTACGGTATGGTATGGAATGGTATGGTACAGTATGGTATGGTATGGTATGGTACAGTACAGTATGGTATGGTATGGTATGGTATGGTATGGTATGGTACAGTATGGTATGGTATGGTACAGTATGGTATGGTATGGTACAGTATGGTATGGTATGGTACAGTATGGTATGGTATGGTATGGTACAGTATGGTATGGTACGGTATGGTATGGTATGGTACAGTATGGTATGGTACGGTATGGTATGGTATGGTATGGTACAGTACAGTATGGTATGGTATGGTATGGTATGGTATGGTACAGTATGGTATGGTATGGTACAGTATGGTATGGTATGGTACAGTATGGTATGGTATGGTATGGTACAGTATGGTATGGTACGGTATGGTATGGTATGGTACAGTATGGTATGGTACGGTATGGTATGGTATGGTATGGTACAGTATGGTATGGTATGGTATGGTATGGTATGGTATGGTATGGTATGGTACAGTATGGTATGGTACGGTATGGTATGGTATGGTATGGTACGGTATGGTATGGTATGGTATGGTATCATATCATGTCATGTCACATCGTGTTATATTGTACCACATTGTATCGTGAAATGTCATGTTGTGTTGTGTGCATCCCATCATATCATATTTTTTTGTATCGCATCATATCGTATCCCATCATATTGTATCGTATCGTATTGCATCATATCGTATCGTATTCTATCGTATCGCATTATATCGTGTTGTCGTGTGACAAATTTGATGATCATTTTGACATGATGAAAATATGACATTATAATATGAAATTACATGAAATATGATACAATGTGACATGTTATGGCTTACCACATGAAATCAAAAAATAATATTTGACAGTATAATATGTGATGCAGTATGATGTGATACAAAACATGATCCAACATTTCACTGTATGATACAATATTACATCATATAAAACACAATGTGATACAATACAATTTAATGTGACACTGATGCAACATTATGACCCAACATGATACCACATGGTCTCATACAGGAAGACATGATATGACACAATATAATATGATTATAATAAGTTTAATATTACTTATCACACTCATAAAGGAATTTATTTGAACATTGTGCACATAGGTGCTTTCACCATGAAACACTATTTTACACAACTGGAGATGCTTTTACAGTTGAAGGAAATATGCTGAGGTTTCTGTGGTTAGAAACCACCAACCATGTCTCCAAACTAGTAGTTAATTTCCCAGTTACATAGAAATGAATCACTGCACAATGCTGTGGCCTTTTGTCTCAAACTGTGTTGTGTTTTCTTGCCTCCAGTGCAAACCATCTCGCGGTCGCAAACGGGGCATCTGCTGGTGTGTGGATAAGTATGGCGTCAAGCTCCCGGGCACAGACTACAGTGAAGGAGACATTCAGTGTAAAGACCTGGAAAGCAGCAACAACGAGTGAAATGAGAAAGACCACCCTTGACCCCACCAATTCTCCCAATCCCTCAAACCCCCACACCCCCCACCCTGTAACCTCTACATGACCCAGGGCCCATGCCTCTTCTCTGAATCACACCTGTTTGCTCCGCCCTCTGTTCACCTCAAGATTTTTTGCTTTTAAATAAAATGGACAAAAAGAAGAGAAAAATCCAGACAAAAAGAGCAGGCTGAAAAAAAGACTAATTTCTTTGCTTTTTTTTTTTTTTTTTTTTTTTTTTTTTTTTTTTTTTTTAACCAAGCACTCTTCAATGAATGGGGGGGGGGGGGGGGATTCTGGACCCTGAAGATTTAATAGAAACCTTTGACTATCAATCATGAGATCCCTTTTTATGAGCCTGACTTGGAGAAAACATGTGCAGAATGTATATATTTTTACAGAAGCTGGGTATTTCCATACAATATTCTGTGTAAAGCTAAATTATTGCAAAGAAAAGAATAAGCATTGTGGCTTTAACACTAATCTGGCATGCTGGTTGGAAGGAATCAGTTTTAGGCTTTGTTACATCGTGCCACCATGAAACGGATAATTGGCAGAACAATCCCTCCTTTTTTTTTAAAAGAAAGAAACAATTGACAAAAAAATGGACCCAACAGTTGCCTCCATCTGGACATGTGGTTCTGTCAGAGCACGTATGAATAGGGGATCCTGCTTAGATATTATAACTTCACATAACAACGTGTGATTGGTGACGAGTATGTGTACAGTGCAAATGTGTGTTACATATGAGCCGAAGTTGGTGTATGATGGAGTGAGCCTATTACAAAAAAAAAAAAGTCTTTTTTCTTCCTCTTTTGTTTGATTTACGAGTATTGCTAACGCTTGAGGTGGTCTTGGGGCTGGCCTTGTCTTTAATGGAAAGAATGTCTCTCCGAAACAAAAGAGCAAGCAGATCTTCACAGATGAACCTTCGTAAGTGGCTCTTCGACATTGTAGCTAGCCTGATATGCCAACTGTGCCTATTTGACCAGACACTGCCATGCAGGGCGACACAGAGCTTCAGAGGGGCGCTGGCTCTACTGGTGGAATGAAGAACTGGAGCTCTCATGCTGGGGCTCAGTTACGTATCTGATCTTTTGATGACCCAGTCGAAGCCAGTCGCTTCTCTTGATTTGTTTGTGTGAAGTGTAGTTTTGTATGGTTTTGTTTGTGCTGTTTTCTTTGCCTTCAGTGAAGTAAAGGTTGCCCACTTTTGAGCCATGTTCCTTTTATCAAGTGGTTTCCCCTTCAGTACTGCTACTACAGTGTAACCATGGTGTATTACGTTACTTTTGAATATAGTTACTGAATGTTGTTTTTTCCTGCAGAAACAAAGTATGATAAGTATGTAAATGTGCTTGGATTTTTTTTTTTGCCTGTAAAGAATTTGAACAAGTTCTTGTGGCCTGTCAGGAGAGTGACCCACTGTCGTTTGACTACAGGGCGGTCGGAGAAGCGACGCCTCTGGAATTCTTCTGATTACACGCCTCTTTACAAAAGGTTATCTGCCTCTATCTCAGTGGAGCATGACCAAAACATAAAGGTTACAGGACATAACAGGGTCTTTAATGGAGCTGTCCTCTCTCTGTGTGCAAATCACAGTGCCTTTCCACATGCAAACACATTTAAATACTGACGTGAAAGTGTCAGAGATATCACACAGGGGCCGTTTCCAGACAGCCCCAGCTGGGAGCCGATACTTGACATGACGAAAAACAGACAGGTCTTGGTTCAGCTTAAATCAGGAGGGGAGCAGTGAATGTGGTAAGCGACATTGCAAATCTGTTTCGTAATCTCTGCATGTACCTCGGTTAAATTCTCGACCAGAAAGACGTGCGAGGAAGTTTAACCCGGAAAAGTTAAACCTCCTTCTTCTCTTTCGTTGACAACCAATAAGCTAAGATTCTTGCTATTTTTTTGTTCTTGTGAATGCCAATGTATATGTTAGAGAAAGAAAAGGAGGGAAACCAAAAGATGCTTGGATGTTGGTTTTCTCCTGCAATGGGGGGGGGGGGGTGATGTGTGCATCCTACATGGCTTCTGGCAATGAAAATATTTGTAAGGCTACTTGCCCTGTTTCCATAAACAACCCCTCCCCCCCACCCCCACCCTACCACTTTCGAATGAAAAAAGAAAAAAAAAGCAGCTTGCACTTATTTCATTTAATCACTATTGATATTGATACACAACGACACTCCACAATGGGATGTCATGAAGTTAGTGGAACGACAACAGAAAGCTACATGTTGTTATCTTGTGCTTACCTTTCAAAGATGATCCTTTGAGGTAACGTTAAATGACAGGGGCTGCAAAAGTCCACGCCTGGGAGTGGCCTCCAGTACAGCAACATCTGGTAGAGGAACAGAAAGCAGATGAACAGAATACACAGCCAGAGATGTTCTCACAGCCTATTGCACAGAAATGACAGCTGACAGAGCGAGAGTTGGGGGGAGGGTGGGGGTGGGGGGAGAGAGGAAAGAGGAAGAGCGAGCGCCATGGGCGGTGGTCATTATCAGGGCCTAGCCACTTCCCCGATGTGGGGTCACCAATTACATGACTTTAGATACATTTAGTAAGACAGTTACAAGGAGTCGTGGAAACGTTGGGAAAGCGTTGCTGCAGCGTGGAGCAGAGAAGTCCATCGCCTTCAGTCACCCAGTCGCTTCCTCTGGTTTCATGTCTCCTGCTTGGTTTGAACTCGTATTCACATTTCATTCTTCAGTAGGACAGTTACTACAGTACAGCTTTTTTTCTGAATACATAACACTTTTTCGGATGTAATGAGACAGTTCAATTGGTTCGTGTTTTTCCTAATTTGGTGTTCACTGGCTTGTGAAATAGACCCATCGGTGGCAGGAGGATAGCGGGAAATAATGGTCAGTATTTGGAGCTACATAAAGACAAAAAAGAATTTAAAAAAAAAAAGACAAAAAATCTCAAATTATTAAAGTGAATATCACTGTGTAATATTTATTCAACTTGTAATTTATGTACTCTTTTAACCTTTGTCTTTTTTTTTTTGTTATGACAAAGCATTTATTTAAATAAAGTTATGTATTCATTTAAGCACCCTGGTGAGGTTTTCATTTCTAGTTCTGTGTTCTCTTTTCTTTTATTTCAAAGAGGAGAAGCTTCTGAATTGGCTTCAGATCTACAGTTTGAATTGGGATGATCCTGATTGTAAGCGCTTGCTAATCTCTGAGGCACGAGCTGATAAACCTCTTAGACATTAAGTCTGAGACACCCGGGCTAGCCCACAGGATCTCATGCAGCATGCAGGATGTGACTTTATAAAGCCTCGCCTGAAGGCAAGTCACCTGGTTTTCAACACCGTAGTCAGAAAGATTGCACAGGAACAAGGAAGTCATTTAACACGAGTTTGAACTTCAAGAGATTGAGGAGAGGAGGGTGGGGGGGGGCGCTTAGTCTAGAGGGACCAGTTCAGTGTTCGAATGACTGAGAAGGAGGGATTTGTAGCCTGAAGGATGCTTCATCATGTTATGGAAAACCTGCCTTTAGTACCACTTAAAGGGGAAATGGACTCAACATTTCCGCTCAACACTGAATTAGCGCTAAACTTTAAACACATATGTGCTCTCCAGATCTGGCAGTCATGTTTGTAAGAAAGAACTAACTCAGATATTCTCTCTCGGTTTCAGCTTGTGAAGACAAAATGTTTGGAGATGTGAGGATCTGGGGATCTCCAGAGATGAGTCTCTGCTCTGTTTTGTTTCAGGAAGTGACAAAATGTGACATCTTTTGTAAGGGTGGAGGGGGTGGGGTAAACAAATTTTTTCCCTGGGGTTCTTTGTCCGACGTTGAACAAGTCCAGATGTTTGCGACAGAGGCAGGGTATGAAAGCGCTGAGGGCCCAGCAGTTCCTGTATAGCTGCCAGATCAAGGCTGCTGTAAAGGTTGTTGTGGTATGTTTCCTTGTTTGAGTGTGTATGCGTGTGTGCATGTTGACTTCAGGGAGGGTGGAAACATGTGCAGAAGATTTGATTTGTGAGACAGTGAACATGACAATTACTATTTGCCTTCAAAGAAACTGACAACTGCACTTAGGACTTCAAAGCATTTATGCCCCTTTTATTACACGATTAGACCAACGATGTTAGTCGTCTATATGCCACATGAAGTCACGCACCTCGATCCATCCCAAATCCAGTCCAACTGCAAGTCTGTTGCCACACACACCTCCAAAACCTGCTGTGATGTCTGTCTTCTCGTTGTCTCTGCATTTCAGTAATCCAGTCAAACAAATGATCAATCATGTAAAAATCAAAGTGTACAATTCATCAATTGGGGTCTTTGCAACAGCCATGGGATGTTTTAAGACAAACGTGCACAAAATGGCATGCAGATGTTTACACTGCATTAATGGGATCTCTGCAAATCACTGCTTGTTTAATACCATCTCTTAAAGTGGTAATAGTGGTTCTTGTCATCGCTGAGATGGAGATGAAAGGAGGTTTGAAAGAATGTGCAGCAGTGGCGAGCAAATCACATGACTTCAGGGTGGAATCCCGCGATGCTGGTGGGAGAATTTAGCAGACAAGTGTCTGCTGGTTTCATCCAAGCCCTTCCATCACAGACAGGCTGGAGTTGTGACTGTGAGAATCACAAACGTTAAGTAAGCTGACTGCAGGAGTTTGTCCTGCAAACAATGAAAGACGAATCTTTATATCACTGGTGTTAGGATTTTACATGCATTGTAACTGATCAGTTGACATCCCAGTATAGTATTGGGATAGTTGTGAGAAACCAGTTCAGACTGCTTAGTCTGATTCAGGGTCGCAGGGGGAGCTGGAGTTTATGCCAGCAGTCTCTGGGCGAGAGGCGGGGTACACCCTGGACAGGTAGCCAGTCCATCGCAGGGCAGACATCAGTTCTGGTCGAAGTATTTTATTCTGGTTCAGTTTACTTGATGCATCGCCGCAGTAACCATAAATTACTACTCATATACACAGACATATGGACCAAAAGCCCACAACTGGTTGATGAACATAATCTGGCACCTGTCTCTTTCCCCCTTACAGATACCAAGAAGTAGAAGACTGTACTACATCATTTTGACCTATCCCATGGTAATAAATGGTAAAAAATGCTACATTTTTTTACATTTTTTTAAAAGGCCAAATATAAATTTAATAGTTTAAAAAGAAACTAAGTTTTCTCCCCAGTCTTTTCTGTGTTAAGTTTTTTAAAAGTGTTCATCCGTGCAGATTGTTCCGCTGTTCTTCACACAGTGAATCTATTCAAGTCCATACACTCATCAGAACATCTTCCCATCGCTGTATGTGGTGGAAGTCTTTCCTGCCTGGATGAGCTGAGGCATAATAACTGGCTTTTTATGTACAAAAGATAAACTCAAGTACTTCCTGCTAACGCTGGAGAACCTCGTCATCCCAACAAAGATTAAACAACAATTATTTTGTTAACATTCAACAAGTACATCTTCCGGGTGTCTTAGGAACAAACCCACCGTCAACATGTGACGTTGTTGAATGCCAACATGAAGAAAAAGCACCTAAAAGACTGTCATGTGATAGAGTAAAAACACACTGAGTTTGAAGGCTATGAAACCAGCACTTCATTTACCATAAACTTAATCCAGCTGCAGATAAACAAAACATAACAAACTAAAGAGTGTCATGCATTTCACAAAAACTAGAGAAAACTGCTTTAGCATTGTGTGAAAAAACGTGTCACACAGCACGATTTCCCAGATGTTGCAAGTTTTGAAGGCAGCTGGTGTGCTGACTGCAGGAATGTCCCGGAGCCGTTGCTCCCGCTTTTACCATTAGCCATTGATAAACATGTTTCAGAGAATTCAGCAGCACATCTAAGGAGACTCACAACTGTAGACCATGTATTACCACACCAGCCCAGGACCTCCACATCCAGCATCTTCACCTCCAAGATCAGCTGAGACCAGCCTCCTGGAAAGCTGCTACAATCGGGTACTTCTGCACACTTCTGTCCTCTTCAGGGTGCTGACTTGACTGTGGTGCGCTGTCATCACCGACTTGAGTGGACAAGTGCTTTCATTCAGTGGCATCTGGCATTTTAGAGAGGTGTTTTCTCTGTGCACGGCCGGTGGCAGACTGTGTGGACGAGGGGTTTGCTGATGTCAGTGTTGGGAAGTGGCCCATGGTGGTTATGGTATGGGCAGAAAGTGTGTTATGGACAACAAACACATGTGCACTTTATTGATGGTATTTTGAATGCACAGAGATACCGTGACATGATCCTGAGGCCCATTGTCTTGCTGTTCATCCACAACCACCAGCTCATGTTGCTGCACGATAATGCACGGCCCCATGTCGCAAGGATCTGCACACAATTCCTGGAAGTTGAAAACATCCCAGTTTGTGCATGGCTGGCATACTCACCGGACATGTCACCCATTGAGCATGTTTGGGATGTTCTGGATCAGCGTATGTAACAGGGTGTGCCACTTCCTGCTAATATCCAGCTACTTCACACAGCCTCAAAAGAGGAGTGGACCAACATTCCACACACCACACTAAACAGCCTGGTCATCTCTATGCAAAGGAAAGAGATGACCGCGTTGTTCCCTTCTGACGCCTCCATTACAGTAAAACAGAACAAGTCTAGTGAGTTTAGATAATTCAGTTTTCTTAAGTAGAAAGTGGAGCTGTATGTGTCTTGCATGCAAGTGATTTATGACATTAAAATAGCCAATAACATGCCCCAAAGGTAACATAATCATATCGGTCCCCAGGCTGAACCCTGTTGAACATCGCAAGTCAGAGAAGATGGATCATAAAGACAAGAAAACTCGTGTCTGAGGCACGACTTCAACCAGTCTGGGGCCACACCTGATATGCCCACCCACTAATATAACTTTTTTTTTATCAGAATATTACTATCAACTATGTAAAAAGCAAGAACAAAGGTCAAGGAGGAAGAGTAGCTCCGGAGGAAAAGCGGTCATCTTTCAACTGGAAGGTTGGGAGATCAATTTCAGGCTTCCGCTGACTACATGCTGAAGTGTCGTTGGGCAAGACACTGAACTCTAAGTTGCTCCCTGAGGTGCCTTTCGGGATGTGTGTGTTGTATGAATATGTGTGTGAATGAATGAATGTGACAAGTAGTGTAAAGTGCTTTGAGGGTTGGCATGATTGGGAAAGTACTAAATGAATACAAGTTTAATTACCATTTGCCAAGGAGTACCGCAGCAGATGAGAGACGAGCATCAGAAGCCACATGGAGGATTCTGACATTTACAGGTTTGTTTAGGATCACACTAGCAGATGACATGACTCCCGAAAACCTTGGTATACAGAAGAGTTCATGGTCCACAAACCAGCTGCGACCCCCCAAGACAACACAGGTTGGTGTACATGACCCCCAGCCCCACACAACTGTGTGATACATCAGATCGGTCATCCTCTACATGTAAGGCTTGAAAACTTTCAGAATATTCATAAATAATGAGGGTAAAGTAGTTTTTGGTGATTCACTGTTGTGAGACAAGTACGTCACCCTAACCAAAATTCAGACTTTAAATATTTGAATCACTAACTTTGTTGTTTATGCATTGTTGGGGTAAACAAATTTAAGGTACTAATTTCACTAATTTAGGGGTTTAATGTAGACATTCCTTATGAAAATCCTTAATTTATTTGATAAATAAGGGCTATATATGTTTTACAATTATCTGGCAGCCCCCCCCAAATGATCTTGTAGCTACAAGATTGGGAACCTCTGCACTGAACAACTGCAAGGTGCACAAAGACAGTCATTTAATGATTGTGTTGTGAACTTTAACATTTGTTAACTGAGGCCTAAATAATTTAAACCTTAGAGATGTACGTGTGTTTTTTGTTGTTTTTTTTCGTATCAATATACATCATTTCCACAGACTCATGCATCATGACGCTATCACTAAGCACATATACTCACCCCATTATTACTCCTACAGCTAAGTTACTCTCCTTGGCCTATTGTGCCTGATCTGTAAACCCCAAAACAAAAGATGCCTCTTTTGATTTGTTCTCAGGAAATCACCAGCCTAAAACTACCATTTAATGTGGCGAAGAAGCCAAAGACCCACAAACAACACCAAGCCAAGCTGTCAAACATTAATAGCAAACAATCTGCCAAAAACAGCCCAGGCATTAATAAAACCAAATAAAAAGAAATGGGTAAAACAACATGTCACAAAGACTGAACAGAGTAGCAGAGTAGCTCATATTTTGCACAGCCTGATTATATGGAGCCTTGGACTGGTGCTCAGCTAACTGGCACACTGGCACATGTATAAGGTTACAAGGCCAAAGCCAGTCAGGAGTGGGCTCATATGATACGCTTTTGGCCAGAACTACAAAGAACTCTTTCTTTCTTTACACCCAAGTCCTGAATCATTTTGATCACAAATCTTTGGTGACTTTTAGTGGGGACACTGGCACTGTTGATACTTTCAGCTTCATGAGAAATGTCAGGCTGTGCATTTAACATGGCTGACATAGCTGTTAAATGTAAACTCGTATATCATGCAAAGGAAATAGTGGAGGAAATCTGAAGCAGCAAAAGCAATGTACATGTTCTGATGTAACTGTGGAAAGATTTTAAAGGTTTCTTTCTTCTTTTTTTTTTTTTTTAACTTGAACTGTCCTGCATTAAAGGTAGCAAATAGTCTGATTGATGTGTGTGCTGACCTAATGTGCTCATTCAAGAGGAGATGAAGACATGATGTAGATGACTTGCCGAAGTTTAAACTGAGCATCAGAATGAGGAAGAAAGATTTACTTGGCTTTAAACATGGCATGATGTTGGTCAAAATATATACTGGGATTTTCACAACAACCATCTCCAGGGTTTACAGAGAAGGTCTGGAGAAGAGAAAATATCAGAGGAGAATGGGCAGACTGGTTGGAGATGATAGAAAGACAACAGAAAGTTCTGTAAGCACTGGTTCCATCCAAGATCTGCAGAACATCGTCTCTGAACACACAACACGTCCAGCCTGGAAGCAGATGGTCTCCAGCAGCAGAAGACCACAGCGGGTTCCCTCCTGTCAGTAAGAACAGGAAACTGAGGCTACAATTCACACAGACTCACCAGAACTGGACGATAGAAGATGGAGAAACGTTGCTGGTCTGATGAGTCTCCAGTTCAGCTCCACATTCACATGGTAGGATCAGAATCTGCTGGAAACATCATGACAACATGGATCCATCCTGCTTTGGAACAATGCTTTAGGCTACAGGTGGTGTCATGGTGCAGGGGATAATTTCTTGTCCCCCATTGTTGCCCTTTTTGTACCATTGTGGAACAGTTTAACCAGCCCAGCCTACCTGAGTCCTGCTGCTGACCATGTCCATCCCTTTCTGAGCACAGTGTAGCATCTTCTGATGGAAACTTCCAGCAGGATGATGCACCATGTCACAAAGCTCACATCATCTCCACCATGACGATGAGTTCACTGTCCTCCAACGGCCTCCACAGTCACCAGATCTCAGTCCAGCAGAGCAGCTTTGGGATGTGGTGGAACGGGAGATTCTCATCATGACGTGCAGCAACTGTGTGATGCTTCATGTCAACATGGAGCAAAATCTCTGAGGAATGTTTCCAACACCTTGTTGGATCTCTGTCACCAAGAATTCCAGCAGTTCTGAAGGAAAAAGTGGTCCAAACAGGTCCTGATAAACTGACTAGTTTATGCTAGCTCAGTGTTATCAGGTTCTTATGTCGCTTAAGTTGCTTTTCTTGCTTCTTGGTTTGTTCAAGCTCAGATCAATGATGCTACAGTGATGACTTATTTGTGGTATGTCTTGATGTTTTGTTTTGTTTTGTTTTTTTCATTAAACCCCAGGTGTTGCTCATCAAAGGAATCTACATCATCCTAAATTCAGATACTCAAAGACATCCTGGCAAAAAATCGTGAAACAACTTTTCATACCTACTCGCCTGATGATTGCTGGGATAGGCTCCAGCCTCCCCAGGATCATTAACTGTAAGTGTTATAGTAAATGAATGAATGAATGAATGAATGAACTTACAAATGACATTACAAAGACTTCAATGTTTGTAGAAAGCCTGATATTTAAGTTGCATCTGCTGAATGAGTTTAACAGTATTTATTAGCATGATAAGATCAGGGTGATTGCCATTTAGGCTACTAATTGAATAGAAATTCACAGAGATAACTGCTTGCCAGAATGAATCGTAATTAAACTGCTTCAAAGTAAAAAACAAAATTTAAATGAAAATTTTTGGAATATCATTAAAATGATTAAAGTAATACTCACGTTCCACCTGTAGGTTTTCTTCCCTTCACCTGAATAATATAGTCAAAGTTCAGTATATTCGGTATATAACTAATCTATGCATTGCATGCATTTTGAACATACTTGCCTTTTGAACACCATATTTTCCTTTAGTTTGAAACATCTTTTTCAACAAGTCCTTCTAATTTAGAGCCGCATGTTCACAAGCTGCAACATTTGAGCAAATGAGTAGCTGCATAGGAACAGATTTAACCAAATATAAGGTCATAAACAGGATCGGAAGTGATAAAAATGATGGAAACTTTTCAAAGACAAAACATAGCCATCCACATTACTGTTGCTGTTGTGATCTTAAAATGAAGTAAAGGCTAAATTCCTTCATCGTTTCAGTCTTTATAATTTTGTGCACACATAACAAAACAAGTTGTTTCCAACTCCTCCATAAAGAAAGTACCTTTGCTACCCTGAAAGCTGCTAGAAGTCTAATTTTTCTGGTGCATACCACTCTCTGCTCTCCAACGCCCCCCCCCCACTATGGCCTGCTACTTTGTCCTGTCTGACTCAGAACCTTTTTTTTTTTACATCTCTTTTCCTCAAATCATGGATCTGATAGGCTGGTCTATCAACTCAAATTTGTCTGGAGATAGTTCAAGGTGTGATGATTTAATTTGGAAGCTGTTGCTGTGAACCGACATGCAGTTAAAGAAGGTGTGGATGGAAGAGAAACAGACCTTCCATTGGCTGAACAAAAGAAATTTCCATCAGAGACAGTTTAGTAAAAATGTTGGCAGTGGTTAAATCATCTGTTTGGTACTTTTAGACAGAAAAAAAAACTGTAACCAGTGTTACTTCAGGCAGCTCAGGATGGGGGATTGGATCAAAGTCAAGATTTGATGCAATCTGTTGGTTTTGCTTCACTAGACATTAATTATGAATTGGCTTGAACTGATGTGTCTATAAAGTGTGCTGAGATGGCATTGTTGTGAAATGGTGCTATAAGGCTGAATTGAATTGAATTGAATTGAATTGAATTCATGCGATGGCATGGTTTTATTTAATGAATAAAGCTAGAGAACATCGTCGTAGGGCAGTGATAGCCAGTGTTAATGCAACAAGAGCCGCACTCAGCAGAAAGCTGCAGCCGCCCCCAAACAAAGCGTTGCTAGGCAACGTATACTACTATGTTGCAAAATCAGAAACACTCAGCTTTTTAGCAAGGAATGGTTATCCTAAATATTGCACAAAGTAATGGAATCTCAGCCCCGTGTCGGGTTCACCACAGAAATCCTCCAGGAGCTGCGAGCTGATCGCTCTGATTGGTTGATGCCCCGTGTCAAGCGGCCAAAGTTCAGCTTTTCCCATCTTTGGCTTTTGACACGTGTTCCGCATGGAACGCTGATGCCCAAAATGCTCAAAACGCGACGCGAGAAAGCTCGATGCCCCCTTGCCGCGCCTCCCCATAGACTTTACATGGAAACCTGCCGCTCTTGACGCTCAAAACGCGTTTGGTCTGAACACACTGTAATGTGCCCCCCAGTGGCATGTGCTGGTATGTAACACTGTAACCAGGTACGTAAATAAATATGTTCATCACAGAGTCAGACTGACTATGAGCATAATCTTGGAGTAAGAGGCTAAATGCATGTGCATCATTATCTTTCTCCACCATTGTTGTGTTGCATATTGCAAACATGCAGCCCCCATGACCAATCGATAAAGGACCAAAATGAAGACAATGACAAATTTTACTTGGCTTTATTATTTTTTTCATATACATTTATAGTCATGTACGTATACATACATACATACGTATACATCACGTATCCTCACTTGTTTTTTCAAGAAATTTTTAATAAGTAAATCCTACAAATACTTTTCAAACAGCACCAAATTATTTCCTTAGTTCCATTAACATTTGCTAATAACTACTGTGTCTAGCTGTTAAAATAGCAAACTTTTTTTCTTTCTTTAAAGAAATGAAAATACAAACATAATTGCATTGCTATCCATACCTTGAGTTAGACTAAATCTGATCTTTGTTCTCAGATTGAACAAGTAAGGAAATGTGATCAATGGCAGTTATTGTTGAAGAACAGTGTTATTACTTTGGTGTAGTTAGTATAGCTTAAATTCTAACCTTAAGCCTCACACCATTTAAGAAGCAAAAAACCTTCCAAATACTGAAACTACTGCACATTTTGGAACAAAATGATCCTCTTCTGTAGATTGCTCAAAAAAAAAAAAGCCATCTCAGTGTGAAGTTTGTTTCGGTGTGCTAGTGAAATGTTGCAGCAGTGGACATCACCCTGAGTTCCTCCTGAAACTGGCTACAGTTGGGATCCCCTCGAACTTTAGGTGTGTCTGGTATTTGAACCCCTGTTAAAGGGTTAACGCACCAACACTCACCCCGCTGGCCATGGGTGGACATGTTGCACTGCAAGGAGAGAAGGAAAAACACAAACTAGACAAGTTGGAAAACATTGGAAAAAAGAGGAGGGGGGCTAAGGATGCACAGTGGGAAGCAGGGGATGAGTTAATGAAGCATGGCATACGGTGGCCTGAGATGTGTCTGTGTGTGCATGTTGTGTGCATGTGGATGTTCTAATGGTGGCAGGCCATTGGACGAGAGTGAGGGCTATGGCTCGGGTGGGATGACACTCACCCAATAACAGGCCGTCCTCAGGTCTTGCCCCCTACTCACAACCCAAAACCTACCCACAGCCACACGTTATCACAGACACAAACAGGCACACACACACAGAGCCATGCCAGTATGCTAGCCCCCCCGCAGAGACCCCTCCTCTACTCAGAAATGAGGTCGTACTTGAAGTGGACACAGTTTACGCCGCGCACGTGGGGTGACCGAGTAGGGGGCGGCAAAAAGAATGAGGTGCTGGGGGGAAAAGAAAGGACTTTCCATTTTCTTCCTTGGATGAGAAAGAACAAAAAAAGTGACAGTTACAGTAATTACCGCGCAACAAGGAGGGACAACTCCAAAGAGGAGCCAAGTGTTGAGGAGGTACAGTGTTCCTCCCTGGGAACTGAGGACTCCAGTCAGAAACAATGCTGTTGTTTGTGACCAGTGACGAAAATTGGCCGAGTGGTTGAGAACCCTGCTTTAGGAAATGGTGGCGGCTATTCAAATCTTCTTTTCTGCTCCACTATCTTTGTAAAAGCAACAACAACAACAAAGAAAAGAAAAAGAAAACACTGGATATGTGACCTCGTTTGTCCTCTTCTGTCTGATTTCTATGGATGAGCAGGATTCAAATTCCCCCCAGTCGGAAGCACAGTTCCTCCCTCGGCTTAACAAAAGTCTTCCCATGAAGTACGCCAAACATTTTTATTGCTTTGTAACCTTAAGCTCAGAAGCTTGTTGCCTCATTCATGACAACATCCAACTACGCATGTGTATGTGTGTGTATTTAAAAGCGAAGTGCCAAAGAAGGGAAGGGGGTTGTGTGTGTTTTGGGAAGTGTGGTGGTGCAAACTTGAACAGAAGGCTGAGGGATAAAACGGGAAGTTAAAATAAAATTAAATGTATTGTACATGTAGATCAATTATGGTGATGCTTAATTGCAACAGAAACTTTTTCTAACATTATCAATAACTATTTAAAGTTTTGTAAATCTGAAACACATGAAACTCTACACATTGATGTTATAAATTTCTTCTAAATAAAGACATCCTACTAAGGGAGGGCATATTGATACTACAGAGTTAATTCTTTGACTTTAAAATATTGGATTTGATACTTTTTTGAGGATGGATATTATTCAGCTGATAACAGACCATTTGCTTTCACTACTGAAAATTTATGGCAATAAAGTTGTGTTTAAAGCCCATCAACAGTGTAATCCTTCAGCGTCACATTATCACAGTAGCCTTTTGGACTTTAAGATCTCATGATGAAGCTGCTGCTGTTAGTTAGAATTAGGTTTGTTTTCATGTATTACTGTTTTAATGCTGGTTACTGGACATTATGTTTTATCATATTCATTCATTCATTAACTACACCACTGGCGACCTGTCTAGGTGTACCCAGCCTCTCACCCAATAAATGCTGGGATATGCTCCAGCTCCTTGTGACCCTTAATTGGACAAAACGGTTAAGAAAATTAATCAATGAATGACTGAATGAGTTTTATTTATATTCCACATGGCCAGGATCTAATGGCATTTTGTCAACAGAAAAACGAGGTGGACAAGATGTTTGTTGCAAATTTGTGACACCAGGCATAAAGAAGATACAAACTGGTTAACATAGTTGACATGCAAGTGAACCATGATGCGGTTTGCTTGTAGTGTGAAAGCAAGCCGACTATCCAGTGAACCAAAGGGAGGTATAGCCCATCCCTCCATGCCCACACTATACTCGTTTGAATCATTTATAGCCAAACAGTATGTGACAGGTCATACGTGCATGTGTGAGCTCATAGTCATGCAAATGAGAGGTTTAAGAAGTGTGAGATGACGCTGATTTGATTGAGAACCTGTAGTGTGTGTGTGTGTGTGTCTGTGTGTGTGTGTGTGTGTGTGTGTGTGTGTGTGTGTGTGTGTGGCAGGAAACTTAGTCATGGCAGTGAGGCTGCATCCCGAAGAGCCGGGTGGATTGATCAAATATCAATAGCATTGCTACCAAAGCTGGTATCAGTATTGTTTGATTCCAGTGACATGAGATCAATAACTAAAAAAGCTTGAATAAAAATGTTATAATTCAAAAGTGTTTTATTTGAGAAAATAATCATAATCATTAAATTAAGGGAAAGTTGTCAAGCAATCATATCAGTATCTGTATCAATACTGATATTTATCTGGATTTACTCGGTTTTACCAAGGCAAAAACTTGGGCATGGGAGGAGTTCGGCGAGGCCATGGAGAACAACTTCTTGACAATTTGTGCAGATGTGCGGTTTTCGTCCTGGTCACAGAACAGTGGACCAGCTCTATACCCTCTTTGGGCTCTTTGGAGCTGGCATGGGAGTTTGTCCAACCAGTCTACATGTGCTTTGTTGAATTGAAAAAGGCATTAGACCGTGTCCCCCGGGGGCTCCTGTGGGGGTACTCCTGGAGTATGTGGTACGAGTTGTCCGGTCCCTGTACAACAGGTGTCAGAGCTTGGTCCGCAATGCCAGCAGTAAGTTGAATTTGTTTCTAGTGGGGGTTGGACTCCACCAAGGCTGCCCTTTATCACCGATTTTGTTAATTAATTTTATGGACAGAATTTCTAGGCACAGCTGAGGTGTTGAGGGGATCCGGCTTGGTCGCCTCAGGATTGGGTCTCTGCTTTTTTGCGGATGATGTGGTCCTTTTGGCACCATTTCCAGCTCTCGCTTAAGCAATTCACAACCAAGTGCGAAGCGGCTGGGATGAGAATCAGCACCTCCAAATGTAAGGCCATGGTCCTCAACCAGAACAGGGTGGACTGCCCTCTCTGGGTCAGGAGTCAGGACCTGCCTCAAGTGGAGGAGTTTAAATATTTCGGGGTCTTGTTCACAAGTGAGGGAAGGATGGAGCGTAAGATTGACAGGTGGCTCGGTGCGGTGTCTGCAGTCATGCGGACTCTGCGCCAGTCTGTCATAGTGGCTAGAAGGCTAAGCTCTCGATTTACCAGTCGATATACGTTCCTACCCTCACCTATGGTAATGAGCTGTAGGTCGTGACCGAAAGAACGAGATCTTGCATACAGGTGGCTGAAATGAGTTTCCTCCGCAGGGTGGCCGGGCTCTACCTTGGAGATAGGGTGAGAAGCTCGGTCATCCAGGAGGGGCTCAGAGTAGAGCCACTACCCCTCCGCAACGAGAGGAACCAGTTGAGGTGACTCAGGCATCTGGTCAGGATGCCTCCTGGACGCCTCCCTGGTGAGGTGTTCCGGGCACGTCCCTCTGGGAGGAGACACCGGGGAAGACCCAGGACATGCTGGAAGGATTATGTCACTCAGCTGGCCTGGGAACGCCTT
Source organism: Telmatherina bonti (assembly GCF_933228915.1). Lineage (NCBI taxonomy): Eukaryota > Metazoa > Chordata > Actinopteri > Atheriniformes > Telmatherinidae > Telmatherina > Telmatherina bonti. Next base: position 32,118,948 of record NC_136613.1, on the reverse strand, counting down.
GGGATCCCCCCTGCAGAGTTGGCAAATGTGGATGGGGAGAGGGAAGTCTGGGCTTCCCTGCTTAGGCTGCTGTCCCATGAACACAGCCCCGGAAAAGCGGCAGAAAATGGATGAATGGATGGATAGATCAATACCAAAATTTGTATTATGGCCCAGTTCCAGCCTCAATAGTAAATGTGCAACTTCATGTCCAGTAGGTGGCAGTAACGCAGCAAAGTTGGTCTGCCAACCTCAGTAAGTATGGACTAATCCCAGCAAAGAATGGGAAGTAGACTGTCCACCTTTTTTTTTTTTTTTGGTAGGACTGTGGTGTTTTTACCATATAATTCTGATAAAAATCGGGTCGTTTTTGCTTTATTTATTGTTGAACAATGTCAAGCAAATCTGGGAGGATTGACTGTTCCTGGTTGTTCTGACACCAGCAGAAAACTTGAACTCTGGAAAGCAGATGAAGGCAAAGAACACAGACGTTTAATTCACGAAAACCGTCCCTGTTCGAGAACTCCAGGTTTACATAGATTCCTGGGCAAGCAGGAGACACGGACGTTCAACAGAAGTTGGTCAATCACAATACAATGATTTTATTCCCAATAACAACACTCTGTAAGTTTACGTAAAAAGTTGTCATTTCAGCTCTAAATTCTGTTTTCAAGCTACTGTTAAACTTAACATGGCGGAGCAAGTTACTATGCTAGTTACTGCTAATGGAGAGAGGAGAGGCTGCTGAGAGTAAATGACTAATTTGAGAGATAGTGTGACTTCTGGACTTTAGTTCAGACCTCAGATTTTGGTGAAAGCATTACATTTGCATAATACATATTATTATAAGAATGTGCTTCATGTTGGACTGAATCACGGAGACATTCTGCTGCTACACTTCAGATGATACGGTGATAATATTGATGTCCGGCCATTAAATCAGACATGCTGTTAACTTTATTGTCCCCACAATTTATTGAAACAATTTTATGCTAGTTTTCATAAGACAGCTCTGTAACCATTGACAGATGCTCAATACACACACAAACGCACTGTTGTTGCAGGCATGTGACATAGAGTTACTCGTAAATGTCCCACATTGCTGCTGCACCTTAACAAAAAGATCTGAAATGTTTCTGTTTGACAGGAACATCTACTACATTATGTGGCTAACCTATCCAGAGCTGAGGTCATTTTGTCCCTCTGACAGACCTGTAGTTCATATTTTGTGTGACTGATTAAACAATCTTGAAAGTAGTAGTCAGTGACTGACTACAACTAAACGATGTAGCTATTACAGTAACGTATTACAGTACTAAGAAGGGAATTGAAAAGTCAAGTGGACTTTTTCTCTCTTGAGTTTTTTTCTCTATTCTGGTTTTTGTTGTAAACAATTCCTAACTAGCATGAAAAACATTTAACTGTGTAACTCAGTAACTGTTGGCCGCTATCTCATGTCATCGGTCCAGACATCCATTCTGCTGTCAGTGTCTACAAAGAGCAGCAGATACCAGGTTGCCACCTCTAAATGGCTCAGCTGCACAATGGTGCAACACACAAAACGGCCGTCGGATTAGTCTATAGATGTTCACAACTCTTGTTTACAAGTCCAATTCCAGTTTGCGGTCTTGTGGATCAAGCCAAGTGTCAAGTCACTAGTTGGTCGGCTGTTTGATCTCCTTAGAGGATGCAGTTACAAAATCCCATTAATGTAAAACCTCAAGAGGCTCAGGAGATCACCTCTGCACTAGTGCATTAGAAAAACGTAATTTCTAAAAAGAAAAAAATCATTTTAAACTTTTCAAAAATTAATTTAAAGCCTCAATATTTTATTCAGATACTTGCAGGCACATTTTCCTGACATTCCAAAATAAATAACGTACTTTTCTAATAAACAGACCCAGTAAAACACATTGTTTAGTGGGTCTGATCCCAGTTTTTATCCCAGTTTAACGTCATCATGGTAAAGTCACCATTTATGGAAACTGGTTTCAGTGAATGTTTCATTCTTTTCTCAACAAATTCAAAGGAAACAGTCTGATGGAGTAAGTAACAAGTTGATGTTTGCTCCGCTCGTTAGCATTTATGTAAGCTCGACGCTAACATAGATGCTAGCATTAGCTTTCATATTACAGTGACACACCCCTCCAGGTGTGTTTTAAGGTCAATAAAGTTGGAATCCTTGATTTCGACTATCACAGACACTGCAAACTAAAGGAGTTCTCATTTGTGGAAATGACTGCAGACTGGAGATTAGCCTAAGAGAGGAAATTAGCCTGAGACAGCGAGAGAAAAATGGATTCTCAAGTCTCAAGTCATGGGACCTGAGTTCCAGACTCAAGTCTCTATCTCTGTCAATAAGTCATCTGAACCAGTGGTTCTCAAACTGGGAATTGGGAACCCCAAAGAGGTCACAAAATAATTGTAGGGGGTTGCCAGATGACTGATGAGCTATAACCAACATTCATCAAATAAATTTAGTATTATTACATGGCTGTCTTGATTAAATCATTACTGAAGAGATTAACCTATGACAGTAACACTTTCATTTTTAACACATTAATGTTTAAACAATGGTTAGTACACATTATATCTGAATTTGGCATTATCTTTGCGAGAAGCGGATTTTGGACATGATGCTGAGTCACAGTGGTGCACCTAATCAAATGAAAACCACTTTATCCCTCTTACTGACAGTTTACAGCTGTGCGTTTTGAGGATGGCTGCAGGATGAAACATCTGACACATCTCACAATTACTCACTCAGTCAATGCATGGAGTTGGAGGCTGTGAACACCAACATGTGCTATCTTTGGTTGTGGTTCAAAAACTTTGAGAGTAACTGAAAAAAGAGGCTAACAATGTGAATGACATTTTATTCAGTTAAGTGGCAGAAATGTTTCAACAAGACGCAATGTTACACATTTTACTATGAGCCTAGTTTAGAATCCACACGTGTTCTCTGCACCTGGCTTGTAGCCCCATCTCTTCCATGACAAAAATACCGAACACTCACAGATACTACTAGTTGTCATTCAAACCAGTGTCAGCTCACACACACACACACACACATAGACATCCTTAAAACTTCATTCTGTCCTATATGACATCATCATAAATACCTGCTATAACACTGCTGAATAAGATGTACTCAGACATCTATGGCCTTTGAAGCTTTAATGGTGAGACAGGTATTGAAAAGCTGACATCTGTAGTAAGCCTCTTTTAGTTGAAATAAACATTTCTTTGCAAATTGTGGTCATGTGTTACTAATGCAATAACAACTTGTTTTTGTTTGTGCACCTGGATTCAAGTCTGTCACTTATTATGATTCTGTGATATCAATTACTGTGATATCGAGTGGTGTGGTGGTTAGCGCCATGATCTCATGGGAAGAAGGTGCCATGTTTGGGGGGGTGGGGTAATAATGGTGGCCTTTCTGTGTGGAGTTTACATGTCCACCCTGTGTATGTGTGGGTTCTCTCCATGTACTCTGGCTTTCTCCCACCGCCCAAAGACATGAATGTTAGATTAATTGGACACTCTTAGCTTGTCTCTTCTTGTTGGCCCTGCGAGGGACCACGGTGTACCCTGCCTCTCACTTGCTAGTTGCAACCCTGGGCTAGACTAAGTGGTGCAGAAAATAAAGTAACTATATGAGTTAATTGCAGGAAATGGTTGTAAGAGACCGACCTGCTTATACTTGGGGTACATGTGGAACATTTCCTGGTTTTGAAGGATTTACAGTGTTGGAGGAACAATAATGCTGTGGATCCATTGCTGAATGGCATATGCAAGGTCCTGTCTAACTTATGGTGCATTCACATCAGGATAGTCCGTTAGACAGCCTGACTGGGACTCATTCTTCTGGGGGCAACATTCTTCCCGATCGGTTTTTCATTCATGCTGCACTTCTCAAGCAAATCAAACCTTTGAAATAATGTATTCCACTCTCCTCAAGAGGAGGCGCTGCACCAAGATTTACTGAAGGAGACGAATGAACAGAATGGACAGAAGAAAACTTATTCACTTATTGATTAATTGTGAGCAACCTCAGTTTCTAGTAGATAACGGTAAAGCTTGGAGCCGCATCAAATCCTGGTGGTGTTGGGTTGATTATATTTATATCAGAACTTTTACTGAATTCCTTCACATCTGACAGTTAGCTGCTTCTCCCATTCAGGGATGCTTATCATCCCACACGTCCCCCACACTTTGTTTTCTAGTCCGCTTAAAACGGACTGAGATCTGCATCTGAACAAACCACATGACCTCTGCGAAAAATGTCCACTTCTTTGATTCAAATTGGAATTTGTTGGAATGAGCAGACTTTCCAAGCAGACTGACTAGGGTTCAAATGAAAAAAGGCTCGAGTGAATGCACCTTTAGTTGGTCTACAGTTGAACTGTAGTAAAGCAAAACTCTGTTACATTGTTGTAATTTTAGAATATAGTTTTAAATAAACATTTGTGTTATAACCATGAATTCCCACATCTAAATAATTAAACATGAGTACAAGATTTATAAATCATTATGTTGTGTTTTAATTTACATCTCACACAGTGTTCCGGCTGGCTTGGAGTCTGCACTGAATAAAGTAGTGGTGGGACTAAGAATTGGACCCTCGCCAGTCCAAAATAAAATTTAAAAGAAAACCTTGAAAATTAGGACACAAAATCAGATGCTTCAGTCATATATGAGAAAAACAAATCAGGCAGAAGTCTTTAGGGATTCCTTTCACTGTGTATGTTCTGTTTATCCTCAGATGTCACCAGGTTCTGGATCTGTTTAATATCTAACGTCTGTCCATAGCTCACCTGTTTGAGGTTGTACAGTCCATGTCTGTCACAGTTCGGAAATTTGAGTCCGTACAGGTCCTCCAGCGGGCCTCTGTTATCCTCAGAGCTCATTTTGGAGATCTCCTCTAAGACCTTGTCCAGCTCCTCCTCACAGGCTGTCTGATTTGACAAAAGAAGGTCACTGTTAGTGAGGCAGTTCAGCATAAACAGACACAGACTTGATGTTGCAAAGGTTTTCTGTCCAGGAGACTACAGAATAAAATATCTGCATCTCAAATGAAGATATTTAAAAGCTGACATTTGTGTAGTTTAGCTGATCGAGCGGAAAGTTCAGCCATGATTAGCGATGTGAGTTTGGTGGAGTGGAACATGAACGCAGCTGGTGGCCACTACCACACACAAACCTATGCACACAAGTTAATGCATATACATGTGCACTATTAATGTGCACACTGTTGCTCCTGGAGCACACACAGTTCATTGTGACACACACACAGTGTGTATGACTGTGCTTGTAGGATCAAAGGGGTCCAGTCTTATGATTAGTTGGCTGAGGATGAGAGAAAAGAGCAGGAGGAGGCAGTCTGCCACGAACCTTATCAGACATCTGAACGTATGGATGAAAAGTGCTCTTTCTCTCCCTCTGGGTGTCTCTTTCACACTCTCTCTTACAGTCTTTGACTCCTGTCTTTCTCACTGCCTCATAATGGAGACATGCAGAGGCCTACACGTCATGACACGCAACATCAGGTTTCAGTGTGACCCAAGCGCCCTGGCTACCACACACAGAGGGACAGCTTCAGGGGTTTCATGGTCTTTTTTATGCATTCATAGGTACTACATAGATCTACCACTCATATCACCAAGTCCAGCCGTTCAACTGCTTGTTAACACAAATTATCTAATAAGCCAATCACATGGGAGCAACTTAGCACATTTAGTCATGTAGACATGATGCAGACGACTTGCTGAAGCTCAAACTGAGCTTCAGAATGGAAAAAAAAAAGGAGACGTGGCATGTTTTTATTTACTGGGAATTTCACAACAACCATCTCCAGGGTTTACAGAGAAGGTCTGAAGAAGAGAAAATATCCAGTAAGCAGCAGTTGTCTGGACCAGAATGTCTTGTTGATGTCAGAGATCAGAGGAGAATGGACAGACTGGTTGGAGATGATGGAAAGACAACAGGAAGTCCAGTAAGCACTGGTTCCAACCAAGATCTGCAGAACATCGTCTCTGAACACACAACACGTCCAGCCTGGAAGCAGATGGTCTCCAGCAGCAGAAGACCACACCGGGTTCCCTCCTGTCAGTAAGAACAGGAAACTGAGGCTACAATTCACACAGACTCACCAGAACTGGACAATAGAAGATGGAGAAACGTTGCTGGTCTGATGAGTCTCCAGTTCAGCTCCATATTCACATGGTAGGATCAGAATCTGCTGGAAACATCATGACAACATGGATCCATCCTGCTGTCAGGATCAACGCTTCAGGCTGCTGCTGGTGTCGTGGTGGGAAAAAGATTTTCTTGTCTTTCTTGTCCGCTTTGGTCCCCGTAGTACCACCATGACATGGTTTAACCAGCACAGCCTACCTGAGTGTTGCTGCTGACCATGTCCATCCCACAGTCACCAGATCTCAGTCCAGCAGAGCAGCTTTGGGATGTGGTGGAACGAGAGATTCTCATCATGATGTGCAGCAACTGTGTGATGCTTCATGTCAACATGGAGCAAAATTTCTGAGGAATGTTTCCAACACCTTGTTGGATCTTTGATATCAAGAATTACAGCAGGTCTGCAGGAAAAAATGGCTCCACCATGGCACAAACAAGGTAGAGCTGATAGTGTGTGGATGTACTTAATCTTTTCATATGAAGAGCAGTTATAAAAACAGGTGTTGGATAAATCTGTATTGTTTGCAGCCTCTTATTAAACATTTTTAAACATTGTAATGTTTAGTGTTTGGAACCATTTTCTCCGCAGAGAAGTGGACAGTTTTTGTGAATAAATCTTTGTTTCAACATGGTCTGTAACTCATTCAGATTCGTGGATTTATGTTCTTAGCAGATTTCCCACCCATTTTTACAACGCCCGAAAGCAACGCTAATAAGTTTAAAGTCAGCTGGTAATGTTTGTAAAAGACCTTGTTAATAGAGCTACTTTTATATGTTATACGGCTTCCCATTATTTTATTAATAAATCAAGATAAATGTGTTTTTGATATTTTCTTGTGTCAAGCTAGGTTGTTAGCCACGTCCAAGCATACAGTAAAGGGAAAAGTTTGGCACACCTGGGAACAAACACCATAATAATTTGACTCTCCTGAGCATGTCCACTTCTAGTTTAGGTTGTTTTCCAGTTTCAACACACAGATAAATGAGTCTTTAACTGGCTTGATATTAACAGAACCTGACTACCAGCAGTAGATACCATGGACCAGAGTTGGCATCCCCAATTCACTTCTTCCACAAATACTCTAAGTTGGGCCTGCCTTTGCTCCTACAGCAGCAATAGTTCCTCTCAGCAAGGTAATGGACATTTCATGTCACATTGTTTCTACAGATCTGTGCATCTCCCTTTCCACATCCTAATATCCCAATCTGTTGCTCTGATGCTCCTGAGTTCTTGAGATGAGTCGGTTTTGGACATTGATTATTAAGTTTCTGGGAGTTGCCATGACAAAATGTTGCTTTCGAGGGATGCACGTCATTTAAACTAAATAAAGTAATGAAGATTCGCCAATCGAAGCTTTTCCACACAATCACCCCGCTATCAGCAACCAGGAGCAACAAAAAGCTATGGATTACCGCTGCAGATTAAAGCTTTTCATGGCTCAAAAAGAGTTTTTAATGAGTGAAATTCCCGGTTAATATTGGAAACTTCTGTCCTGAAAATTTCGGCTTCCCTGACTGTCATGCATTTTAAGTTACTGAGCACGCATTTTTATCTCCATTCCCGCAGGATTTAAATGCATTGCATGACTGACTTCTGGCAGAACTGCATGGTTAAGCAGGCGTACAGGTGGTTCTGATAAAGGACTCCGTGAGTATATCCTGGAATATATGAATATACGTTGCCCAGTCAGGCCCAACACACACTCAAGCTCACATTTTATATACAGTTATGTGACATGACCACCCACAATGAAGTGCATCCAAGCTTGACACCAGCCGTCTGAAGTTCCTCCCCTCAGCCAGCTGCTCGACTCCGTTTAATGCTCCCGCTCTTTTGTTCCTCCTAATGAACTTGACATTTTTATTGTACTGCCCAACTTATTATTTTTCTTGCTTTTATTTAGTTTTGTTTTCCTGCAAGCAATTAAGTTAAACGAGGGAGAAAATGAGCAAAAAGCATATCATTGTTTGCATTACTGAGACATACATGGGCCTCCATACGCGTAGCCCCCTGGGTAGAAGCTCATTTGCATGAAACAGAATATTTGCGCTTGTACGCCATCACAGTGAAGGTTGTCAAAGACATGTTTTCATGTTTTTTATGGAGCCACATTTCAGACTGTGAAATGTTGAGTGAGTGCTGAATAATACAAAGGGGGCGGTGCTTGTAGTCTATAGATTACAACTGCCAACGTACTTTCAACCATGCAAAGAAAAACAACATCCCTGTTCAAGAATATAGACGCTTGTTATGAGAATTTGTGATAAAACAACTCTGCCCCCCTAAAAGTACCTTAAATTCAGAGCAGTCGAGTTAATAAAACAAAAACAAAAACAAAAAAAACAATAACCAGAAGAATACAGTCTGTGATGTAGAAAATGTCATTTTTAGGAATTAAAGATAATAAAAGATCATCTGGTTCTTATAAAGTAAAAAAAAAAAAAAAGTTGATTTTAGAGTGAAGATGCAAAACAAAACTAAACCAAAATGCAGAATCAGTGTGTAAAAACTAAGTCCATCCATAAGCAGCACCCAAGTGTTATTAAATAAATACTATCAGTTAATTGATCAACAACATAGAAACAAAAAGATTTAGTTAATCAGACCAAAAGCAGAACTTTAAAATTCAACATGTTGGTTTACCTAAAATTGTTTTAACACAGTTGGTTGTACACACTCTAAAGTTTCATCTTTTAAAAATAGAAAGGTAGAAATGTATATTAACCAATTAAAATGCCAAAAAACTGCTTTAGAATGACATATTTTTGTATCTTTTGTTCTGAGCTTCAGAAGTCCTGACTGAAAATCAGCCAACTGAGACTGAATCACAAGTCCGGGTTGTTCAAACCATCTCCAGGTTGTCTCTCTGCATCTTTGTCTCACAAAAACACCATGTAAGTCACATAAAGACAATAGCACAGCAAGGAATTCAGCTATTTGCAGGTATAATGATGGCCCAGTTAAAAAGTCAGCAGTGGCAGGATGCCGACTGGGATGGGGAACAGCGGTCCAACTGGTCCAGCTGGGCTTGTAACTAGTAATAAATTAGCACTAATGTATCATATTTATGTCTTTTATCATAGTTCTTCTTCCATTGAACTGATATGAAACTTAGCCTGAAGAGCTAAAGCTATATCATATATTTTAAGATTTTAAATATTTTTTTATTTTAAATTAATAAAATCAGAAGCAGTTGCTGCTGTGCATCAGTCTAAAAAATTCTACAAGCTTCCAAACTAGACTATTTTCCAGCTGTGAGAAAGATTATTCACGATGACAAAACATCTGAGCAGAGGTGGGTAGAATAGCTACTACTCCGGTAAGAGTCATGGTACTTCAATGGCAGTAATGCTCAGTTAAAATGTTGTTAAAATAAATACTTAAGCAACGTTAAAAAGATTTTTGGGGAAAAGAATATGTGAACATCACTGTGAGCAGATTGTTCTTTTTATATTTATCAAACTGCAGCATCTCTGGTAAAAATAAAGCATGTCTAAATAAATAAATAGTGAAAAATAAAAAATTAAAATAAACAGTTGAATGTTTACCAAAGTAAGTGTAGGTACTGAAAACTACTCTTAAGAGCTCTTTTATTTAATTATTTTTTGCAAAACATACTTTGGTGAACTATAATGGAGTAAATGTAACTGGTTACCACCCACATCTGCATCCATGACAGGACTGGATGTCCCAGAAAGTTCACCTCGTTGTTTCAAAGCAGTAAAAAGCTCCATGTCAGACTCTGGATACACCAGCTAGCATGCCAAATGCTAACGTTCACAACAGCACAAGAAGAAAAAGACTAGAAGTGCGGCTTGTTTGGAAAGGTCGCTAGGAAAAAGAACAGCTTAGTTTGGTTTTTGCGTGGTCCGTTCTAGAGTCCGGTTTTATTTTGAAGTTATTCTCGCTGGTGTATTTGGCTTCCCTCTTCCTGTTCAACAGTTCACCTTGTTTCTTTTAGTTCATTCAGTCCACCTGTGTCTTGTTGGTTGTTCTGTGTATGAATACAACTTGGTTTCAGTTTTCATTTGCCAGTTCTTTGTAGTTCTCCCCTGTTGTTCTTCAGTTCATTAAAGTACGAAGCATTTCCTCGGCCTCCTGCCTCTCCGTCCTGCGTTTGGGTCCACATCTCCACCACTGCCTCCATGACAGGTTTGCAAAGCTGCATCTAAACAAACCACATGACCTCTGGAACAATGTGTTCGTTGGACAAACCAGACAAAAGTGGAAATGTTTGAAAAGCACAAACACTCTAAGTGTAAAGCACAGTGATGGAGTAACAATGATCTGGGCTTCTCATGCTGCCTTTCAGCAACAGAGTCGGCTGCTAGTCAGTACCACAGAGTGAAATGCGAGGCCGTCTGTCTGATGGCTAACTCTTGGCTAAAGCTGGCTCACACAGCAGACCAGTGGTCTTAAACACAGCTGTGGTGGGAGCTTCAGAGAGCTTCAGAAAGCTGTGCAGAAGAAGAATGAACCGGCACCCTGAGAGCCTGATAACATCACGGAGAAAGTCGATAACCTCCAGTTATTGCTGCTGTTGAGTCATGAGATGTGTTTCCACGCTGTTGCTGTTGCTGTTACTGATTTTGTTTCATGAAACAAATAGTGGCAGGATGACGATCCATCATGTCTTCTTGTTGTATGGTAAAGGACCAGATGGTGTTTTATACCATCCTGATGGCTAAAACCTGAGACCTGGAGCTGTGTTTTTCATATGACTGTTGTCAGCCATAAACGGTGTCCACACGAGGACGAACAAGCGGATACCTCAGCATGTCTGACCTCAGTGTTTCTCATGGAAAATCAGCTCAGGAGACCTTTGTGCTGAACATTGGCCCATACAGTATGTCTGCCTGAAGCAGAGAGTGCCCAGAGGAGGGCACTAATGTACCAGGCCCACAGTGTCACTGCTGGTGTGTGTGTGTGTGTGTGTGGGTGTGTGGGTGTGTGTGTGTGTGTGTGTGTGTGTGTTGCCTCTGGTCAGACTAAGGACTTCATAGCAGCCTTATGAGCACAACTAAAGCCCACATGACAGAAGATGCTGTGAGGGGAGAGAAAAGTCCACAGCAGCAAACAAAACTCTACTTTTATCAGATTTTATTTTCTACATGGTTGCTGACAAGTAAAACATCAGAGGAGGTCTTATTATGGTCTGATAAGTCTGTGTGGATGCAACATAAACTGAAGTCCCAACCTGTGGCTGAGTGGGAGGACAAACCTCCAGCTGGTTGGTTTTCATCTTGGCTTTGCGGTCATGCTGGTGCTGTTTGATGGCGAACTCCTGCCAAAGCCAGGCATCTATGGTTGGTCTCTTGGTGAGCGGACTTTCAGTCCCAAGCACCTCTGGAGTTAGAAAATAAATAAATACCTTAGTAAACAATATAAGACACTCTCTTATTATGTAACATTTAATCTGAATGCTACAGATAATTTAAAAACAGTTTTAAAGCATGAAACAGTTTGTAAAATCGTCTTTTTTTCATTAGTAAAAACAGTGCTTTTATTGTTCCAGGCCCAGTTCAGCATTACCACACACACTTAGAAAAGTCTAAAATAGGACCATATGTGCTGGAAAAGTGTGAAATAAACCTTCCACTGGAACCTTTTGTCAGTAGTTTAACCTCCATCCATCCATCCATCCATCCATCCATCCATCCATCCATCCATCTTCTGCCGCTTATCCGGGGTCGGGTCGCGGGGGCAGCAGCCTAAGCAGGGAAGCCCAGACTTCCCTCTCCCCAGCCACATTTGCCAACTCTGCGGGGGGGATCCCGAGGCGTTCCCAGGCCAGCCGAGAGATGTAATCCCTCCAGCGTGTCCTGGGTCTTCCCCGGGGTCTCCTCCCAGAGGGATGTGCCCGGAACACCTCACCAGGGAGGCGTCCAGGAGGCATCCTGACCAGATGCCCGAGCCACCTCAACTGGTTCCTCTCAATGCGAAGGAGCAGCGGCACTACTCTGAGCCCCTCCCGGATGACTGAGCTCCTCACCCTATCTCTAAGGGAGAGCCCGGCCACCCTGCGGAGGAAACTCATTTCAGCCGCCTGTATACGAGATCTCGTTCTTTCGGTCACGACCCACAGCTCATGACCATAGGTGAGGGTAGGAACGTAGATCGACTGATAAATCGAGAGCTTCGCCTTCTGGCTCAGCTCCTTCTTCACCACGACAGACCGGCGCAGAGTCCGCATTACTGCAGACGCCGCACCGATCCGTCTGTCGATCTCACGCTCCATCCTTCCCTCACTCGTGAACAAGACCCCGAGATATTTAAACTCCTCCACTTGAGGCAGGACCTGACTCCCGACCCGGAGAGGGCAATCCACCCTATTCCGGCTGAGGACCATGGTCTCAGATTTTGAGGTGCTGATTCTCATCCCAGCCGCTTCACACTCGGCCGCGAATCGCTCAAGCGAGAGCTGGAGATCACGACCAGATGAAGCCAACAGGACCACGTCATCCGCAAAAAGCAGGGACCCAATCCTGAGGCCACCAAGTCGGATCCCCTCAACCCCTCGGCTGCGCTTAGAAATTCTGTCCATATAAGTTATGAACAGAATCGGTGATAAAGGGCAGCCTTGGCGGAGTCCAACCCTCACCGGAAACGAATCCGACTTACTACCGGCAATGCGGACCAAGCTCTGACACCTGTCGTACAGGGACCGGACAGCTCGTACAAGGGGGTCCGGTACCCCATACTTCCGGAGTACCCCCCACAGGAGCCCCCGGGGGACACGGTGGAATGCCTTTTCCAGGTCCACAAAGCACATGTAGACTGGTTGGGCAAACTCCCATGCCCCCCCCCCAGGACCCCAGAGAGGGTATAGAGCTGGTCCACTGTTCCGCGACCAGGACGAAAACCACACTGCTCCTCCTCAATCCGGGATTCGACTATCCGGCGGACCCTCCTCTCCAGGACCCCTGAATAGACCTTACCAGGGAGGCTGAGGAGTGTGATTCCTCTGTAATTGGAACACACCCTCCGGTCCCCCTTCTTAAAAAGGGGGACCACCACCCCAGTCTGCCAATCCAGCGGTACTGCCCCCGATGTCCACGCGATGCTGCAGAGGCGTGTCAGCCAGGACAGCCCCACAGCATCCAGAGCCTTAAGGAACTCCGGGCGGATGTCATCCACCCCCGGGGCCTTGCCGCCAAGGAGCTTTTTGACCACCTCAGCGACTTCAGCCCCAGAGATAGGAGAGTCCACCCCTGAGTCCACCAGCTCTGCTCCCTCATGGGAAGACGTGTTGGTAGGATTGAGGAGGTCTTCGAAGTATTCCCTCCACCGACCCACAACGTCCCGAGTTGAGGTCAGCAGCACCCCATCTCCACTGTACACAGTATTGATGGAGCACTGCTCCCCCCCCCCCCCTGAGCCGCCGGATGGTGGACCAGAATCTCCTCGAAGCCGTCCGGAAGTCTTTCTCCATGGCCTCGCCGAACTCCTCCCATGCCCGAGTTTTTGCCTCGGCAACGGCCGAAGCCACATGCCGCTTAGCCCGCCGGTACCCATCAGCTGCCTCCAGAGTCCCACAGGCCAAGAAGGCCCGATAGGACTCCTTCTTCAGCTTAACGGCATCCCTCACTGCTGGTGTCCACCAACGAGTCCTGGGATTACCGCCACGACAGGCACCAACGACCTTGCAGCCACAGCTCCGGCTGGCCGCCTCAGCAATAGAGGCACGGAACACAGCCCATTCGGACTCAATGTCCCCCGCCTCACCCGGGACATGTTCGAAGCTCTGCTGAAGGTGGGAGTTGAAGCTCGCTCTGACAGGGGACTCAGCCAGACGTTCCCAGCAGACCCTCACAACACGTTTGGGCCTGCCAGCTCTGACCGGCTTCCTCCCCCACCATCTGAGCCAACTCACCACCAGGTGGTGATCAGTTGACAGCTCCGCCCCCCTCTTCACCCGAGTGTCCAAGGCATGTGGCCGCAGGTCCGACGATACGACTACAAAGTCGATCATTGAACTGCGGCCCAGGGAATCCTGATGCCAGGTGTACATATGGACACTCTTATGCTGGAACATGGTGTTCGTTATAGACAATCCATGACGAGCACAGAAGTCCAATAACAAAACACCATTTGGGTTCAGAGGGGGGGGACCATGCCTCCCAATCACTCCCCTCCAGGTCTCGCTGTCATTGCCCACGTGAGCATTGAAGTCCCCCAGCAGAACAATGGAGTCCCCAGAAGGAGCACCCTCCAGCACTCCCTCCAAGGACCCCAGAAAGGGTGGGTACTCTGAAATGCTGTTCGGTGCATAAGCACAGACAACAGTCAGGACCCGTCCCCCCACCCGGAGGCGGAGGGAAACTACCCTTTCATCCACCGGGGTAAACCCCAACGTGCAGGCACCAAGCTGGGCGCTGATGAGAATGCCCACACCAGCTCGGCACCTCTCACCATGAGCAACTCCAGAGTGGAAGAAGGTCCAGCCCCTCTCGAGGGTACTGGTTCCAGAGCCCAAGCCATGCGTCGAGGTGAGTCCAACTATATCTAGTCGGAACCGCTCAACCTCGCGCACCAGCTCAGGCTCCTTCCCCACCAGAGAGGTGACGTTCCACGTCCCTAGAGTCAACTTCTGCAGCCGGGGATCGGACCGCCAGGGTCCCCGCCCCTTGCTGCCACCCAGCTCACATTGCACCCGACCCCTACGGCTCCTCCCGCAGATGGTGAGCCCACGGGAGGCGGGGCCCATGTAACCCTTTCGGGCTGAGCCCGACCGGGCCCCATAGGCGAAGGCCCGGCCACCAGACGCTCGCTCTCGTACCCCGCCTCCAGGCCTGGCTCCAGAGGGGGGGTCCCGGTAACCCGCGTCCGGGCAAGGGAACATTCATGCCCAGGTTGGTCGTCATCATAGGGGTCTATGAGCCGTGCTTGGTCTGGTCCCTCCCCTAGACACCTGTTTGCCATGGGTGACCCTACCAGGGGCATAAAGCCCCCGACAACATAGCTGCTAGGATCTTCGGGACGCACAAACCCCTCCACCACGATAAGGTGACGGCTCAGGGAGAGGAGTAGTTTAACCTGATGCTTTATTTACACATTGCATCCTGGGAACAAGGACCTTTGTAAACCTTGACATATCTGAAGTCCTGCATTCTGCAGTCATCTGTTCAACGCTGAAGTTTGACATAGCTTTAGTTGCCTGATGCCTTCTCTAGATTCACAAATGCACAGCAGCACATGTGCAAAGACTGCAAATGCTCATGGGAAATGCACATTCAGTAGGAATTTAACCTTTTGAGATAGTATTTCTTAAAATTCCAGTCACGTGTTTTACTTTTTCTGTGTTATCTTTACATTTAGACCATGTTTTTGGGATATTCAGCAGTTTGAATGCTAAATGGAGACCCACCATCTGATCTGTGCTGCATCAGCGTGGAAGAAATGCTTAGGATGACTGTAATAACGGACTCTGAATAAACGTCATTCAGCCTCTTGTTATCGTTAAAACAAATTCTTTCATTGGTTTAGCTGTTTATTGTAGTTTCATTCTGTGTAAGTAACAAGGTGTATGTATTGTGGAAGTGCAGAATTTCCTATTTTCATATTAACAGAGGTGTCTAGACACTTGACAGAAAATGTAAGTTTCTGTCAGGACATTATATACAAAGATTTTTTTCTTTTACGCTTTAGTCATTTTTCTCGGAAATCACCTTGACAATTATCTCATCCGTTTAACCTGGAAGTCCGAGACAGTCGGGATCTCAGTGAGGAGACCAGACTTTCCTCCTGAAGTTGATGTTTGGAGGTCTCACCAAGAGTTTTTCTCAATTTATACCCACAGCAGCTAAAACAGGGGTCATCAACTCCAGTCCTTGAGGGCTACCATCCTGCAGGTTTTAGTGTTTCCCTTGTACAACACATTTAATCCAAGTGAAAAGGTTCTCCAAGAACTTGTTGTCATCTTCTGCACCTGCCTGTTAATGAGCCATTGGTTTGGGTCAGGTGTGTTGTACCTGCCTACAGGATGGTAGCCCTTCAGGACCAGAGTTGGTGACCCCTGAGCTAAAATATATGCTGGCATTTCTGCAGGACAGATTTAAGATGGGATGGAACATGGCTTCTTCCTTTTGTGCCATAGTAGGAAGTATTCAGTTACAGACCATAAAGCGTCCTACCAAACATCCCTCCCCCATCGCCCTGATGACGTGGCAGCCTCATTGGAACATGGTAGACTTCTGGACCATGGCATTCAGAATAAAGCTGTTTAATAACGAGTCTTCGTGCATTTCTGAGCCCTCTGCAAATATTTCTCCATGTGAACATTGGTTAAGAGAGGCTTAGATACAGCTTTGTGCACAACTGCAGCATCCTGCATGGAGAGACTCACCAGCAGCTTCAGATACCTGCTGCTCATCAGTCCATTTAAACAGCGGCTCTCTAAATACAACACTCACTGAAATGTTCTCATGTTTTCAGTCCTTTCTCAGGACATTGAACCATATTGGGCTTTTCATTTGCATGAAAAGTCTTCACGTTCTCCAGACTCCACGGCAGATCACTAAATCCGGGAAGGTCCACCTTCCCTTGTTTTCCTTTGAAAACATGGAAACTAATGATCAAACCTGGGATTTTTATCAAAGATCCATACAGACAGCAGAAACTAATATAACACAGAAGAACTCAAATCCAAATGTTTCATTGTTTGAAATCCTGCATGCAGAATAATCTGGAACACTGTAAAAAATGCACTGAAAACTTTCGCTAACTGGCAGGAAACTTTGGGTCCAAAACCGTTCAAAGCTCAGGCGGACACTGAGATATTTAGCAGCTTCTTACGATATGTCTGTAATGTTTAATCTAGTCGACGCCTCACGGCAAACTTTCTCACATTTGCTTTCTAAAAGACACGTTTGTCTGCACTCTTTTGTTTCTTTGATCACAAGCGGCTGTTATGAGCAGACAATTTTCTAATAACAGGCCCTTTAACAGACCCTTTTCTTAATGCTGGAATTAGAAGACAAAGTTGTTCTGTATCCTTAAGGCATCCTGCATGCCTCATACTTCATGTGACTAATGCCATGCTGAACAGTCAGGTATTGCTATGGCTGTAATTACTATGGCGACAGCGAGGACAGACTCTGCGCCGCATCCAGCGGTCTTCAATACTAGCCTCATGGCACGGATTGCACAACTCCAAGAGGTGAGTTTCTTTCATCATTTGGTGAAACAGGAGAAATAAAACATGCACAAAGAAGACAAACAAACAAACATGGAAATCACAACACACACACACACACACATTTATGAGGAATCACGGTTTTGAGTAGAGTCCATGACTTGTAGGGATGCATGTGATGAAGGCTTCTCATGATGACGAAGGTGTTTTTTTTCTTTTGAATACCTAAATTACCTGTGAGAGGCTCCTTGAATGTGTGTAAGTGTGTGTTACTGTGTGAGGCTTTGTGTGTATCTGTAATTAGCACTGAAGCAGAACTCCAAGGTTGTAAATCATGCCCGTGAGGGAAATGTTCCCTCCGTACACATGCAATGGATCGTCCAAATCTTTCTGTGTTTATCACGTGTGTGTGCACGCCCTGCCACATGTAAAACCCAAACAGAACCTGCATGAAAAAGTTAAACAGCTGCATAATGTCATAAATTGAAATAAGTTTGATTCAAGGCTGCATCTCTGTCAGAACGCTTCCAGCAGGCTCCGACTTGCAGCATCTGTATGAGTGACATGATGTGATGCAGTCACTGACTCAGACATATAAAGTTACAAGGTTTCTTAATTATTTTAGGAGCAGCCAGATCATGGCAGCACTGACAGAAACCTGAAGGGAGAAAGGGAATTCCTGAAGCTGAGGTCGTTGTTCCAGAGCAAACACCGCATGCAGAAACACAAAAACAGTGCAACGCGCTCGTCCAGGAGAGACTCTGATCTACAACTCTGTTCTTCTACAAACTCACAAATTTAATGTCAACGCTATTTCTGTGCAAAATATAGCCCATAAAAACTACACAAATGGTATTTTATAAACAGAGTTCTGTCTGGATTTCTAGTGTCGCAGCATTATTTCCTGGTTTTTCTCAGGGTTGGATCCAAGCATCAGTCGCATGACTGTAGGATACTATTTAGTCAGTCAACTATATATTATAGCTATTAATGAAGTAAAATTGAATTTAGTCAAATTAAGGGCATGTAGAATACACAGACAACGGGAGATTAAATAAACACTAATTGACACTGACTATATATATATATATATATATATATATATATATATATATATATATATATATATATATATATATATACATATATATATATATATATATATATATATATATATATATATATATATATATATATATATATATATATATATATACACGTGTGTGTGTGTGTGTGTGTGTGTGTGTATTACAACAAACTTTGTTAGGAAAACACTTTTTGTACAATTAAATGCAATACAAAGGGCTTTACGCATTTTAAAAGCACTACAAAGAATAACCCATCACCCTTCACACGCACTCAAATGTACACACACATACACACACACACCAGTCTCAATCATCATACATACACCTAGTAATATGATGCAGGCACAGAGGAGCCCAGTATAGGAAAACTATCAGCACCAGGAGTCGACCAGACCACAGCAACAAGAGCACCAGCATGGGAACTGGTAAAAAACCAGTGATGATAAAGGCGCCCCTGCAGCCATGGCCAACATGACACTCGGCACACAGGGCTCCCTCTGATTTGTGTACTCTGTGACTGTCACGGGTCACAGTTTCTAAAATTAAAACATTCTGAACTTTTAGTCAACGGGATTCTTATACTGAATCTGGTGCAAAGACACCTCCTTCAGTTTAAGACGGCACACACCGCCACTACAACATCAAGAGGTGAAAGCTCTGCAGGGTCTGAAGTGGGAGCGCCATTATTCTGCAGCATTTTGAACATTTGCCAGATGGAAATGTTTGAAGTGGTTGAGCTTTAAGAGGAAACATTTGCACAGACAATGGTTTCTCTAAGGTCACTTTCAAGGCCATCAAAGCCCATTTGAGTAATTCAGACACATGATAGCTGGGCAAATACACCAATGCTAAGCAACACTGGAGAAACATTACTCATTCTGTGCTATGAGAGAACTGTGAAAGCATTGCTTAAAGGCAAAAACCAAAGCCAATGCTCTCAACAGCTTGAGACAAGTCGTTTCTATGGAGCTGAGGCCGAATCAACAACACAGTGTTTAGATAGCAGCTGTAGCTTATTTTTCCTTCGGGGAAAGCTCTGTTTAGCATGTTTAGTAAACAAGGTTTTACACACAACCATGGAAAACGCTGGTTACATTCATACCTCAGCGAATTTGCCTCTGATACAGCATCAACATAATAGATATTATTCAATATAAATACTAAGATTAACATACTAGGGCTGTGACGATATGTATTTGTACCAATTCAATTTGATTCCGATATTTTGGATACCGATTTAAATTGCAGTTCTCACAATTCTTCAATATTGCTGATTTTTGCAGATTAAACAAAAATATATAAAACTGGTTTTTGCTCGTTATTTTTCATGATTTTAATTCGGAAAAACAACACAGTAGCCAGAACATCATTCTGCTGCTATAATGCCCAAGAAGACAAGTAAAAACAGTCAATAAAAACAATAAAAATTGACAAAAAAGTTTATAATGGATTTTTTTATTTATTTGCAAAATCTTAATTTTTTAACAAAAAAAAATCTATTTTAAAATTGTGAAGCAAAAAAATCATGATTTTTCATTTTATCGATTCAATTTTCCCAACCCTATAATGTAATATAATCAAGTTTAAAAATTAAAAAAAACAAAAAAAAAACACGAAAAATACATGAGTCAGTCATTCAAGCAACCAGATTTATTTAATCATAGTTACTTTAGTTTAAATACAAGCAGGCTACCGCCCCTCTCTCCCTGTCTGGTAACTAACAATTACCATAAATGCATCACTCAAAAGAATTGCAGAAATATGTGTGATCAGATTACTTGAGCTGAAGTGTATATTTATCCCGATATAGTAAATTGTAAACTATTAGTGTTGCGCTGGCTTTGTGCAAGCTGAAACTTCTCGGCGAGAACAGTTTTAAGATTAGCTAAAGAAGGAGGGAAGGCCACAACACCTCGGGGGGGAGTTCTGTCAGAACTGCAGGCACCCACATGCTACTCCCACCCAGAGTGATCACGTCTGGCTTCACCTTTTCACATATTCTGAGAGTAGCACAAAGTACGAAGAATAATTAAAGACTTGAGAGTGTGAGCGGAGGAGAGGAGCAAGTTTGAACAGAGATTCGCCTCCAGGGCAACAAAGGCCGTCTCAGACCATCCACAGCACAAGAAAGCAGAGAAGAACACTGCTGAAGTTCTCTATGCAGCTTTACATGAGTCATGCACAGCTAAAGACCAACAGTAATGGTTGAGAAAAGGGAAGCTGTACATCAGTTCATCATGCAGACCACTGGTCGCATCAGTCTCACACTACCCCCAACACTGAAACTAGGACGAATTGCTTTTATCCTGCAAAGAAATGTGAATCATTGCCATTATTGGACCCCTCACTGGTCAGATCTGGATGAAGGCTGGGCTGGCACATGCAGAGCATAAACAGCTGTGAAAGCCAGTCCCTGACTCAGATTATCAACACTGTGATCTCTGATTTGCATTTACGCAATAACTGAGGTTTAAAAGGAATTTCCAATAACAGTATCATTGCAATGAAGAGGAAAAAAAGTATGATCCAGACCAATAACACCATCAGTTATATGCATCTTTGGCTAATTCAGATCCATTGCCCTCAAAATTTGAATACAAGCAAGGTAGAGACTGACAATGAATGTTCTGCCTGCACCAATAGTGCATTTTTATATCAACATTGCTAAAGAACAAGCTTGTAGCAACCTGAGCAAAAACCTCTGATGACATCTGATATGTGAACGTAGCCAGTGTCTTCAGTATGCTGCAACTGCAGCCTTGTTGCTGGATAGCATTTACATTTCACATCAACTGCAGTGAAGAAGTGGGATCATGCCATCATAACGTCAAATAGGACTGGTGTTTATGTCCTCTACTGAGACATTACATCTTATGTCCAACTTCAGACCTTGATGTTCCTCAGCTGGTGATGCGTCCCTGGCAGAGGACTGCTTCCACACACAGGTCCAGGTTTCTCGCGCCACATCTATCCACCCAGAGTAGTAATGCTCTTATGGTGGAAAAACACCGGGTTGGCTGGAGTCTTACAAAAAGACCAGTTCCTGATCCAGACTACTCCTTCTCCGCCTGAAATCCCCCATCATCATCTCACACCCACAAAAAAGCACCTTTATCAGCTTAAATGATTACCGCCCAGTGAAAACCTGGTCTGGATAATCTCCTACTTTCAACCTGGCCTTGACCCGCATCAGTTCACCTCCAGGGCCAACAGGCTCTCTCGTCCTTCTCCACCTGGTGCAGCAGAGAAGCTATGTGCCTCTTTTGGTAGATTTCAGCTCGGCTTTGGGAACGTCTGACTCCGTCTGACTCTGGATCAAGAGCTTTCTGATGGATCACACCCAGAAGGTGAGAGTAGACCACCATCTTTCTTCTGCCATCGGCCTCAGCACTGGCTCTGGCTGGCAGCACTGAAGTTTGCTGGTGTCCGTTCCATACCACGCCATCTTTACCAGAAATGAATTGGTTACGGCCCCCATGTCATTTCCGTTACACTTTTGCTATATGTTTGTATATAAAACTTCTGAAAAACTACCACATGAAGGTGTAAATACTTTTTAATGATATTTAAGACTTTTTCTAAATGTAGGTGTTTCCATTAGTGTTGTTTTATTGCAACATTTAGTTCTGGGTTTAATGTCTTCTTTTTTACAACGTATGTCTTTGTTTTGTCTGTTTGCATGAATGCAGGCCACAGTTTCTCCAACTGGCCTTTTGTCAGCTGTTGCCATGGTGAATCCAGGTGTCGGGGCTCCATTGAAGATGGTTTGTCTTTTGTTCCCAACCCTTGGTGAAGACGCCCAGTTGATTAAGCCAACCGAAAGCAGTTGTTCTGGAACAGGAAACTCAGAGTTGCTCAGCTTAATGTAAGCTAACCTGGACTTTCTTTTGAACCCAGTTTCTGGAACAGGCACGTGTCCTTCTACTGTTGCTCGTTTGAGAACATTTTATCCTACAACATCTGCATATGGTTTCCAAGACAGGAGGGCACTCCAAAGGGTTGTCAGAACTGGTGCTCCTTCATGGGAGGATCTCCACAGCTCACATTGCCTCAGGCACTCTTTGTTTGAGCTGTTACCTTCAGGCAAACACTGCAGGACTCTGACGGCCAGAAGGGATGGACTGAACAACAGTTTCTATGCAAGAGACACAACAACACCTTACGCCTCTGCCAAGGAGGTCATGATTTTACTGGCGTTTATCTGTTTGTTTGTGTGTTCGTGTTCAAAGTAACTCAAAAAGTAAAAGACGGATTTTCATGAAATTTTCAGGAGTTGTTGAAAATGTGAAAAGGAAGAACTGATTTCATTTTGGCGGTGATCCGGATCACCGTCTGGATCCAGGTATTTTTTTAAGGCCTTGCCGGAAGTTTACGCTCTCCGAGTGCTTTTTTAGTGGTATGTGTGACATTTTTCTGTGTTTTTATTGTTTATTTAGCCTCTTAACTTTATAAAGACTATTTAGGTGATGGTGCTGTTGTATTTTATTTTTTATCTCACTACCAACAAAACTCTGCTCTATTGGCATTAGTTTTATATGTTGTGTGTCGCCGTCCTCATACTTCATTGTGTCTATTACATTGGTGTAGTTGACAAGTCAGTTCATCCACTAGTGGGCGGAGCTGAGGTCAGAGTTCACGTCCACATTTTTACACCTGTTGGTAGCAGTAATAACCATCTTCTGCTTCTTCTTCGGGTGCTTTTTATTTGGGGGTTTCTGCGTTGTCTTCCTACTGTTCCTCTTCTTGGGTTTGTTCTCTGGTTGTGTGTCAGCTGTCCACCTCAGAACTCCCCCATCATTTCCAGTGGCATTGCTCTGTTTTCTGTGTCGTAACAAACAGGTAAGCTCCTTGAAAAAGGACCAAAATATGTTCATAACCGACACAGGAGATGGACGAAACTGTCTCTCCGTCTGCCTATCCATTTTCTATTAAATTAGATTAAATTAAATTAAATTAAATTAAATTAAATTAAATTAAATTAAATTAAATTAAATTAAATTCTACTCTATTCTATTCTACAGACATTTAGGTTTTCTCAAAAGCAACTTACATCTGAGAGTAAGTCACATTCTGCATCGTGAATTCCTTACCAGTGTAATAATGAGGCACTTTGACATAAAAAGGGCAACCAATGTGCTGCTCAGTGTATCAAATCAAAATAGATATACAAGCCAAAAGGTAAAAGACAGTTGGTGGAAGTCCAGGAAGTGAGAATTTGTTTCTAAACGAGATCCTACACACAAAGAGAATAAATTCCGACTCTGACCCTGAACAAGTTAAACAATATTTACATAGCAGGCTCTGTGACTCCTGGACCTAGCAAACATTTCATACTAACTATAACTAGCATAATCACTGCTGCTAAAATGTGTTTGCTGCCATGCTATGATAATGAATTAACTTCCAAAAGCAACAATGTGACAGCCAGTTTAGCCACAGTGGAACCTTTCTAACCCAGAAGGGTTGGTGTAGCCATCCCATAGCCTCACTAACATAGGCTCAGACGACTGCAGGACATCCCATGATGCCTTCCAGTTTTGTCTCCATTCTTTGTTTTTCATGCATTTATGACAATATTTGTGTCATTCATTCATTATCTGAACCGCTTGGTCCGAGGAAGAGTCGCGGGGAAGCTGGAGCCTATCCCAGCAGTCTTTGGGTGAAAGGCAGGGTACATCCTGGACAGGTCGCCAGTCCATCGCAGGGCCATCTGTGTCATTAACTTGCATTTATCTTCTCTTTGATCGGGTCTCTCTGGGTAACAGTTGCAGTGTTTGTTTGTTGCTCTTCCGTGTCCTTTCCAACTGGTCTAGACGGACAGCTGTCCTCCCTGCTCCAGGTTCTGCCGGAGGTTTTTCCTTTACACTTCCACCCTGTGCAGCTCAGGATGGGGAATTAAACTAAAGTCTAGATTCAATACAATCAGATGGTTTCCATTGATAAACTTTCATTTTTCATGAATTTGCTTGTATGAACAAAGTTGTTTTGAATTAGAAGAATATTAATTAGTTTTAATGTGATCAGGAGGAATTAGCTTAGCTTGATGAGGCCTTGAGATGAATTTTCTGCTAATTGAAGCTGAATTGAAATAACAATTGTAAAAAATATAGGATAGCTTATCATGTGAAAAAGTTCTGGTTTTGGGAAAAATTACACATTCCCTGAAGAAAATAATCTTAAGTTAACCCTCTGATGCATGAATCATTTAAAAAACAGCACTTTTTTTTCACATGCAATATTTTAGTTCTACAGAAATGTACAAAAACAGCTTTCTTTGTTCCCAATATTTTTTTTTAAACTTTTTATTTTGTTTATTTATGTATTATGTAGAAATATTTATAAAATAATATATTATCATATTTATATGATAGAAATATTCTTTAAAAATGGACAAGTAGTCTTGCTTGTCACAGAGGTAAACGTGTACGTGTATATATGAAATTTGATACTGTCTGTGTTTATTCTTCAGTGAGTGTGAGTGTGCTGGATGACTCCTGATGTCCACTGAAGTGGAGAAATAGCAAATATACCATCCTCACTTATGAATATGTGAGAAAACAGCCTTTAAATAGGCATCCACTGCAGCGGACACGATGCATCAAAGGGTTAAAGTTTGGTGTTAGTCTTTATCCCCCTCTTGTAAAATACTGCAAACTCGCTGAATTAAAGCATTTGGTTTCATCAGTACAAGTTACTGTGTTGTAAAGTCAAAACTGAGGAAGAATGCAGGGATGTCATCCAGAGGAAACTCTTAGCTGTGTTACTTTAAAAGGCTTGTGTCTCTGACGTTAAGTAGAGACTACAGTCAGTCCAGTATACATCATGGGGACCAGTCAGCCCATTAGCCTGAAAAACTTGTTGCCATTTCACCGTCTTGAAAATAAGATTGTAGATTTCACAACAAAAATATTTAGGCGATTCCAAAACCATGTGGCAATTAACACCAAATGTAAAATGTATGAAACTTTTATACTGCTGTACATCCACAAAAACGATCCTTTTCCACCGCCTGGACCAGTGTTTTTACATAAGGTTCTGGTTTTAGAACTGGTTCAGAAGCTCGTCTGCATCTACAGCAGCATCCGGGGATAGATAACACGTCGTCCTAAAGACTGTTGGACCACATATTGCAATTAGCAAGATTTTCTGACATGCTTAAACCAGAAGATGTTTTTGTCTGGATTGAGCACATCAGCCCGACACACCACGGTGAAAAACGAGCTCAAAGCTGACTTGAAAGATAAATTTGACTAAACTTAACATTTTCTGTCCGTGAGCTATATCTGCGAGTTTCACCACCACCGTGCAGGAACTAATCAGGTGTTCATACACAGAAAATGAGCTGTGCTCATTCTGCAACACCTTCTGTCTGGTTCCATCGATGACAACTGGAGCTAAAGTTAGGAGCTATTCCATTTCCATTTGTCTGACTCTTCATTGTGAGTATCTCAAGATTAGCTCTTCATGTGTTACAAACTGAAATAGGTTTTAATTACTCCGGATAGGGGAGGAGGGGGGGACATTTCTCCTGGGTGAAGTTTTTTCCTGAAACCGAGTGGATTTAGCATTACTTTCTCCGGATTGGTCAGCCAGTCATTGAGTGATTCTTTAGACCTCCAAAGCAACATTTTCCCTCGCAAACGCCAAACTGCTGGCAGCAGTTTCGGTGTAGAATTTCAGCTTTCCAGCCCCGTCAGATGAATGCAGCACGGCGCTGGATAACAGAATAAAAATCCTGCTTCCATAAATACGTCCACGCCTAAATGTTGGTTGCTAATACAAATATTATGATATAATGATGTTTCTACGTCACTGACAGACGTTCCATACCTGTCACGGACTTCAGCTTCTCAGGACAGATGGTGCGTTCATTTTCTTTGTCCAGAAGTCAAAAGTAAGAGATGTTTGGATTCATTTCGACACTGAAGCTCACACCCATCAGACCTCTCAGGATCATGACTGGGAGGTGCAGGTACGGGACATTTAAAGTGATGTGCCATTTCTAATATATTCCACTCTGAAGAACTGGAAGAATCCAAAACAATAATACCGATGTTCACGTAACCCGTGAAGCAAGGAAATTTAGATCGCTAAACACCACTTTTTGATAGTTTTGGACATTTCAAGAGACCAGTAACCACAACAAACACTTGGCTGCAGTTAGGCCCCAAGTCATTTGGGGGCCAGAAGCAAGCACAGCAGGAGCAACGTCTGCAAAATGACTGTTGGTGGTTGCGAAGTAGAATGAAGGCAACATTTCATAGCTAGCTGTTAACTCGTGCATTAAATATCAAACAACACTGTGAACCGAGAGCAAACCGCAGTCTCATTTTCCCCTCATGTGGTTTAAACACCTGTGATGGTAAGTCATGCAGACAACACAGCAACCATACCATCAGCCAGAGTTACAGGGACTGGAATGGGCTTTGTTTGTACAAAACTGTTGCATCCACTTTCCACTACTGAACCTGCTTTCAGGTCTCTCTAGCCATCCAAATCTGTCCTAAATGGTCTTTTTTTTAAGGGAAAAAAGACATTTCTAATTCAAGAAGTTAGAAGAAATGTGGGTTACAGACATGTTATGGGTTCAACGGTGGGATATTGTTTGTTTGAGATCACAGATGTGGGTTTGCCACTGCCGGCCAAAAGCATTGCATATGTCAACATTCATTTTAAGGAATCAATAGTGACCCTTTGTCCTTTCTAACTGTATTTTGGGAGAGCAGTGCTTGGCATTTCTTAGTCTCTGTGGACTTTCTGGTTATTTGTTTTGGGTAGTTACTGTTACCAAACACTTTTGATGTAGATGGTGGTTTTTTAGGGTACAAGACAAAAAATCCTGCATTGGAAGTAAAGCATGTATGTGGATTAATATTGTAAAACTTGTGGACAGAAGCTAAAGTACTTGCTGGCTGTTGCTGGATGAAGGCCAAAAGCCAAAGGACAACTTCACATCTGCATCATTTGTAAACAGATACTGGGTAATGTGTAAATGCTTCACAGATTAATACTTAACAAATGTATAGTGTCATGGTGGACTACATTAATTAGGACTTTGACACAATAAGGACATTGTTTTTCTTCTTCTAAGAACTTGAGACGAGCCATTGGCAAGAAAACAGCAGGTTACATTTTGGAGTGGATTAGGATCCTTTTCTGGCCCGGCAACAGGATGCTCTCTCAGTGCTTTTGAATTTTTTCACAGAACCTGTTTGTCTTTACCCACAGCTGTTCTGAAATTCCCAGCATCCCTTCACTGTGAACCATGGAAGCAGATTTTTCTTTCCAGCGAGTCTCTGAGTATCCTTTTGAATTCTTGCTTACACCTGCTACATGCTTCCCTTCACTACATTTTAAAAGAGAGTACATCTGAAAACATGCTACCCTTTATATTAAAGTCCATCCCCAGTAGTTTTTAATCCCCTTAAAACTCATCCATGTTCCTCAAAATTGTACTTTTGGAAGTTGTTGCATTTAAATAACTAGTAATCGCAGAGAGTATGACTATATACTTTTCCTTATTCATTGCATGAGAATGGATAAAATGTCTTCCTCTCATGGCTTGAGCTAATGTATCCACTATATGTCTGAGATATTCTGACCTCACCTGTTGGTGGTACCATGTGGATAAAAAAAACTGGGCTAATTTTGCTTATGAAACCTCTTGTATCATGTAAAAAAAAAACAAGAAAATCCTGTTGATAATGTTAAAACAAAGGTCGCTGTATTTCCTTTCAGATCCGGATCCAGTTCAACAGGTGAGCTGGTTTGTGGACATCCCGTGCACAAATAAGTTACCTGAGATTTGTACTGTACTTAATAACATGTCAAGCTGCTTTCGTAGCAAACCAACATGTGTCAGGTGGTTGGTTACATAAAACAAGTCTAATTACTTATTTATTTATTTATTTTTAATAAAACTCCCGTTTACAGTAGGAGTCATCTAAGGTCTTTTAAAGACAAAGGAAACAAGTTCAATCTAACATGTAGTTAAATAAATCCAATTATATTCCAGTTCTATCCAAGACATTTTGACTTTATTTATAAAATGCTATTCCACAGGAGCAGCCCAGTGGAGTGTTAGCTGGCTCCCCAATGTGGCTGTTTACTGTATTGTAAAGAAAGAAGCCCAGATCTGTGATCCAACAGACTTCATGACATTGATTTGATCCATCCATGGCTGTGCATCAAGCAGTCAGTCAACTACATCAGACAGTTGGAAAAAAAGCCAAAACCATTTTAAAAATAAAAAACAGATAACAAGCACAGAAACCTTTGCCGTTTGTCTCAGTGTTTTCCTCTACTGGCGGCTTATTCAGCAGAATTCTTGCATCCCACCTGTTCTGACATCTCTCTCCTGTCAGTTAAAGACAATCCTTTCTTTACTATTGTCTTCCTTTCATCAAACTCTCTCTTTTTCTTCTGTTTCTTTGATAATAACTTCTGGCATTTCATTGCTAAATCACAGGACGTTCACGTTCAAGACAGCTGGTATGTAGAAGAAACGGCTGTGAGTACAAATGGGGAAAAAAAATCGTACTTGTTTTTTAATGAAAAAAAGTACAAAAATAATTTATGAGAACTAAGTAAAGTTCTTGCAACACACATATCATTCATCATAATGAAATAAGGCTAAAATTGAAGCTCGGATTGATATGAAATGAAGCGCCATGTGGGAACTGAGAATAAAGAGCTGAAGCTTTCAAAAGAGCAGACTTCCCATCACTAATACTTCAAATCAATGAAATATTTCAGAATAACCTCATTTAGGTGTTCATATGGTACTAATAAAAACTGACATAAACTACCAGAAGCCATCCAGTTTGAAGGATGGATCGAGTAATTCTTCCTTGTGGAAAGAATTGAGGATGATCCACGTCACTTGTAGCTTTAACGCTTTAAGGTCCTGCTCTACCATGCTGTAAATGGAAATCTGGAGTGATTTTGATGTATTTCTTTAGAATAATTGTGGAAATAAACCTGCTTGAGCATCTCTACCAGCTGATTTGGGCATAAAACCCCAAAATGTTGGTTATAACACTACTGTTTCAACCATTTTACTGTTGTTACATTATTATTAACTTTTCTATTCAACATCACAACGATTTGCTAAAAAAAACATTTATTTTGTTTATTCTTGTACAAAGCAAACATAAAAACACAGAAACATTTTTCTCTGGTCTTTTTGCTAGTGTGAAAGATTAAGGGTTAATGTGAATCACAAGTCTGTTTCCTTATAACATAAATACTTTGATAATCATCTGATAACCCCCCCCCCCACCACCACCACCACCACCACCACCTCTTCAATCATTTAAAAGAAATAAAACTGAAACCAGATCTGAGAGAAGGATCTAGAAACCTGTTTAATGTAGTTACAGTTTTCTGAGTGGCAGACGTACCATTTGTTGGCTGCTGGTTCACACCTGTTGTGAAATCGAGGTCCACTTTTTGTCCACATCGACCAAAACCCTGAATGAGCTGCTGCAAAGGAAATTCTGCATCCACGCTGGGGTAGCACCTCAGGCCACTGGAGCACTTTGGCGTGTAGACCCCACAGAGCTCCCCCTCCACCCGGGCACAGACCGGACAGCAGCCGCAGCCCGGCTCCCTCACTATCTCTCTACATGCTGATGTGTCTTCAGGACAAGCTGCCAGATGCTCTGCTGTGCAGCTCGGACAACGGAAAGCTAAATCCCCCAGTGAAAGTCCAGGAAGGGCAATGCATGCAAAGAGGAATCCAAAAGATATGATCATTTTGCTGTTACTAGGGTAAAATTAGTGACAACTGGAGGTAAAATGACCCTTGGATGATTACAGCATTGGACTTCAGGATTTTCTGCGAGTCAGCTGTTTGGGTAAGCGTTGTGGTGCAACTGACAGGGTCCTATCTGCTCTCATATTACTGACTGACACAGATGAAGGAAAAAAGCATGAAAACACACAAATAATTAATCTAATGTTAAAGTATATATGAAAATATAACTGAAGACATTCACTGCAATGGATCCCCCCTCAAAAAAACCTTCAGTGTTACAGTTTTCTCACTTGCACATAATTAGATGATAATTAGATTCCTATGTGCTTATTAACTGCAAAACAAGGTCAACTGAACAGTATTTTTTTTAAATCATATTAAACTGAAAAGATGCAGTGTTGCATTTCCACAATGTTGATGGAAAAACTCCAAGAGGAAACTTGCTCTTCCAGAGGAAATGTTGAAGTCATTGGTGATTTTCTGTGACGTGAATCACTTCATTTGTTGTATTGCAGTGAGCGCTCCGGTTAATGGTACCTCTGGGGATCCAAAGCGGCCTTCTCGTTACATGTAGCTCAACCATTTTCCCTCCTGGTAGTTGGCATAATGCTCATTGTTTCCAAATGAATCAGCGACGCACTAATGAGTGGATAATGTGTTTCCCATCGGGCCCCCAATATGTGATTGTTGACTTATCCCCTGTGGAGACAGGACAGTTGGGCTGACCTAATTGTGGTGTTTTCTGTCTGTTTGTCTGCTTTACTTTGGTGTTTTTTGACTTTTATTCCACATTTGAAGAAGAAACAGTGAAGTCTGATGATCCAAGACATTGACCAGCTGAAACATTGTAAAGCAAACCTGAAACCTTAAGAATTTTAACATTAAAAATGAAGAAAAACATGTGAATGAAGCTTCAATTTCTCCCATTAAAACTACTGACTGTGTAATCAGACAAGTATTTTCTGCTAATGTAGAGAAAATGACCTTATACCCTTTGAGCTTATGAAATTTCATTTGAACATCAGCTTTAATGTTTCAGGTTTTTGACAGTGTTAACCCTTTGTGAGCCCTGTGCTTATTTTATTAAGTCTATGCTCAAAAATTACCCCAAGAAGGTACAGAGATCCATCAAGTAAATTATTTTTTACATTACTTATTAGATTTTACTGAGCAAGTGTTGGAGTGATGTGTTACTGTGTAAAGAGTCAGTTTATAGAACAATCTGAATAAAGACACTAATGAAAAAAACAAAAAAAACAAATAATATTTTAAAAAATGATTAAAGATCCAATGATAGAAAGACAAAATGAAATAAGTTCATTTGCTTTGCTCTGTGGTACGTGCATGGATGGAAACCATGACGTATCGGTTGGAAATAAGTCCCCTGTTGGTCAGCAGCTGGTTTTCATTGATATTTCATCCATTTGGTTGATTAACCCTTTAAAATCTGACCCAAGACAAAACAGGGAGGAAATCAGGGAGGTCTTCATTAGGACCTGTTAACAAAATGTTTTCATAAAGGTAATATATTCATATTTTTTAAATTTATCATTTAATACTGTAATATGCCAAAATACATGCAGTGCCATCCACCAGAGGGCAGAAGAAATAATGTTAAACGAGATTTTCAGCCATTTTTTTTACCATTAAATGATGCAAAAGGTCTGTATGCATTCAATATGATAGGGCAGATTACATAAGACTTTGCTTTATTCGTTTTATTTATTCTGCTCCATGTCATTCAAGTGATGGAGATTTATGCTTGTCTTGATTGTTTTGCTTGTTAAAGAATGAAATGATTTTTTTAAGTCAGATTATAATACACCCATGAAGCAACCAAAAGAGCCATACTTTTGGAATCATAGTAAAGGGAAACCCTCTGTAATTCTTTAAGATATGTAACTGTCAGTGTGTCAAAGATAAACAAAGATGACACAGTAGGTATGAAGCCACAGTTGTATAAAAGGATGCAGCTTTGGTTCTACACATCTATCAGATCATAGAAGAATATGTGCACATTATTTCTGTGAAGATTACCTCTGGTGAAATGAAACGGAACGTAATTCCAGATATTTTCAGACAGACAGTTCAGGAAATGTCTCTAAAATGGCCCGTTTGGCACCATCTGTTCCCATTGCTCACCAAATAGTAATCTGGGTTTTAAAATGTTACGTAATTTTTCCAGAACAGATTTAGCTTTGTATCCATTTTTTTCTTTCTTTTGGGGAGAAATTGGATTGAATATTGCTCATGTATATATCTAGTATGAAAGTGGCACTACCTGCAAATACCTCTTTTTGATGCTGCTTCCCAAAGCTTGTTTGTGGATCATGATCTGGTTTTTGTTTTCTCAATATAACCATCCATACATCCATTATCAATGCCGCTTAGACCAGTTCAGAATGGCGGGGAACCTGGAGCAGGAAATATGCAGGATACACCATGGACTGGTCGCCAGTCTATTGCAGTTGGTATGACCAGTTACTGTAAATGGTTCAAAGAAATAGGCTGAGAAACCAACACTATCAAACTTCGGACGCAACGTGACGTTTCAACTTATGGTATAATAAGGAACTGGTTGTTTGAGCACACAACGCTCAAACAAAGAAATGCAAGAAGATTAAAATAGAGACAAAACAAGAGTCATGGTAAGATCATCTTCTGCTGGCTGGAGAGAGCTAACAGGTCAGGTAGGATGCAGGATGGATCCTGAGTTAGCTTTCGATAGGGGACGCATGACAGGAAAATGATATAAGTTCTGTATTGTGTCTTTAAGATCCTGAGATAATGTAGATAATAATGTAATGTAAATAATGTAGATAATGAAACTTTAAAATGAGAGATTAGCTTCTAATTTCTTGGGTAACTTTCTTTATTTAAGACATGCATGTGTGAACCCGTTTGCTTCCTGGCAGGTGCTTTCTCACACGCTAACAAAGACAGATTTGTTTTATCATAATCTGCTAAAAAATAATTTAACTTCAAAAAATTCAAGAAAATTCAAAAGAAAACTTCTTTAAAAAATAATGAAAAAAGAAAACTTGTTGATTAAAACATGTTGATCAAGCTTGTTTGGGGCCTGTTTTGTATTCGCACTTAATGAGCAAATTATGGTCTTTTGCAAAAAAAAAAAAAAACTGAACATCAAGTTTTATTCTACTCATCATATGTTTCCAGAAACAAATACACTCACAGGCTATTTTAACATGTACACCTGTTCAGTTGCTTGTTAAAACAAATATCTAATCAGCCAATCACATGGCAGAAACTTAAATTGTTAAGTCATGTAGACATCCTGCTCAGCATCAGAATGAGGAAGAAAGCAGTTTTAAGGGACTTTGAACATGTCATGTTGTTGGTTTGAGTATTTACTGGGATTTTCACACACAAACATCTCCAGGGTTTACAGAGAAGGTCTGGAGAAGAGAAAATAAACAGCAAGCAGCAGCTGTCTGGACCAGAATGTCTGGTTGATGTCGGAGGTCAGAGGAGAATGGACAGACTGGTTGGAGATAATCAAAAGACAACAGGAAGACCAGTAAGCACTGGTTCCATCCAAGATCTGCAGAACATCATCTCTGAACACACAACACGTCCAGCCTGGAAGCAGATGGTCTCCAGCAGCAGAAGACCACACCGGGTTCCCTCCTGTCAGTAAGAACAGGAAACTGAGGCTACAATTCACACAGACTCACCAGAACTGGACAATAGAAGATGGAGAAACGTTGCTGGCCTGATGAGTCTCCAGTTCAGCTCCACATTCACATGGTAGGATCAGAATCTGCTGGAAACATCATGACAACATGGATCCATCCTGTCAGGATCAATGGTTCAGGCTGATGCTGGTGGAATGGTGAGGGGGAGATTTTCTTTGCCCACGTTGGGTCCCTTAGTGCCAACATGACATGGTTTAACCACCACAGCCTACCTGAGTGGATGTATGACATCAAGAAGGAAGTCAGTTCTTGGGCAAAATGGGTCCAACCTTGTACTAAGAGATGCAGCTGATAAAATGGCTACTGAGCTTATTTGTAGCTGAGAAGTAGCAACGTGTCAGAAATCAAATAGTTATTTCCAAACTGCTTGGATTTTATGGACAGAATGTACATTTCTAAGAGTACACAAGACCCTTCAATATTTCAAAGCATTATTAGACCACAGAGCTATACTTCATAGAGTAAGAAAAAAAAAAAAGCTTAATATCAGAAACAGGGTTAAATGACGAGCACAAGTTGGTGATAACTATCAACAGATGGCAGTAGAGAAGTGGTATCATAGAAAAGAGGTGTCTGAAATCAGCTTGTAGGAAAGACAAACAGCTCCAACTACTGTGGACAATCCAAGATGTGCCAGCATTTCCCACTGGATGATGGCAAAAAGTTCAACATATCGATGTATCACCACTACAGGACAAGTGGGTGTGTTTGGAGAAAAAATGTAAGAATGAAACTTAGTAGTGTGTTGTATAGAGCCAAAAAATTATCCATGCCATTGGAAATATTTAAGCACTAAAGTGTGTTGAGTAGTGATGCAAGTCGTATAAAGCTTGTATGAAGGCAAACAGGCATTGCTGGCTGTCAGTGACCTTTCCTTCAGACTTCAGCCATGTTGAACACACATAGATAACAGATTGGTTCAACAAATAAAAACAGTCTTTTTCTGACCTTAGAATAACTAACCAAATCCCAGATATTTTCACTAAATCTAAAACATCTGGCTTTGAACTGTCTGACAGCTGTTTCAGTGGCAGAAGACACACAACCGACTGTTAACAGGTTAAAGAAGAAAAGTCACTAATTTCTTTCTTCCATTTTATAATTATTTTGGAGCTGTCAGAAAAGTTGTCTTTTTTTTACATTTTACCTTTTAATAGCCTAATATAAAGCTGAAGGTGTCCTTTTAAAGCCGTGCTCACTAGTGATGAATGTGAAGGGCTTTTAGGGGGATATAAAAGTGGCTGTATATGGACATGCTGTGCATGAATGTGGAAACAGTCTGATTGGAAAATATGACATGAGGAGCTGACCTTAGCAAACCACTGAGTCTACATTAGAGACAGAGGTAAATCAGACCCCCTGCAGAAGCTACACAGCTCATTGAATCCTTTGATGTCACAGAGAAAAAAATATTTTTTATTTGCAGATGCAGCCCACCATTTCCATGACAGTAAGAATTGAACAAGATTCACGAGACTCATGCATTCAGCTGAGACTTATATACCAAAGCCAAAGTAATGGGTCCACGGAGAATTGTCCTCTGTCTGCTTCTATTTCCTTCCAGTCTTCAAAGGAATAAAAGTCAGGTAAGACAAACTCATTTAACATTTATTAAAAAACCTCCAAAATAACTGCTGACTGTAAATAATCTGCACTTACACCATCCTTTTAAACAAGAACATGTGTTTATTTAGCTGTAAAGTTAATGATACGACTATAAAATCCTGTGAAGTTGGTCTTATCAACTTTTGACCAGTTTTATGAAATTTGTCATTTCATGAGTTAGAAATTGCAATCTTCTGGTGGAATTATCCTGTAGCTTTAAAACCAGTGCTGACATAGTGTCAACCTTCTGGGACTTGCATACACAATAATCAGATCATTTTGAAGTCTCTGGCCCCAACTAAGCACTTAGAAATTGCCCCAATCCTGACTTGTACTTTAATGGTTGCAAACATACCGGTACAGGAAATGACAGGGTCCAGAACTAACAGATAAAATTGATCGGACCCCGGAGAGTTTACTGTTTACCTGAAAGACTCTGGAAGGGAAATGTTTCCATCTTAAAAATAGCCTTGTAAATAATCTTTCTCTACCTGCCTGCAGCCTAGCGATGATGTGACTGAGCATGCATATGTCCGTTCAGCTTCTCAGCCTTTCCCTAGCCCTGGGATGCATGATTGCCAGGACCCACACTCTTCCATGAGTCAGGTCAACAACAACCCTAATTAGAATCAATGCATTTCAGCAATAAACTGTAAGCAATAGACATTTCTTTAATTTTGTCTAAAGAAGATGACTTTCTATACATTTTGGTCAACGAATCAGTGATTTTATTTTTGGCATGTTTATTTATCACTGTTCATTCATGTCTTTCATAAAACAATCAATCAATTAGGTCTAAAAAAATTTTCAAAATTCATTGTTTGTGTGTACAACTGTTTGTCTGACTATGAAGGACCAACAGAACTTACAGTAGGGCTGGGTACACAACTGTTTGCTCAGTATAAAGTCAAAAATATTTTGCAGCTGTAATTGTATGTTTGCAAATCATTTCAGAGTTTAAATTTGTAAATTGGGTTTGGTCACAATGCAAAAAAACCTGCCCATATTTTTAAATTTGTAAATGTGTAGAGAAAGCTTTGCATGATTACAAATAAGATTTCCATTTTTGGAAAAAAGTTGAAGTTCTTTTACAAACATGGTGTCCAGAGACAAGAAGCAGAAGCCTAAGCGGAAGACTGAAGTTATGGTTGCAAATTTAGCCTCTGTCGATATACCTTTGTCTAATTGGATGGTGACTAATTAAACTGCCCAATCAGAGAACAGATGGCTTCTTGTTCTTCTTTGGTAGCCAGATACTTATGTGTGTACCAAGCATAGACTGTATATAAACAGATGGACAGAGGCACAGTAACATCACCCATAGGTTTCTTAAGAGCTGAATTGCAGCTCGGTGGGTGGTTCCTACCATCACCATCTTAGCAGGGGCATACGTGTCATCTCGCCCGGAAAATACAAGTATCTGCAAAGAGTTGGAGCTGAGAGGGGGGCTGTGAGAGTGGTGGTTGATGATTGACATTGAGCAAACTCTGACCTGTCTTTAGCTTCGAGGTAACCAAGCTAACTAAGGTAAGCAGGTTAAAACTAAGTGATGTTGTTAAGGGGCTAAAAACTATGGTGGCTGGAAAGTGCAAAACAAATTAAAATATCAAAAAATACATTTCAAAATTCAAAAGCAAAATTACATTTTGAAAACCAATTCACAATATAAAAAACAAATTTCCGGATCCAACCTGAACTTTAAAGGGAGAAGTGCGCTTTTTTTTTTTTTTTTTTTTTTTTTTTTTTTCTTTTTTTAAATAAATAAATTTCAAGGAAAGGAAAAACCTCTATGATGCCTACAACCATGGGCATAAATGTTCCCTTGCCCGGACACGGGTCATTAGGGCCCCCATCTGGAGCCAGAACTGGGGATGGGGCTAGAGAGCAAGTGTCTGGTGGCCGGGCCTTTGCCCATGGGGCCTGGTCAGGCTCAGCCCGAAAGGCATACATGAGCACCATCTCCCGTGGGCTCACCATCTGCGGGAGGAGCTGTAGGGGTTGTGTACAATGTGAGCTGGGAGGCAGCAAAATGCGGGGACCCTGGCAGTCCAATCCCTTGCTGCAGAAGTTGACTCTAGGGACGTGGAATGTCACCTCTTTGGTGGGGAAGGAGTCTGAGCTTGTCTGCGAGGTTGAGCGGTTCCGGCTAGATATAGTTGGACTCACCTCGGCGCATGGCTTGGGCTCTGGAACCAGTACCCTCGAGAGGGGCTGGACTTTCTTCCACTCTGGAGTTGCTCATGGTGAGAGGCGCCGAGCAGGTGTGGGCATTCTCATTAGCCCCCAGCTTGGTGCCTGCACATTGGGGTTTAACCCGGTGGATGAAAGGGTGGTTTCCCTCTGCCTTCGGGTGGGGGAACGGATTCTGACTGTTGTCTGTGCTTATGCACCGAACAGGAGTTCAGAGTACCCACCCTTTCTGGAGTCCTTGGAGGGAGTGCTGGAGGGTGCCCCTTCTGGGGACTCCATTGTTCTGCTGGGGGACTTCAATGCTCACGTGGGCAATGACAGTGAGACCTGGAGGGGAGTGATTGGGAGGCATGCCCCCCCCCCCCCCCCCCCCCCCCCCGAACCCAAATGGTGTTTTGTTATTGGACTTCTGTGCTCATCATGAATTTTCCATAACAAACACCATATTCAAACATAAGAGTGTGCATCCAGTACACCTGGTATCAGGACTCCCTGGGTCGGAGTTTGATGATCGATTTTGTAGTTGTGTCATCGGACCTGCAGCCGCATGCCTTGGACACTCGGGTGAAGAGGGGGGTGGAGCTGTCAACTGATCACCACCTGGTGGTGAGTTGGCTCAGATGGTGGAGGAGGAAGCCGGTCAGATCTGGCAGGCCCAAATGTGTTGTGAGGATCTGCTGGGAACGTCTGAGTCCCCTGTCAGAGCGAGCTTCAACTCCCACATTCAGAAGAGCTTCAACCATGTCCCGGGTGAGGCGGGGACATTGAGTCTGGATGGGCTGTGTTCCGTGCCTCTATTGTTGAGGCGACCAGCCAGAGCTCATGGCGGTAACCCCAGAACTCATTGGTTGACAGCAGCAGTGAGGGATGCCGTCAAGCTAAAGAAGGAGTCCTATTGGGACTTATTGGCCTGTGGGACTCTGGAGGCAGCTGATGGGTACTGACAGGCTAAGTGGCATGCGGCTTCGGCTATCGCCAAGTGCGTCTGGACTGGCAGACTGGGGTGGTGGCCCCCCTTTTTAAGAAGGGGGGACTGGAGGGTGTGTTCCAAATACAGGGAAATCACACCCCTCAGCCTCCCTGGTAAAATCTATTTAGGGGACCTGGAGAGGAGGGTTTGTCGGATAGTCAAATCTCGGATTGAGGAGGAGCAGTGTGGTTTTCATCTTGGTCGGTGAACAGTGGACCAGCTCTATACCCTCTTTGGGGTCCTTAAGGGAGCATGGGAGTTTGACCAACCAGTCTACATGTGCTTTGTGCACCTGGAGAACGCATTCGACCATGTCCCCCGGGGGCTCCTGTGGGGGTACTCCAGGAGTATGGTATACCAGACCCCCTTGTGCGAGCTGTCCGGTCCCTGTACGACAGGTGTCAGAGCTTGGTTCGCATTGCCGGTAGTAAATCGGATTCGTTTCCAGTGAAGGCTGGACTCTGCCAAGGCTGCCCTTTATCACCAATTCTGTTCATAACTCATATAGACAGAATTTCTAGGCGCAGCCGAGGTGTTGAAGGGATCCAGCTTGGTGGCCTCAGTATTGGGTATCTGCTTTTTGCAGATGATGTGGTCCTGTTGGATTCATCTGGCCGTGATCTCCAGCTCTCGCTTGAGTGATTCGCAGCCGGGATGAGAATCACCACCTCCAAATCTGAGACCATGGTCCTCAGCCGGAATAGGGTGGATTGCCCTCTCCGGGTCGGGAGTCAGTTACTGCCTCAAGTGGAGGAGTTTAAATATCTCTGGGTCTTTTTCATGAGTGAGGCAAGGATGGAGCGTGAGATCGACAGATGGATCACTGCGGACTCTGCGCCGGTCTGTCGTGGTGAAGAAGGAGCTCAGCCGGAAGGCGAACCCTCATATACAACATTAAAAATAGAAAATAAAAAATTCACTTATTCAAGTTTGATGGTTAGCTGAAGATTTCTCAGATAGATAGATAGATAGATAGATAGATAGATAGATAGATAGATAGATAGATAGATAGATAGATCTAATGTATCTGATGGCCTCAGTCTATTCACAGTAGACTACTGACAACAGACGGATGTTTTTTTGTTTGTTTTGTTGTTTTTCCAGATAAAGATGAACTAAGATGGTTTAGATCTCTTTACTTAAAATGTTTTTGATACATTTTGATAGGACAGATGTAGGAGAAGATATTCAAATGAAGAATAGATGGTGAAAACAGATTTTGGACTTCAGTTTGGTCTCTTCAAGTGTGTGGGTCATGATGGATGGTGGACCTGAGTATTTGTAAAACCTAGGCTATGACCCAACAAATAAATGACACATTTATCCCCATCTGACTGAAAAAACCATCCACCAGGTTAAGGTATGGTTGTCTGTGGAAAGACAGTGGGGAGCAGCAAGTAGTCCTTGTTTACACAGCAACACTGATGCAGTAAATAAAAGTCTTGTTAAGTTTTGGCCTCTGGTTTACACAGCCACAGTAACACAGTAAGTAAAATTGTCTTTAAATTAACTTTTAATTAATTAACAATTTCATTTTTGACCATGTAGGATGAAGCTGTCAAGCAAATGATGTTATCAAACGATCAAAAGAGGATAATAAATCCAAACGGGTTTTTTTAATAACCCTCCTTGTAAGATTGAATTTTTCATTTATAAAATTCCTGATTGTATGAAATTACTTTAAACAAAATTATATACAACAATATCTTGGTGGGCAGGTATGCAGTGGCTGTGGGTGTGGTGGGTTTTCCGATGGCTTCTGAGTAATTCAAGCTGAGTGGTGCATGAAGAATTAAAGCAAAAGAAAAACTCAAGGAGGTTTCCACTGAGAGTTAAATAAGATCAAATTTTTGGCCTGAGGGTGTACAGCTACCATCGCAACCAGGGTTGATATACTGCACAACTTGATGAAGTAATGATGTTATAGAGGGAATGAGGCTTTCACACTCTTTATTGCATCCCTCCCCAGAATGCATTCCACCACTCCTATAAATGTCTCTGCAAAGTCATGAAGAACAAAACAAGGTGCCAACATCAACATCCCATATTAAAAGTTGTCTCAACAAATTCAAGCTCCAGATGACACACATGATTACTTAGTGTACTTGGATTACTTTTTGTGATAACTGAAAATGAGTGCTTGTTTTGCAATTCAAATAAACTGTCACCGCTGTCTCAAATAATCATTTTGTTAATGTTGGCATTTTAACAGAATCATTGGGTAGATTTTGTTGCCACGAAACAAACATAAAAAGAAAGCAACAGAAAAAAAGCAGTTCCTCAAAACTGCTCTGTATTCTTTCTGCCCAGCTGCCAGTCAGCACATGTCAAAGATGTGACTAACTCAGCTATCAAGATGACATTATTCACATTATTTTGAACTTGTGGGCAAAGATTGCACAGAGTCATAATAAAATACAAATGAGGGCTAATTGCAAGCATCTGCCTTCTTCGGTCCTTCTTCAACACGACTGACTGATGCAGAACCCACATTACTGCAGATGCTATACCACTCACTCCATCCTTCCCTCAATTGTGAACAAGACCCCAAGATACTCGAAGTCCTCCACCTGGGGCAGGACTTTATTACTGACCTGGAGAGGACAATCCACCCTTTCCAGCTGAGGACCATGGTCTCAAATTTGGTGGTGCTGATTCTCATCCCAGCCGCTTCACACTCTGTGAATTGCTCCAGTGAGAACTGAAGATCACAACCCAATGAAGCCAATAGCACAACATCATCTGCAGAAAGCAGAGACTGAATCCTGAGGTCATAAGATTGGATCCCCTCAACACCTTGGAGGTGCCTAGAAATGCCTGTGAAAGTTTTGAATAGAATCAGTGATAAAGGGCAGCCTTGGCAGAGTCCAACCCTCACTGAAAACTAATCTGATTTCATCATCAGTCATTTTCTCAACCGCTTAAGAGTCAAAGAGAAGCTGGAGCCTATCCCACCATCCATGAGGCAAGAGGCAGTGTACACCCTGGACAGGTCACCAGTCCATTCTAAGGCCACAAAGAGAGACAAACTATTCATGCTCATAATCACTACTAGGAACAATTTAGAGTAACCAGTTAACATGCTTGTTTTTGGATGGTGCAGAGCACCACAGTGAGGCCACAGTGCACACCACTGTGCAGCCTGGCAGTAAATCCTAATCTAATTTAATACTGGCTGGAGAGAGCTAACAGGTCAGGTAGGATGCAGGATGGATCCTGAGTTAGCTTTCGATAGGGGACGTCAGCTTTCATGTCGTCAAGTATTAGTTGATGAAGGGAGTTAATGAGGAAGAGTTGAGAGTCTGGATGGATTGGTGCTTCCACCCCAGTACTTCTGGTTTGAAACTCAGTTTGTTAGCAAAGTCTGGTTTGTTGGGGGAACTGCTATTGCTCAAATGTGCTCTGATACATTTAAAGAAGCAAACTCTGCCTACAAATGTAGGTCCTCGTTTCCTTCCAAATATAAGAGCTGAACAACAATACGAATGTAATTGTGGGTTTAATTTAATGGCATTTTTGGTAAATACATTCAAAACATATGCGGATGTGAAACAATGACTGTGAGCAATGACTCATGGTTAGTGTAACAAAGCAGTTCCCGTTACCTAAAGTGTTTTAAGTAATAAAAGAAAAATAATAAACTTAAAGTAAATAAGGGTGGCACATTTGGGTTTTGTGGTTTAGGCACATTTGCACTTTATTCACTTTTTTTTTTTTCCAGTAAATATTCATGGAATCATGCAAATGTTTGTTCATCTTACTGATGTCATTTGTCTTGCAGATAGCCATTGAGGAAAAGAATTGCTGATTAATCGCAGATGTGTGTAAATATGCAGATGTGGTCACCTGGTTGGTGTCGTCTTCCTTGGTTATCAGGCAAATGTTTCCCTAAGGGCTTGAGCACTTTTTAAAGGTTCCAGGAGAGGCCATGAAGCAGATGGGTGGGGCTTAGGCCAAGGGTACTTGGGTTTTAGGTTTTGGAAATGGTTTTAGGTTTAGTTATATAAATTCATACTATCTGTGGGTAAGTATTTTTATATATTTATAAAATAAATTTAGGGAGTTGTTCTTAAAATGTATGAGAATGTAGTTTGTTGTATGGGAAGCACCTCTGTTGGGTGGAAGGTGGTTTGGCCCAATCAGCAGCAGAAGGTATAAACTGGGGTCATTTGGCTCACTGGTGAGGGTTGCTGGTGGAGGTGAGGCTGCGCCATAACAGTTTGGTGATCCCCTGGTCTAATACTGACCCCTGCAAAAAAATAAAACCTCTTGAATTGGAGTCTTTTGAGTGGGTGTCACTGATTCCATCTGCTCACAGAGGCAAGCATTCTTCACAGTTAGATGTGGAAGAACACAGTAAAAGTTCTGATGGGCAATGCGACCAACCCAAGATCGCTGGTATCTGATGCAGCTCCATGTTTTGCTTTTATGTGAAGGAAATGGAAATTTTCCACTAACCAATAGATTAGAGTGATTTCTTCTTCACTATTTTTACTGATCTTCTCCTGCAGTTATTTTTTATGCAGCCCCCCCTCTGGGGAAGATAGGAATGCATTATTAAAACGATCCAGTCTGTTCGACTAGCATAGACATTCCCTGATTGTG
The DNA here is from genome assembly GCF_933228915.1 of Telmatherina bonti. Lineage (NCBI taxonomy): Eukaryota > Metazoa > Chordata > Actinopteri > Atheriniformes > Telmatherinidae > Telmatherina > Telmatherina bonti. Next base: position 32,075,707 of record NC_136613.1, on the reverse strand, counting down.
TCAAGTTAAGCAGACTGTAAGGTGTGACTGCAGCCCATATTCAAAGCTTTTTGCACAAAAAATAAAAACAAAAAAAACATTTGTTATTTGAACCTGGCACAGATGAGCACACATATGACTTTTCAAAATAAAAGTGCTGATATGTTTCACATAAACAGCAGAGACTGTCTTTCAAAAGCATATTTCAGTTGAAAACTGAGTAACATAGTCCATAACCTCAAGATCACTAAGCATGACATTCTTCATGATTTTAAGGACAGATCACAGATTTCTGTAAAAAAAAAGAAAAAAAGACACCAGAAGAAAGTGTTTCTAAAAAGGACAGTGCAGTGTTTAGTGATAAGCCTATGGAGGTTATTTTTACTTACTGTGGCTGTCCAGTGCCTGAAAAGTAATGTTTACTGTAATTTTTACTATTATGAAGCATGGCTTCACAGGCTTTGTAGATTAATCTGTTGCTGCTATTATTATTCATTTATTCATTATTCTATATTCATTATCGTTTATTATGGTCAAATGATTAATATGTCAATACAACTAAATAAAGAAAAAACTCAGGGTAAAACTAGATATTATTTTCTATAATGTGACTCAGTACATTTGTAAGATGAGAGAGGACTTCTCAGCCCAGAGGACCCGCAGTAGGTAAAGGCGGCCTTGTTTATGACACAGAGTCTGGTTTATACGATTTCATATAGGAAGCACAAATACAAACAAATTAAACATTACTTAATGTCATGATGCAATGGCAGACGATGCAGTCATATGAGTAAGTTTGTTTTAATGTTTGAGATTGTACATGAGCAGGAAACTTCGCACCTACTCTGCGAGGAAGGCATTTCCTTTTTTATGGTTTCCAACCATCAAGTAGTACTTTTTAATATGACATCAGCGCTGCTCACTGTATGACATTCTTTAGTTTAGCTGGAGTGGCCAGTGAAGTCATGTCTGTCAAGGCCTTTTATCCTGACCTTACCTAATTCTGACACAAAGAATCCTGGACTGAAGAGTGGGGTGAGACGGGGGTTGGGGAGGAGGGGTTTCTACTGACTGAAGGCTTCACAGACTTGGTTACCGGCCTCAGTTTTGATGTTAAACTGTGCTGTTAAGTCTTTTCATGGGTACATTTGATGAAGCAATCCTTTATATTAAATTTTACTTTAATTGTGCAGATTGTTGGGTTAAAAGGTGTTTGGCAGTGATTTATATGAAGCATTCACAACAGTCAATTTGATTTCCTTTTTTCTGAAAGTCATTTTGACATTTGGACAATTCCAAATGCGCAGATGAAGAGAAACCGCCTTGGTCTTACAGAGATAAGCGGCAGCAGCGGAGCTAATTGGCAGCGGTGGAACTAAGCTCCACCGTAGCCACCTAGCCCATTCACTTGCAGCAACCAGGCTAGTAGCCACTAGGCTGTGGAATAAAGCCTGTTCCATACTCCACGAGAAGGGAGAACTTTTTTCTTGTTCTCGAGGCTCCGAGAAGAAAATGACGTCATTTTGTTCTCGCGGACGTGTTTGAGGACAGTTCTTGACACACCGAGCTAGCAGAACTTTTTTCTTGCGGGGCTGCGAGAAGTATCGTGTGATTGGTCGGACACTGGAGGTGGGCGTCGTTAACACAGAGAAAGCAGAAAGCGGAATTGCTGCTTCCGCGTTTTTACTGTTGCCGGCAAAACGGATTGTTTTGATAAAACAGCTTATCGAGGTGGTGAGAAAGTACCAACATTTTTACATGTGGCATTAAAACACTCGGACCCAGCCGCGTGTTCAACCCGCCCTGCCGCGGACGAAGCTGCTCGTTAAATATGAAACTAGAAAAACAGAGCGGAGAGCGGAAACCTCCGCCAAGCACAATGTTAAAGAATCCTTTTAAAAATTTCCTGGATCCAAACGGTGATCCTGATCACCACCAAAATTTAATCAGTTCTTCATTTTTACATTTGCAACAACTCTTGAAATATTTCTAAAAATCCCTCCGTAACCTTTTAAGTTATCTTGAGCAAAAAGACGCCGGGGAAAACAACCTCCTCGGCGGAGGTAACAACCGGGTTAATCGCGCAGACATCGCCCCCCGCAGCGATCCCTCCCCGCTGCAGACCTGCTTCTCCTGGAGTATGTATGGACCTGCCGAACAAGAAGGTTTTTCTTGTTCTTGCAGCCTCAAGAACAAGAACTCAGTTCTTGCGTCTCGTGGAGTATGTAACAGGCTTAAGTAGCAGCCACCAGGCCGCGGCCCTGAAGCCACCAGCTTTCACCAGATCCAGGAGCCACCAACCACAAAAAGATAGAACTTTTTTATTACCATTTTACTTATTCTTTTACATGTCCTGGTTTCTAGAACTTTTACTAAAACTAGACTCTCTTCTGATTATGAGGCAACAATTTTGCCAAAGAGACACAACTTCACTTTGGATTACAATGTCTCTTGGTTTCACCACACATTGTTTAACGTGGAGGTTCCCATTTCTCTCTTCCATGCCTTTGCAACAGCTCACTAAGTTCTTTTCTCCAATGTTCATTAAGCCTTGTGTGAACATTAAACCTGGTTGTCATTTTTTCACTGCTTCCCAACATTCACTAATCATCCTCATGCTGTGTTATTAATCTCTGGCAACATTCACCCCAGCCTGGGACCTGTCATTGGCAGTAATACACCCGTTTCCAATTTTACTTTCAATGATTTTTGCAATCGCAAACGGTGGCTAGCTTCTCTCATCGAGACAGTGGGAAAAGCTTGGTTATCTTGAAGGAGCTCAGAGTGGAGCAACTGCTCCTCCACATGGGAACAGGTCAGGATCCCCCGAACAAACTGGAAGAAGTGCGGGGAGAAGGAAGTCTGGACTTCTGTGCCTGCTACCCACTTGACAGACCTCTGATAGATGCATAGATGGATGTTCCAGAACTTTCATAGGTAGAAAATGGTTGTGAGCTGTTTTTTTTTTTTTTTACAAAAGGTTTAAAATCATTTAGGATGTTTATGATGATTTTAAGGTAAATATTATTAAACAGTGGGCTTTATCTGTTAAAATCTGCTTGGTCAGGGTTCAGCCTGCAGTAAAACATGAACTATGTGACAAGGGAGAAGTCTGGGGTCTTTTACAGAAGAAAGAGAAGGAAAGATTCTGGTTTTCTCATTCATGTTTGATGTTTTCTGTTGGTATAACCTCTGTGTGGGTGATCATGTCATATTCCTCTGAATCATCTCCATCTTTACAACTGTAACCTCAATCAAGGAACTTCACAAATGGGGGTTGGTACGTGTGCACAAAACAGGCGAGTGGAACATGAGTTAGAAGAGCTTAACAGGATATATGAGGAATAATGCCACCCTCTTTCCTCCCCTTTCCCCTCCGCCTACCTCTGAAAACGCTTTCCATCGATACAAAAGGTAGCACGTGCATCGTCTTTCACGCAGCTTTTTCCACCTTTACCTGCTGAGTGCTGTTTGCTCTGACACTATTATACTCTGACTGTGGGGAGACAGAAATGTTTTCCTTTTACCACTCAACATTTTTCTGCTCTACGAGTTTGAGTGAGGTGCTTAGCAACTGTTTGAATGGACAATAGCTGAGTAATGTTGGAAAGTTGAGTTTTACACCAGCAGAACAACCTGAGAGACGTTTTAACCGAGCTCCTGAAAGATCCATCTCTCAAAGAGTAACTTAGTCCATAATACCACAGGAAGGTGGTCACATTTTCCACTCAGTCATTTTTCTTAGCCATCAGGATATGGAGAGGAGTGAGAAGGAGGTCTATTTTTGGGAGATCGCTGATATAAAGAGACTAATGAGACTGCAGAAAAAAAAACAACAGAAAAAGAAGGTTTTAGGATAACTTGAAGTGAAAGACTAGGACCTTTTCTGCTGAAAAAGTGGATTTTGGCTCTGTCTGTATGTATGCTAATAAAGTACCAGAATCAGGAGTATTTATTTTGTGCTGATAGTGCTACCCCAGGTACAGGTTCATGTCGTTTACATACTTTTTTCATAAAAGCAGAAAAAAATTCAAGAATAACACCGTGTTCTTGGTGTACTCATGAAAGCAGCATGAGCAGCAGACCTGGGAAGCAAATTATCCTGTATTAACTCTAGAGAAAACCAAACAGCCCCGGAGCAAAAAAGCAGGACTCTGTCCAGCCTTCATTTTATCAAACAGCGGCTGTGCCTCAGGAGCCGGGGCTGAATTTAAATCCACGGCTCAGGGCTCCCCTTAATCAGTAGGTAATAATCAGTAGAGGTTTTGGCGCCGCAGTCATCTCTCTGAATACCTGGCTCTGTCCAGGGTAGTCCTACAGTTACCACAAGGTTTTACCTCTAATAGGAGAGGATTCGCCTTCTTGTTAAACTTCGGCTGTGGCTTGCAGTAATTTACAGCTGAGAAATGAATGCTGTGAGAACAATGATTGAAATCTCAGAGGTTTTATGTAAACAGTAACTTTGTACTGACAACCTTTCAGAGTGTTTCAGCTTGGCCCCAGTTGCACTTTATCAGGGCTGGCAGCCCCTCAGCATCCTCCCAGTACCTTCTATGGTTAACTAAACTTAGCTGAGTACTTTAGGTATGAAGAGAAAATAGTTTCAGAATGGCTCAGACTTACAAATCTGCAAACCAGCTGAAAAGCATAAGTCATAAAAACCCAGAGAGCAGGATGACAGGAAGGAACGAAAAAAGACTGAGCAACAAAAAAACATCCTTCTGTGGTCAGTAGATCTATCTATCTATCTATCTATCTATCTATCTATCGATCTATCTATCTATCTATCTATCTATCTATCTATCTATCTATCTATCTATCTATCTATCTATCTATCTATCGATCCATCCATCCATCCATCCATCCATCCATCCATCCATTTTTTTGCATCTGTTCTATCATTTTTGAGACTTTGGATTTTTAATCATTTGTGATACTGAGAATTAGATTTTTTTTTTTTTTTTTTTTTTTCTTGAAGGATTTTATTTGTACTTTGCACTTTCAGTACTGGAACCTCCAGATCTGTGATTAGTGTTGGCAAGTATTTACTGAGCCATGTTCTTCATCCTGAGAAGTATAAATAAATATTAATGCAGTTTGTTTGATCTAGCGGTCTTTACATCTTTACATCTTGCGGTCGGATAACAGACACTTGTGGGAGTCTTTAGGCATTGCCAACATTTAAATCTAATTAGGAAATGCTTTATAAGGCAGAGATAGTACACACTTTAGATGAGCTCATATATGGCAAGATCTATGCCGTGGTAATAAATACTTTTCGGTGACTCTAAGCAGATGACTGAACAAAGCTGGAATACTTTAAAAGATGTGGATGGTCCCTTTGGATCAGACCTTGTGCAGAACTTCATCGGCTGTTGGATCTATTGAATGTAAGCCAGCTTTCTTGGAGCAGGGACACACTGAAAACCTGCAAGACTGCAGCCTTTGAGGACTAACTTTGGACATCCCTGATTTAGTGTCTAATTTCAGCTTTTGCTTTCTTTTACGTGTACAGTATTAAATAAAGTTAAAAAAAAAAAAAAAAAAAAAAAAAAAACATGGTTTGTTCCCCTAATCTCCAGCCCCATTCTGTCAGACCTCTGACTCTGAATCAGTAAAGGCTTCTACATAAAACATAATCAGTGACAATATATGTGGCCATGTTGGCTTGTTGACAGTGAGGCCTTAGTTCAAGTGTCTCTGGGGGGTTGTGAGTGGAAAGTGCCTTTGACTAACATGGGAACAGCCAGGCTCAGTCTGGGAAAGGAAGCAGACTGTCCATCGTTGTTGCACAATCCAATTACCTCCCAGTTGCATCGATAAGAAACCAGAGCAGATCAACACAGAGGCTTCGTGTGACCAGTTGTGCGACTGATGGCTGGTTGGTTAACACTTTGAGGCTTTTTCAGCTCTACTTTTACTAAAGGATCTGAGAGAGAACAAAAATACCACAAGAAAAGGTCCGTGCTGAGGTATGTTCTCACAAAATGTTTTATTTCCTGTTTCTGAATTCACATAATGATGCATTAGTTTTATTTATCAGCTGATTGTGGTTGGATGGGTAGATGGATAGATGCTACATATGTGCAGATATAAAACATTGTATAGAAATGACACTGCTCTGTTTCACATTCCTTGTAACATCTGTGTTTGCCTCCCTCGAGATCAACTCATTACGTTGTGGTGAAACACAGGAAGCAGATGGACATCATCCTTGATTCAGATAGATGTTGATTTAATTATTTTTTTGTTTGAAGAATGCAGCTCAGCTAAACTTGAAAAATCCCGTAAGACTTTTTTTTACCCATCAAAAGGAGTAGATCTCTGTAACAGTGTATCTAGCAGGAGCAGCTCATTAAGCACATAGAGCGGATGTGCTGTCTTTGCAACAGGGTGCTGCGCTGCACATTACAAATAAGTTTTCCAGTCAGGATGTTTGCCTGGACGTGACAGATAGCACAAAGCGGAGTTTCTTACCTAACAAGCATTTATGTTTCTACAGACGGTCTGATAAACTGAGAGGGATAAAATAACGTTGCATTTTTTTAACAGATGTTGTCGACTGCCTGTGTGCCAAAACTTCTCTTTACCTGGACAGGTGAGACAGAATTTCATTCCACTCATATACATGATCATTGCAGGCCACAGAACAGAGCTCAGATAGCTGTTCCAGACAACGTTGTGAACGTCAGTTTGCTACATTAGTCATGGAATAAGGATAAAATCTGCATCTGAGGACATTCAGCTGATTGGCTGCTGCTGGTCGGTGCACAAACAGGGCAACGTCTGTGGAAGAGGATAAAATTCATTTGACTTTTTAGACTTTGTTGAGCATAAAAGCATTTCATGTCATCTGCATGAAAGGATTAATCCACATTAGAGGAAGTTTTCTGACCCATATGATAAAATTGTAAATCTCCCAAAAGGTCAGTAGTGTGTTATTTCCTGTGTACTTTTGCATAATAGTGTCATTGGGCAAATACTGAACCCCTGACGAACAAAAATTTACCATCATGAAGTGCTTTAAAAAAAAAAAAACAGAAAAATTCAAGTGCTTAGTTTTTGACAAAAACTCGATACCCATAAAGAAATCAATATTTATCTGCAACCGCAAGGTCCTTATGAGTCAGTAGAAATTCGTTAAGGTGTGTAAATATCAGCATGCATGCTTCTGAAAATATGAAATGGGAACAGAAAAAGTTTCCTTGCCATTAAACGAAATCCAAATGACAAAAATGATGAGCACTGATGACCCCAGTTGAACTACTATGTATTGTCATTATCTCCCAGCACAGGCACTGGTGTCAGCCCAGAATGTAATAACGGTGCATCCTCAGTAAACATATGTCTGATATTGCAGCGATAAAAACACTGTTGAAGTATAATATTCTGTATTTACCACTGAAAATAACATTTTCAGTGAAACTTGGTCATTTAAAAGTTGTGTTGCATTTAGTTTAAGGACATAAAGTTTAATAAATTATTTTGCAGGGAAGCTGGAGCCTATCGCAGCAGTTAGCAGACGAGAGGCAGGTAGACCCTGAACAGGCAGCAGTGCATTGTGGGACTGACACGGAGAGATAAACAACCACTCATCTCACTGATAGGGGGAAGTTAGACTAACCAATTAACCTAATATGTATGTCTTTAGATGGCGGGAAGAAGCCAGAGTACCCACACAGACGCAGGGAGAAGATGTAAACTCCACACAGAAAGGCAGCAGGCAAAACTTACAGGGTTCTTTAGTTTTGTTTTTATTGTTGTAATTGCAGGAATTTATCAGCTCCACCGATGAAAACTCAACATCTGGGAGCAAAAGCTAGCTAATCTTCAGTGAGGGTGCTGCACTCCAAGCTGCCAGACTGAGCACAGTTCATTCTTTTTCTTCACATGAACATGTGTCTCAGCTGTATGTCACATAGGAGGAGTTAGCATGTTCTCAATTTGTATGGATGGGTCTCCTCCGGGTACTCTGGCTTCCTCCAGCCATCCAGAGATATGCATGTTAGCTTACATGATTACTCTAAAGTGCTCACAGGAGTGAGTGGTTGTGTGTCTCTTCGTGTTGGCCCTGCGATGGACTGGCGACCTGTCCGGGGTGAACCCTGCCTCTCTGCTGACTCCAACTTACCCACGACCCTTGATCGGTTTAAGAGGTTCAGATAATGAATGGATGGATGTCACATAGGGGATCTGAAAATAAAAGGGAGACCACATGAAAAAGGAAGATGTGAGATGAATCAGTCTTACACATCTACAAGACACTTGGCTCACAGTTTCAAAACCAGAAATTACTTTAATAATCTCTGAAAGTTGTCCTCATTAGATATTAGGAGCACCGGCTGTGTAATCCCGTTCCTTCATGTTGTCCTGGCTCACAGACTGCTGTGCTGGGAGGTTGTAGCTGTTACTGAAACCACTGTCGCCCCCAGAGCACTCAGAATAAACATGCTGTGACTGGAAATGGGAGATGATCTAATTAGATTGTTGTAGCAGATCTAGCCATGTTTAAAAACCCTGTTTAAACATGTTACTTTTGATTTCTCTTTTGATTTCTTCTTTTGATTACAAAAAACACACTGATTCCAAGTGCAATGCATTACGCAGACTTGAGTTGTAAAAGGCAAGACTTTCCTGCTGGAAACTAATTTCATCATAATCTGACAAAGCAAATGTGTGTGCTCAGACCTGCTAATGCTCTCCCATCATCTCCAGTGCTCTTTGCTCCAGCAATGGCTTCCAGATTTGTGGCTCCACCATGTGACCAGGAGAGGTTTGATCTTAATGTTGGCAACTGCCTGTCAGACTTCAGTAAAATCATGGAGACAAGTGGCTATCAGGAAAAGTGCCTCTGGCCCGATGTCAAACGGTGAGAATTAGTTTGCTTCATTAATCCTTCTTGCCAACGTAACGGCCTCCTCCTCGTATCCATGTGTTGCATGAGCTCAGCACTGCAGATTCCAGTGAGTGAAAACACAGGAAGGCTGGATAAAGTGGAACATTACACACTTGTTTTATTGCCTCTTCAGTAAAGATATATAAATTTTAGTCATGGGAAAGTCGGATGCTTTCCTGTCTCCTGGCTACATTTGGTCCTGGTCAAAGTTTCAGCTAATTAGTCATATTTTAATGAAATCATGCCAGACTGTTGCTCCTGGGCTCTTATTTCCAGACAGGAGTTGTTTGTGGAGACTTACTGTAAGTATTCAGTATTATTCAGTATTCTACCTACAATGGACTTCAGTTGACTTTAATTATGGTTGTAATAATCCATATTTCACGATTAACATGGTTTAGGGCTGAGGTCCCATAGAGCTCAAATGTAGGGTGGAGTGTCTATCATCACATGCCGCTTGGCTTCTTGATCAGGCTTCCAGCTGTCAGGCTCACTTGAGTCTGAGAAGATGTTTTCCACACTAAAATCTTGTTGTGACTTCTGGTTGTGAAATTTATGGTGGTTTAGTTAGGCTACGGTCGCCTCTCCACCCTCAACATACTGTTTCATACTTGACCATGAAATAAAAGCGATCCCCGGAACATCAGAGGGGAATTCTCAACTTATAAGAAGCTTGGAGTTACTTAGGCTACATGTTTTTATTTTTTCATACCAGTTGAAGTTGCAGCTTGAAAGAGTCATGTTTGCCCTTTTCCATTCTAATAAATACATTTTAATACAAATCCTGCATAGCTCGGCCTGCACGTATCCCCTCACACGCCAGAGGACTTATAATGAGCTTTTGTTTATCCTCTTAGTAAATAGTTACAAATGAATGTGTTCAGTGTTTCTGTTGAAGCCTTTTGCCATCGTTCTGGTCTTTACTTCCTTTCCTTACAGTCGAGATGGGATTCAAGTCTGGATTGGGGCCAAATGGGATAATAATGGCGATATTGTTTCCTGTTAACTCTTTCTGAACACTTTGCCTCTGTGTTTTGGATTTTTCTTTTGCTGGAAGGACAGTCAGCGAGACTCTGTCCGGTTGGGGACTTGGCTCAGTTTTAGGCGGGGTGTATCCGTTCAGACCGAGATTGCATTCATGCTGTACTTTGGTCAAACGCGACAAACCTTTAAAATAATGTATCCCCATTCCCACCAAAGGTGGCACTGCACTAGTATTTAGAAAAGAGAGGACAAGACCTGTGTAAAGAGGAAATATCCATTGTGAGTTAAACACAGAGCATGAAACTATTGCTGTTATGTTTTTTATTTTGTCTTATGTCTTTTGTCTTGAGTATATTGCAGAAATACACTGCAACAATGGACGCAGTATGAACACCAGACAAGGCAGAGGACCCCCAGAGCCATCACAAACTATTTACCCACAATCCAATGCTACGTAAAATGCAGGAAGTGACTTTTTTTTTTTGCAGCCTGCTTCCTGTATTTGGTCTGTTTGAAACCTTCTGAGGACTGCGTTTGTAGGCAGACCGAGTCCGCTTCTTTGGTCTGAATCAGAATTTGTTTGGCGCGTTCACAGTTCCCCAAATGAAGCGGACTTTCTGAGCAAACAGACTCAGATTCAAATCAAAAAGGCTGATTTGAATGTGCAATCCTTTTTAGTTCATATAATTTCCAACACAGATTGAGTTTTCTTTGACCTACTGGCTGAAAAACACCCGAAGCATGACATTATCATAATCAAACATGATTACAGGGATGGCATTCTTGTGTATTATTACAAAAAAAAAAAAAAAAAAAAAAAAATCAAAGTAGGCACCTACCGTGTCCAAACAAATTTCTGTTGCTTAATTTGGTCCCACAATCATGTTTCATCTTCGTACTTATGAGCTTTTGTAAAGTCTTGTTGAGAAATTCTGTTCTGGTTGTTTTTTAGAGTCCATTTTGCTTTGACATACTGCTAACCTCATACTTAAAGGTGGAATATTTAAGATTTTTAGTATTTTCATAATAAATTAACTAAAAAAATAACTACAATCATAATTCAATAGTTTTTTAAACATGTAGGTTCCAGTCTGTCCATACTTCATGTGTTATTAAATTACAAGTTTAATTAAAGACAAAGACCCTTCTTAAATGTTTGCCTGCCAGTAAAAAAAAGTGCTTTTTGTCATTTGTCATTAATTAAACTTGTAATTTAATTACGCAACAAATATGGACAGACTGGAACCTACAAGTTAAAAAAAACTATCTAATTATGATTGTAGTTATTTTATTAGTTAATTTATTTTGAAAATGTTGAAAATCTTACATACTCCACCTTTAATATGAAGTAACACCAGGATAAACTGCTTGACTCGATACGACTGGCATCTCTGTTTGATTCGTCGGGGGGGGGTCTGAATAATGTGTCCCACTAAGATCTGCCAGGTGGCGCTGCATCAAGGTTTACAGAAGGACACAAAACACACAATGAAGAAAAAGAACTTGCATTCAACCCACAATGCTCTTTGATTCGTGATCCGTTTCCTTTACTGAGTCTATTGGAAGCGACCTGAGGTTTGCTTTTAGAGCTGGACCGTGTTTGTTGCTTGGATCGGAGTTTATTTACGTTTTCACAATTCCCCAAACGAAGCAAACTGTCCAAGCAAATGGACAAGAAATTAAATTAAAATGTCTGATGTGAATGCTCCCCCTTGATGCATCAGAGTGATCTTTGTGCTGATCGTTGCGCTACAGAACGAGTCTGGAGTGAAACATCTGGCAAGTCTTCATGATGAATGTACTTTAGACAGTTTCTAACAAGAATTTTCCAAAAAACAGTAAGTAAAAAAACTTAAAAGAAAGTAACATGAAAGAAAGTAGAGATCAGTGCCATAGTAAGGAAGCCTTTCAGCCTGAAAGACCTTTTAATCATTGCCAAAGAGAAGTGGCTTAAAATTCATGTGGAGACGTGCAAATAGGTTGTAAGTCATAATACTGACTGACACTGTTAAACTGCAAGTAATTGCTGAGACATGCAGCATGGTGAGAAACCATTTTGGACAAAGAATTTGTATCAATCCCTACAGAGGCTGAGCGGTACGGCTTCTTGACAAAACAGCAACACATGAAAACTGCTGCTGTATGAAAATATTTCCACATATATACTCATTCCTCCTGATGTCAAAGCCAGTGTCTTTGGTTTGATGGTTCCACAGAAGCAGGCAAAACGCCTCACTGACTGAAAATCTTTGTTTGAAAATATTTTTGTAAAAGAAAATTAATTAATTCAAGGTGAAACAAAAATGTAATAACCTTTTTTATTCCTAGTCATACAGACAACAATAACATGGAATTAGATTTATCCCAGAATCTCAAAGCAAAACTTTTTAAAACTCAAGCGAAAAACAACAATTAAAACCAAAACTTTCCAAAACTTATGTAAAACAAATTATCTCAAAATGAAAAATGATCAATCATTATGAAAACTATTAGGCTTTTATTTGGTTAAATTGAGTAGTTTTGTTTGCAGTTTCCTCTTCCTCTTCCTCTCTTCTTGCTATTTTGGTTGCACTTTACAGTCTTTGGTTTTGATTCACGATTCTTTGGTTTAATTTCTGACACAAACCTTTCATTTGCGGGCTCTTTCAGGGACACATTCCGGCAAAGAACATGTGAAACTAGCAACAACCATATTTAATATATAGGAGTAACTTCATATAACCAGCGCAACAATAAGATAGTGATGCAAAAGTTAAACCAAAATTTATTCAGGCACTTTGGGATTAACAAAAACAGTGAGCTTGGATAGCTTCCAGCTGGACTTGCCCTTTAGAAAGGTTTAGAATATGCTAAGTAGTTTCCTTATTAGAGGATTGAATCAGCAGTCGACTTGATTAACTGACGATGATTTCTGGCATAACGCTAGGCCAAGTGTAGATGAAAATATTTAGCTTTTTCCAACTTACCTGAAAAAGCTTAAGTTGATTTAACCATTCCTTCATCTTATCACTGCATTTGTAGCAATTATTCAAATCAAACCAGGTTTTAGTTGTAAAGCACTTTTCATACAAATGTTGGCATCTGCTTTAAATAAAAGAGGAGTAGTCAGAATTCCTCCATGAAAGCACTCTGACTGCCACCTGGCTACATACCAAACAGTCCCCATCTCAAGCAATAATTACAGCTTTATATGAACAAAAGTTACTTTGGACTTTCTGGCGTTCCACTAATGAGCCTGTTTACATGACTATCTAAGTCCGATATTTCGGACTGAAATAATGCAATCCGATGCACCAACATATTCTTAAATATGACATTAAACAATCTACATAAACCAGTCCATTATGGGATTTAATGCGGAATACATATGTGTTAGTGTGTGATGACATTATTTCCTGTTGTTTCCAAAACAACGACGCTCACTAGTTAAATGTTGTAGGAGGTAAAAAGCTAATTCATCTTCAGGTGAATATTTGACTGCACAGTACTTCGACTTCCTGCTGCATGCTGTCATATTTTTCTTTGTGTTCTATTGAACATTGTGACCACATTGTTTCCCACTTTTTTATGGAAGATATTGAAAATATGGAATTGGTGCTGGTCTCTGCACATGTGCAGATGTAAAGTATGGAATAAATCAGATAAATCAGATACATCTACAAATCTAATCTGCCTCCACAAAGACACTGGAGTAGGCTAATTTGATTTTTTTTACATAACAATGGCTGCTGTCTGATAAAGGATATTAGATTTGCCGTCTACATGATGATGTGAATTATCTGATACATCCAGAGATCTGGTAATGATCAGATTCTTGGTGGGAATCTCATGACACAGTCACCCATTGCGTGATATGCTTGAAGTTTTTAAGCATCATTTTATTCCCTTTTGGTTTTAAAGCTTCTGTTTTTCTCGTTTCTTCTGCAGAGACTACTATGAACTGAAGCTGTGTGTGGACAACTGGATCAAGGTGACTTGGTGTAAAAAGTCTCTGGTAGACAAGTTCTTTGTGCAGGTCCACCAGACCTACTTTTCATCCTGTGGACAGATCCAAGACCCCCCACTCTTCATCCTCATTATGCTAACAGCTCCGCTTATCATTTGCACACTGCTAATGCCCTTTGTGTGTGTTTGCCTCACCACCTGGAAAAAATAGATGGACGCTGGGTTTCTGATGTACTGTCCAACTGCTGGATGTTCTGATCTTGGTTCAAGCTAATTAACTTTGATTTTACATTTAATCTAAAATACACACTTTATTCATCAGCTATTGTTAACTAAACCAATGGCTGGTAGATCAGTAAAGAAGGAGGACAGTTCGGTGTGTTTTTCCATGGAGCAAAGTGTGGTAAAAAATGGCCACCATACATTTATTAGCAATGAATGAAACCATTTTATTTTCTTGTATAAGATCTAAAATTATTTCTGTTTAAATAGAACATATAAACTTCATTTCCAGAAAAGTACTAAATTTTTCAAAAAATACAATATTTAATTAGAATTTAGTTCATTTTGTCAAACCTTTATTTATCAAACACATTTCCAAAAAGAAAACCAAAGAACACATTTTTATTGCTTTCACTAACAAACTTACTTCTGTGCAGAAAACATAACTGTATCCTGGCAAGCTGAAAACAAAAAGTTGGAAGAGGAGAAAAATTTCTTAAAAAGTTTCTATAACATACGTGTCCCAGCTTTATAGATTAACCAATAAGCAGATTCATTGGTGACCGGTTAGGACTGGATATAAAAGGAGGCTCAACCAGAGTCTTGGTTTTTGTAAGTCAGAATGGGTCATGACTTATCATTTTCCATCAGAACTTATAATAAGTTAAAAATATGCATTTTTTTCTGTGCAGGACTGAAAACAGATGCAGCCACATAATTCCTTCTCCCTGTGGAAATGCTAATTTTCATCCAATTTCAGCCAACTCACAGAGAATCGCCCAGGAAGTGTAAGGCTTATGCTTGTACTCAAAAATATCAGTGTCAAGGACAAAGATGGGAATCCCTGTCACATGTATGGCCCCTTAGGTGACACACTATGACAAACTATCATTGCACCTTGATCGATCTAGACTCAAGAGTGTCTTTAAATAAAGATTTTCCAGTAAGGCGAAAGATTAGAATGAATAATCTGTTTGCAGTACAGCGGCCTGTTCCTGAGAGGCGGTTCAACTAACTAGTCCAAAATTAAATTTTGGATTAACTTAGTCTGAGCTGATCGTCTCTTGACTTTTTGATTTTTGTGCAGTTGTTTTGAGTTGGTTCAGTCAACAAGTATTAAAAAGCCATCATCAGTAGAGTCCTGATACAAGGATTCACCATGGCAACTGCAAACAAAAGCAATCTTGCTGAGATGCTATCTCATGTATAAAGTGTGCCGCGTTCAGACGGAAAGTCGAAGTGACTGAAAAACAGTATTGTTTGATGAGATATTGATCAGGAAATGACAAAACGTCTGTTTCAGTGATGAAAAATCTTCTTCTGATGTAAATCATCATATATATATTCAGCTTCCAAATCTCTGAATCGTAGTTAGTGTGGCCAACTCATGTCTCACAGCTGTTTCAGGTGGGAGGAAACAGGTAGAAACAATTGGTGAAGATACAAGCAAAGAGGTTCACATCGCAGAGTCAGTTACCATAGTAACAGGCTCACGATTAGACTTACTTACTTTCTTTAACAGAACCCACATCAGTTCCCAGATAAACATGCTGATTCCTGCATGCAGCAAAAATGGAGACAGATTCCTACTCAAACAGGAAAAATCCTGCAAAAAAGTCAATTTTTTTCATTTCATATTTTAAATTATTAAGTTTGGTCTGTAAAAACATTAAAAACATTTTTGTCTTTGCTCTTGTATCTGTTAAATAAAGATTAAAAAAGAATTTTGAGATGTTGGTGTTTTTTTTTTTTACAAAAATCATTATGTCAAAGTGTATAAACAGCTAAATTAAACTGAAATTCAAGTTCAGGGAGCATCAGTGTCAGATTGTGCCATCCTACATTGTTTAAGTCAAAGTGGACTTAATGGGTGATGACCAAGGTGTACACCATGGTTTAAAACAAATAATAAGAAAGCCAGACTGAAATTTGCCAAACTACATGTTGACAAGCCACAAAGATTCTGGGAAGAAGTCATGTGGACTGATGAGACTAAATTGGAACTTTTTGCCACATTAGCTCTATGATAACAAAGGGAAAAATGAAGCATACAAAGAAAGGAAGACTGCCCCTACTGTAAAACATGGAGGAGGCTAGTTATGTTCTGGGGCTGCTTTGCAGCATCTGGCACAGGGTGTCTTCTGGCACAGGGTGTCTTGAATCTGTGCAGGGTACAATGAAAACATTATTAAGGGATTATAGGGAGAAATGTGCTGGCCAGTATCAGACAGTTTGGTCTCAGTTGCAGGACATGGGTCTTGACAGGACAATGAGCCAAAACACACAGCTAAAAACACCCAAGAATGGCTAAAAGAAAAACATTGGACTATTCTAAAGTGCACTTTGGCACATGTTCTACGCCAGATCCAAGGGAACCAAATCAGTGAAGAGTCAAACCTCCATCATTATGATAAACAAAGCAAATGGCTACATGAACACTATCCTGTGATAGTGCATGTTGACTTTACCATGGTGTTGTTTACAAGCTACTGTCTTAACCATTGTGATGGATGGATGATGGATGGATGGATGGATGGATGGATGGATTTTGGTAATTAGCAGCTCATTACCAAAATCTAATTATTTCCATCCTATCCTAGCCCTACATTCAATTCAATTCAATTCAATTCAATTCAATTCAATTCAATTCAATTCAATTCAATTCAATTCAATTCAGCTTTATTTGTATAGTGCCACTTCACAACAATGTTGTCACAGGGCATTTTACATACACAAATCAACATACACATAATTTCAAGCCAATTCATGTTATATGGATCCAATATTAGATTCCAAGATACATGAAGTGTATGTTTTGGCAATATTTTGGTGTTGGTTGCATGTTTCTGTTTTGTTTTTTGTTTTTTTCCTGTTCTGGATGGTGGGATCCAGAATGTTGTTCCTGTTCTGGACGGTAGTGTCCAAATTGTTGTTCTTGTTCTGGATGGTAGTATCCAGAACATTGTTCCTGTTCTGGATAGTGGTATCTAAAATGTTGTTCCTGTTCTAAACGGTAGTATCCAGACTGTTATCCCTGCTATGGAGGGTAGTATCCAGAACGTTGTTCCTGTTCTGGATGGTAACAACCAAAAATGCTGTTCCTCTTCTGGACGGTAGTGTCCAGACTGTTGTTCTTGTTCTGGATGGTAGTATCCAGATTGTTGTTCCTGTACTGGCTTGTAGTATTCAGAATGTCGTTTCTGTTCCAGATTGTCATATCCAGAACATTGTTCCTGTTCTAGACAGTAGTATCCAGCGTTTCGTTCCTGTTCTGGACGGTAGTGTCCAGACTGTTGTTCTTGTTCTGGAATGTAGTATCCAGAATGTTGTTTCTGTTCTCGATGGTAGTATTCAGCATTTTCTTCCTGTTCTGGATGGTAGTAACTGTTACAATGAGTTAATCATTGTAACAGTTGAAAAGATAGTCATCTTTTCATCAAACACTTTTTTCTCTTACTTAAGTACATTTTCGGATTACTTCCTTGTACTTTTACTGAAGTAATATTATTTTAAAGTGTTACAACTGGAGTGCAGTTCTTGGTTACTATACCCATTGGTTACGAGAAAAGAAAGGAGTCAAAAGAACATGTTGATGACATGAGATGAGTCATTTTAAGTGACATAAAAAATATTGTACAATTAAGTTAAAATGAAATTGTTTCAAATATGTTCAGAATAAAAGCTACGTCGAGAGAATGTTGATGTTTGGTGTTTTCACAAAAACATCAACAAAGAAAATTTAAATTTAAATAAATGTACACTTATGTACTCAGCTGCAAAATCTGGATTATTTTCCCTGAAATGAAAACAATAGTGGAAATTCTGATTGGCTGAAACTTCAGCGATCTATCAGCGACACCAGCTGCTGATCAGAAAGTTCATGTACAGTCCTGCCTGCGTACCTTAAGAGAAGCATCCTACAGAATTAATGCAAACCAGTAACCATCAGTTTATTAATATTAGACTTCAAACCTACCTGCATAATTGTATCCTTCACTTTAACCAGATTGTCATCTTGGCAACCATGACTGGAGCTGATGGGATGGGGCCAGTTCTAGTTCCTAATCCACGCTTTTGAACATATAATCACTGTGCAACACCATGGCACACTGATTCACATCATTCAACTTTTACAGATGTTACAATTTACAAAAAAAATAAAATAAAAATAATGGTTAATCAATTTTTTGGAGCCTGAAATGAAATATTTGACCATTTCTGAGCATGCTGTAGTCAATTGTTTCACAGCAGAAAACTTCCTTTTTTTTGTCTTGTTTCTTTGTATATTTAAACTTAATTCATTTATTTCTTCTCCATCACGGAAGCATTTGCATAAACATTAGAGGCACTTGTTAATAATAAATAAACTCCATAAACCAACTAGGGAGCGTGTGAAAATAAGGTTTTAAAATAAGTTTGGATTATTTGGATTATGTGCAGAAGTGTCAGGAACTAACACATATTATGCATTTGGTTCAAAACTTAGACGACAGTCACATAGTGGTATTCATCTATTTTGGCCATGTTTTGCTCTGAAATCATATTTTTCAGTTTCTGAACATCAGCAGCAGCAAAGCAGAGACACAGAAATAAAGTTATTTTACCGTTTCCCGACCTATATGACAATTTTATTTGTATTTAAACAAAAACATTTTAAGACTGTGAAGGTCAGCAGCAATTTTATCATTTTTTAATCTTCTTTGTGAACGACTACCCTTTACACCGTGGACCATCATAGCCGTCACCCATGCTTTTGGTTTTGGCAAAATAATGTGTGTTTATCAGAGCAAGATGTGTAAACGTTCTGATATCTGAGACGTTCAGATAAAACCCTGTTTAATGTCAAGTCCTATTTACATCAGAGTACTTAAAGACAGACCTTTTGCTAAAACATATTAAGCTGAAAGGCTTTAAAGAGACATGTGGATGTCTGTTTTTTTGTGGAACTGTAATAAAAGTTCATGTCATTTCCACTGGACTCCTCTGCTGTCAGTTGCATTTATGTCACAGGAGCAGAAACTGTCAAAGCTCAGAGAAGGAAAGCAAATAGTTCGCTTAGAAAGACCATTTGGGATTTCTGTTGGTAGAGTTTGGAGGTAAAATGTAAAGATAAACAGAATGCCATGGTTTTATCACCACATAGTTTATTCCCTGCAGAACATTAACAATGTGTCCAGATGGTAAAAATCAAGACATTTTACTATTTGATGGAAAATATTGGCTCAATTTGAATCTGATGGCAACATGTCTGTAAAACGTTGGACAGAAGCAACAAACTGCTGAGAAGTAACTCATACAAATCACAGACAACTGGAGGAGAGAATTAGGTGCATAAAAACTTAACAGGTTACAAAGGATCTTTTCAGAGAGACAGTCTCTCAGGTGTACAGATGGATAGACATTCATAAGTCCGAGGCAAACTGGGTGTATAAATTGAGGAACAATTTAAAAAAGTTTGTCAGGATCAGGAACTGGATCAAAAACAGACATGTTTGTGGTTTGGTTGTTAGAACGGCAAAGTGTAAAACTGTTCCGTGGTCTGATGGTTGAGCATGTGGGATTGTTTGTGGACAGCATGGACGGCGTGTCCTGCAGACTAAAGAGGAGAGGGAGCATCCAGCTTGTTATCAGCCTGCATCTCTGATGGGATGGGGTTGCATTAGTGCCGATGGCGTGGGCAGCTTCCACATCTGGGAAGCTCCATCAATGCTGAAACATCTGCTCCCATCCAGACAACGTCTCTTCCAGGGAAGACCTTGCAGGTTCCATCATGCTGGACCACATCCTGATGGTGGAGCAGGAGAACTGGTCTGCTGCAGTCCAGTTTCACCAGTACCAAACATCATGGAAGCAGCTGGAATCCTGCATCAGACCAGAACGGGACAACATTCCTCTCCTAAAACTCCAGCAGCTGCTCTCCTAACAATTAAAGCTAATATTTTCCATGAAATGGTCAAATATGTCCGATTCAACATTTGATATGTTTATTAATAAATTATGAGTTACATTCTGATTTTATTTCCATTTTAAATTGCATCACAACTTCTCTGGAATTGGGCTTTTAATTAATTAATTAATTTATTATTATTATTTTTTTTATTGAGTTATTTTTTTTGTAAAAGACAAGGCGGAAACCGAACATTTTCTAAGTTGTTTTTATTTCTTTAAATTTTATGAACATTGTTACTCACTCAAGAACTTTGTCACTAATTAACCTCCATAAATCAAACTTGTGAAAACACAGTCTTATGAAGAAGTCCTGGAGTCTTTGCCCTCCGTTTCCTTCTGCAAACCTGCAAACCCTGAAATATAAATACTCGACTGAAAAGGTCCATTAATAACACAGCTCACTTTGGAGGAAAAAAGGCGGCTTGGGGTTAATGCAAAGCACATTCTGTGACTTATTAACTCGGGGAGCTACAGAGTCAAACACACACTGCAGCAGGTGTGTGCTTCACATCAAAGAGGGGCTTCAAGTGGAGGCCTTCAGAGAACAATCACAGAAAAAATATGATTAATTTACAGTTAAACTTCTACGTCACCTCGCCGGAGTGAACCCATAACTCTCTTCTCTTGACCTTTTGACTTCGTTGTATAAGATAAAATCCTGGGCCACTCGCTGGTCACCCGGATCGCTCCACCAAAAAAAAGTCAACAAACTACGAGGTTAGAAAGCGATATTTACAGATCGAAGGTCAGTTTCCCCTGAGACAGAATTACTGCACGGTTCATCCAGTCATGAGGAGCAGTTGTGACTCTTTTTTTTCTTTCTGTGGTTATTAAGTGCTGACTCTACAGTGGGGTTTAAGGGTATTTTACACAATACCACAACATCAGGATGACGTTCTGATCCGTTTGGCCCCGTTCAGTTAAAACACAGCCTGTTAGAGGACTGAGTCTGAAGCGGGCAGATTATCTGACACTTTGATCAGTGAATCTGTGCTGGTGTTTTAATATAAACACAACTCAGGGCTCATATTTACTTCCAGCTACTGCATGCATTTAGCCAAAAAATATGTTTGTTTTTCAACCAGACTGTAGATTTTTTGGTGGATGAAGGGGGAATTAAATGGATAAGGCTTCATAAAAAGCAAATAACGATACAAGACATCTGTGAACTCATGTTGGTACGCCATCCAAGCGGAGCAGAATGCCCAAAGTGGAGGATTCAGCCTCTAACCGTGTACTGTCACTGTAGACCCCCTTCTGTAAAAACCATCAATATCAGGAAGCTCAGTCCTCTGAAATATGTTCTCCTTGGCAGGTATTAGCAAAGAAGAGCCAGACTTCATCCTGTTCATGTAGAAATATAGTTTTTATTTTGGGACTGAACATCAAAATATCTGATGAGTTAAATATCTTCCAGTGAGATAGTAAAACCTCCTCAGCAGTGACACTAGCTGTGTTTTCATTCCCCCTGCACTTCCACAAAACCTAAATATCACAATGAACATCTGGTAATGAAAAAACCTTCATTTTGAAAAACATTTTAAATATCCCTAAAAGGTTTTACGCTCTTTTTTTTCAGGCATTTTGTCATAGAAGTATACTGTAAAAGTGTACTGGAAACACATATTTGCATTTACGTGTCCACAGGTGTGCATGGGGTCACAAGCCCAGTTCATTTCAGGTAAAGATGGCATGGCGTGGATGGATGGAGGAGGAGACGGAAATCTTTTTACAATTTTTTTTTTTCTTTTTTCTCATTTTTACAAATGAGTTAAAAGAAAAACTGCCATGCATGATGGAAAACAACAGTAAAATGCAGATTTTTACAAGGAATTACAAAGTTAAACGAGGGAGAAGGGTTTCAAAAAGCCGCAGCAAGTGGAAAACCTTGAAACAATCCTACGTGGCAATCTGGAAAAAACTCCTGTAAGAACTGGATCTGATGCACTAAACACCATGGACACACCTATAAATCAAAGTTGTACTTTGTTGAAATTTTAAAAAGGTCATTTTAATTTGGTGAAAAACTTATAGAACCTCAGAATACTTTGCATAATTTGCACCGAAAGATTTTTTATCGAATCAGTCTCACGCCAATGGGAACGTTCACATTTGGGATGAAAGTTCATACTGTGGTGGATCTTTCTTAATATTCGCATTCAACAGATACACAATCGACCAATCGGAGAAGTCATGCTGACAGTGTCACCAGAGCACGGCATGAGCTCTGCAAGTTTCACTTTGTCGCTGCTACTTCTTTCAAACTTGGTATCACCATGGCTGACAATCACGTTGTCTTTTTTTCTGTTTCCTCAAGCCTGCAGCTAAAGCGGGTCCTCAGATTGTCCCACAAACATCCTAAAGTCCAACTTGAAGCAGCCATGGTCCAGTTTCAACCCCCGCCCCCCGGGTTCTTCTCGCTTTTCTACAGTAGGATGAACCCAGTGGCAAGTCTAACCCAGTGCCCAGATCAGTGACAGTACAAAATTACTCTGTAAATTACTCTGTAAAACTTTGTGTGAAACTTTTTGCAATCCAGATCAGAGTGATCAGAGTTCAAAGACCCCTCAAGGTTTTATTACATCAGAGGCTCTGAGGATGGTGGACTTTGTCATCTATCTGATGTTCGATCTTTGCCCATCAGTTTTAAACCAAACGTTATTCAGGGAAAGGCAATGGAGATAAGGCTTTGTCGGAGCTATGAAAACAAAAAAACTTATTATGAAGGATCATAAATAATATAATAAAATAAATAAATAGAAACTTTAGGTCATCTATTATCAATGAGACTTCCCAGAGAGATTAACGTCATGTTGGACATTTCCATATAAACCATTGATAGCATGTTCAGGCTTGATCCCACACACACACACACACACACACACACAACCTTTTAAACAAATTTAGGTTCTTATTCTCTTAGTCCACAAGAAAACAAAAAGTAAACTTTTCATAAAATGAATTCCAGTGTAAAGGTTTTCAGTATCCCAGGGCAACAGTTAATCACAACTGATTGTGATTAATCACATGCTTGTGCACAACATTAAGAAACAAATTCAAAAGTCGTGTATTGTAATTTCATTTTAAATGTATGTAAATGAAAGGTTAATAAATATTGGCTTGGAAAGACTTTTGCTTTTCAATAGCAAGATCCCCTTTGTGCTGTAGTTGTAATATTTATGGTAAATCTTAAATGTAATAAAAATCTGTGACAAAAGATGTGAGAAAATGGATAAAATTTTAGGATTAATTTGTTTTATTTTGTGAAATAATCTAATGGAAATGCAGCGCCAGACATCTGTAAGTTCATCTTCTGACGTGAAACTGAGGAACAAACCACCTGCAGCTTCATCCGGGGCCTCTGGCGCATGTGGACTCGTCATTTTTTCCTGCCAGTTTCTAATCTGTGGAAATCGTCCTGCCTAGAATTCATACTGTAGCCTGGCACACCAGACTGGATTGGTCCATATATTCAATACAGAGCGACTCAGTCTAGAGTCCCTCCCCTTCGGTCTTAAACAAACCGGCCACTCTGATTGGTTGATCTGTGGAGACTCTTGCCTCACCACATATTTTTCAAAACATTCAAGATGGCAGATGGACGTAGCAGGAGTTAATTTCTTCTACGATTTCTATTATTGGATTCAAAAAGTGACACTTCTGGACAGTGTAGGCTGCCGCTTTACTGATGTCACTTCCGCCATTTTTCTGATTGGTCTTCTCCATGTTTGTCCCGTCTGAGAAATCCGTCAATGCGAGTGAGTCCCCAGACTCTACGCTGGTACAGTGAGAGAATCTGGCTTGCCAGGCTGCTCATACTCCTCCTGTGGATGGTGATGCGTTTTTCCCTCCATTTTAATATCTGACCACTTTTTTTTTAAACTTTCTGAGACATGTTGACACCATTGTTCACCTACTGACGCTCCTCGGTGTTGGTATATTTTTACATTTTACAACATTATCTGTTAGGACTTCGACCTCACATTCCAGAAAATTCCTCTTTTTTTGGCCTTTTTTTCCCCAGCTGAGCCGTTACAGAAATGAGATCATTAACATTTATCAGGGACGTTTACCTGACTTTTTATAGCCAACGTGGGTGTGACAAGATGCTCCCTCACATGCGCCAAATTTAGTTTTGATCCTCAATTATGAACAGAACCAGGTGTGGGACGTGCGTGTGCACTGCTGTAGTGATTAACATCTACAACATTCTACCGGTTGTCAATAGCTTAATTAGCTTACTTTATGTACTTCCTCAACAGTGATCACTCCTCTCCGTTGTCGTGAGATCAAGTCAATATTTATTGTCTTTCTGTTGTTCATTGGTTTTTAGATCAAAACAGAGTCACGCAACGGTGTCAAAAACATGAGTTTGGTGAACGTAGAGTAGAAAAACTGTTTGCCTCCCTCATTAACAACACCCATGCAACTAAAATCATGACCCTTAAGTTACCCCCGCTACAAGCGTCACGATACGTGATACCACCCCCTGGTGGATGGGGAACTTATAAAAGAAACATGGCTCCTACAACTGCTTTATGAATCAGGAAGTTTTTCTTGTTTCGCTGCATATGCCATCTGTGGTCATCTTACGCACAGCTTTAAAAACGAGGACTGAGATCAAGCTCTCCATAAGTGAGTCAGGTGTGTTGCAGCAGGTGAACATGTAAAACCTGGAGGATCCTGGCTGTAGAGGGATGGGAGAAGGTCCCTACATGAAACCATCTCTTGGGTTCACTGGAAATGTTGTAAAAAAAAGAGAAACTATCCACTGGGCAGCAGTTGTCTTGATGCCAACAAATCTGCAGCAACTGTGTGAAGCTGCCATCCAGTATGGAGCTTTGAGGAATGTTTCCAACACCGTGTTGAATCTACGACACCATGAATTCTTCTAAAAGAAAACAAGGATCCAACCTTGTACTAGCAAAGCTGTCTGGAGCTGGAAATCACATGTTCAAATCCCAGTTATGACTCACGTTCGGGATTCTGAGGATCTTGGCGAGTAGGAGACAGAAAGGTCAGACATGCTGCCTTCAGGTTAACTGAGCTAAATGAAGCATAATATTCAGCCTCATACGAGGACGTCACACATTTGCTTGTCTGCACCATGACACTAAATTCTGTGGAACTGCAATGTGTTAAACACTAACTCTGCAGTTTAGAATTATATTAATATCTGCATCTATAATTTTGACTGTATGTATGAACAAATAACTGCATATAATTGTAAATCATAAAATTTCAGTGAATTTCAAACCCCACAAAGTTAGAAAACATCTCTAACACACGTTAAACTGAAGCTCGGGTCTCAGGAGGCTCATTTTACTTTAAATGCACGAGTCATTAGTGGGATTTGACTAAAGAATCCACTCACAGCCCTTTGATCAAACGTGACATTCGTACATCCAACAAATGTTGGACAGCGTCCATCATTTTCACAACTTGTGAGGTTGTTTTTCCAGACGGGTGTGTGTGATTCTGTTGTTTATGACATCCGTGGAAGACGCACCAAGCTGTGGAAGTCTTAAAAGGACAAGTAAAAGAAGAGATGAATGAAAAGTGGAAACTTTTCCACAGTTTTCTTTTTATTTTACATGAATCTTATAGCAGTTTCAGGTATTTGGAGTCTAAACACCACTGAGAATCTTGCATGGCATCAAGTCCAAACATCACAAAATAAATAGATACAACAAAGTAGAAAAATAAAGGTCAGGACCATGTTAGCTAAGGTCACGATAAAAGGACCAGTAGACTGGTGTGAGGGGCATCAACACCTAACAAATTACAGTAACAACCCTTGAAGCGGCTCGCTCAGTCCTTTGGGGAGTTTGGCTTCAAGGAGACGGTGAAGTTTAAGGAGGGAGGACTGCCGGGGGCCCGGCTGGCAGCAACAAAAGCAAACTCCAGTCAAAGCTAATCTCTAAAAGTCTGTACAGAATGGAAAAGGACGACTTATCTCCTCGTAGCAACTGAACGGTAATGGCCGTACGGCGAAGACGAGGAACAAGGCAGCAAAACTACAGGCAGTGAAATTAACTCAGGGTTTAAAGATTATTTCAGGGTCAAATTATCTGAAAATGGTCGTTTTGATGAAAATCCATTTCCTGAAAAACAAGAAAAGGAAGTTCATCCTTTTCTTATATGTGTGCTTCTTGTTTTTTATGGTTCCGAGCCAAAATTGATCCAAACTCTCCAGCCTGTCGCCCCAGAGGTCACTATAATCATTGCACTTATGCCCAAAACCTGCAGAGTAATTAAAGGGATGAAAAAAAGGATAAAAAGTTTTCATGTTGCAACGTTTCACAACGTTTACATTGTCCATGTCAGGAATGCACTACTCTCTGGCCTGTGACAAAACATCTGTAGTGAGGTTAAGGTGACACCACCACAAAGTGGAAAAAACAAAGCTAAGTAGCGCTAATCCCGCCGGGGTGTCCATAGGTTTGCAAACACCACTACAGGAGCTCCTCTCGCCGTCGTCATGGCTACTCAGACATACTGAAGGTTTCCAAAGAGGCTTGTGTGCTGAAACAAAGTTCTCATCGGCAGGATCTGCTCTGGATTTATACCAGCATGTGGATCTCGTTGTACTCGTCTCGTCCGTCCTCGTCGAAGTTGGGAGAATCCTCATCGCAGTCCAGCTGTGAGAAGACAGTGTGAAAAGGGCTTTAGTTTGCTTAGAGATGGAAGACTGATTATACTGCATGTATTTTCATTTATGCAACAAATTATTTCGAGCCTATCATGTCCGAGCCGTTACCAGTCGAGAGGCGGGGTACACCCTGGACGGGTCACCAGCCCATCACAGGACCAAACAAACAAACCAACATAAAGGATGCAGGAAATTATGGGAGCAGCAGCAGACCTACCAGTTTATAATTCAATTCAATTCAACTTTATTTATATAGCGTCAAATCACGGCAATGCCATCTCAAGACGCTTTACAGACAGAGGGGAAAACATAATGAAGGCCAATTCATAATAGCCTATATAAGGAAACCAACAGATTGAGTTGAGTCCAACTCAATCTCCCATCCTGAGCAAGCACACTGGCAACAGTGGGAAGGAAAAAACTCCCTTTTAACAGGAAGGAAACCTCCGGCAGAACCCGGCTCAGGACAGGCAGCCATCTGCCTCTGCTGTGTGGGGGGAAGAGGACAGAAAGACAACAGACAACAGGAACTGCTACTCCCGGCCAGGGAGACCTGCTGAGACAGGAGACATACATGTTAATGATGCAACACTGTTATGGGGGGGTAAAAGAAAGAGATAAAGAGAAAAAGAAAGAAGCTCAGTGTATCAGGAAATGTCCCTCAGCAGTCTAAACCTATAGCAGCATAACTAAGGTATCCTAACCATCCCTAGCTATAGGACTTATCAAAAAGATAAGTCTTCAGCCTAGTCTTAAAGGTGGGGTGGGTGTCTGCTTCCCTAACACTAACTGGGAGCTTATTTCATAAGAGAGGGGCCTGATAACCAAAGGCTCTGCCTCCTGCTCGGCTCTTTGAGACTCTAGGAACCACAAGTAAGCCTGC